>NW_016807262.1:672630-696188 GCF_001698545.2 Rhinopithecus bieti
AAAAAAAAAAAAAAAAAAAGAGTCCCAGAATCCCTTCCTTTTCCCCTTCCCCTGTGAGTTTTCCTTTCCTTTTCCTTTCCAGTTGCACCACCAAAGCAGAGTGACTTCCCTCTCGGAGGCTTCTATGTCCTCTTTTGAAACATGAGTGAACTGGGCCACTCAAAACTCTCCTTTCACATGAAATCCTACAGGGAACTTGAAATCATGGATAAAAGTAGCATTCGATTAGCTGTAATTTTATTCAATAACTTTTCATTTACAACATGTATGATAGAGTCCATCAAGACAACAATAAGGCCCTTTTGATGAACTCAGTCCTATGTTAGCCTCAGCACCCAACTTCCCTTTCTGTTTTGTGTCCTTGAATAGCATAGTGTTGACAAAATCACCGGTATTTTACTGGCTTTCTCTGCAATCTCCAAATAAACCAAGATGGAAGGAGAGGCCTTATCCTGAGGACAGCACCAAAAAGGTCACCCAGGCAGCTCATACATGTGCAACATTTGAGTGTCCTTTTTTGATGCTTTAAAGTCAAGCTTTTAAATATTTTATTTTAACAAAATGACAATCGAATCATTTGTGTAACACGTCATATCCTTACCTGGAATACTGAAAACAGTCATAAACTGTCTTCCAGCCAGGGGTGTGCTGGCAAACTGGCTCTCTGGGGAAAAGGGGAGCGGGAACCCTAATATGTAGTATTTGCCAGTTTCTGGGGTATAAATATTTCCACCACAAATGATTTCAAACTAACAATGATCTAATAACTGGCTGACAAGATGTCTACATATTTAACAATCACCTCTTATAGGCAAGTCTGAGCCAGCTCCGGGACACCATTGCTTCCAGCCCTTATCCATGGTTGGTGTTCTTGAGTAGAGCGCCCTCGAATGCTACCATCTGAAAACAAACACCCGCAGTCGCAACACAAGGCCCTGAGACCTTTGGCTGGAGCCAAGGAGGGCCAGTGAGAGTGGGATGGGGAACAAAGGAGTGGAAGACACGAGTTGGAGTTGCTCAAGTCCTGGGGCTGGTTTGTTTTCAGCAGTGGCCAGAGAGCCAGATACAGTGGTTCACATCTGTAATTCCAACACTTTGGGAGACTGAGGCAGGAGGATCGCTTGAGCCCAGGAGGTCGAGGCTGCAGTGAGCTATCATTGTACCATTGTACTCCAGCCTGGGTGACAAAGTGAGATGCTGTGCCAGAAAGAAAAAAGAGAGAGAGGAGAGGAGAAGAGAAGGAAAGAAAGAGGAGACAGAGAAAAGAAAGGAGAAAGGGAGGAAGGAAGGAAGGAAGGAAGAAAAGGAGGAAGGGAGGGAAGGAGAAAGAAGGAAGGAAGGGAGGAAAGGAAGGAGGGAAGGAGGAAAGGAAGGGAAGGAGGGAAGGAAAGGCAGGAAGGAAGGGAGGGAGGGAAGGAGGGAGAAAGGAAGGAAAAGGAGGAGGAAAGAAGGGAAAGGGGAAGGAAGGAAAGAGAAAGAGGGAAGGAAGAAGGGAGGGAAGGATGGAAGGGGAGAAGGGAGGGAGAGAAGGAAGGAAGGAAAGAAGGGAAGGAGGAGGGAAGGAAGGAAGTGAAGGGAGTAAGGGAAGGAAGGAAGAAAAGAAGGGTGGGAAGGTGGAAGGGAAGGAAGGGAGGGAAGGAAGAAAGGAAGGAAAGGGGGGAAGGAAAGAAGGGAGGGAGGAAAGAAGGAAGGAAGGGAGGAAGGAAGGAAGGAAGGAAGGAAGGAAGGAAGGAAGGAAGGAAGGAAGGAAGCCAGAATATGACTCCAGGGGCAGAAATGGTAACATCTCTTTAAGCCAAGCTCTCCCAAACCTACCTGTACTTTATATACCTCAGATCACACCATAGCCTAAATTCCCCTTGAGAATCATCCTTCAAGACCCAACTGAAGTACCTTCCTACCTTAAAGCCTCCTCTGCTTGCCCAAGAATGATGCGATTCACACCCACCTGTGAGCAAGCTCTGGGCCTAGCACAGCCCCCTCTTGCTGCACCATCTCACCATCTGCAGGTTCTTCTTCTGGGCTAGACCTTAAGGGCAGAAAGCACAATTGGAGCACCAGCGCCGAGCACACAGCCTGATACTGTCATTAGTTTACTCAACAAATACCAGTTAAACCCCTACCCAGTGCCAGGCAGTGTTCTGGGCACTGAGGATGCAGTGGTGAACAAAACGAAGCCGATGTCTTCATGAAGGGTTTTTGTTTTGTTTTGTATTGTTTTGTTTTTGAGACAGAGTCTTGCTCTGTTGCCCAGGCTGGAGTGCAGTGGCGCGATCTCTGCTGACTGCAAGCTCCGTTGCCTCCCGGGTTCACACCATTCTCCTGCCTCAGCCTCCTGAGTAGATGGGATTACAGATGCCCGCCACCACACCCTGCTAACTTTTTATATTTTTAGTACAGACGGGGTTTCACCGTGTTAGCCAGTATGGTCTCAATCTCCTGACCTCATGATCCGCCCGCCTCGGCCTCCCAAAGTGCTGGGATTACAGGCNTCCCAAACCTACCTGTACTTTATATACCTCAGATCACACCATAGCCTAAATTCCCCTTGAGAATCATCCTTCAAGACCCAACTGAAGTACCTTCCTACCTTAAAGCCTCCTCTGCTTGCCCAAGAATGATGCGATTCACACCCACCTGTGAGCAAGCTCTGGGCCTAGCACAGCCCCTCTTGCTGCACCATCTCACCATCTGCAGGTTCTTCTTCTGGGCTAGACCTTAAGGGCAGAAAGCACAATTGGAGCACCAGCGCCGAGCACACAGCCTGATACTGTCATTAGTTTACTCAACAAATACCAGTTAAACCCCTACCCAGTGCCAGGCAGTGTTCTGGGCACTGAGGATGCAGTGGTGAACAAAACGAAGCCGATGTCTTCATGAAGGGTTTTGTTTTGTTTTGTATTGTTTTGTTTTGAGACAGAGTCTTGCTCTGTTGCCCAGGCTGGAGTGCAGTGGCGCGATCTCTGCTGACTGCAAGCTCCGTTGCCTCCCGGGTTCACACCATTCTCCTGCCTCAGCCTCCTGAGTAGATGGGATTACAGATGCCCGCCACCACACCCTGCTAACTTTTATATTTTAGTACAGACGGGGTTTCACCGTGTTAGCCAGTATGGTCTCAATCTCCTGACCTCATGATCCGCCCGCCTCGGCCTCCCAAAGTGCTGGGATTACAGGCGTGAGCCACCGTGCCCAGCCTGGTTTTATTTTTTAACTATGACTTTGGGAGAAGGACTTGAAGGTGTATTAAGGTGCCATCGCCATAGGTCGAGGGCTGTGGGAGGAGGTGGCTGGTTACATATTTATCCACTATAACCCATTAACAGCTTAGTCTGCGTTGTTTCACGGGTTAGGAAACCCTGCCAAGATGATAGATGGAGTGAGCTTAACATGCCTAGAAATAGGATGAGCAAAAGGCCTGAGGCTTTGCCCCCTGGTGGCCAGGGTCTCATGTAAATCCAAGCTCCTGGAATGGATAAAGTGGGACAGATACTGACCTTCCAGAGCAACCCAGGGCCAGCCACTCCCACTACCCACTGGTTGTTGTGGGCACTGGGGATGGGAATGAAGAAGACAACATCACAGGAGGAGAGAAATGGAGAAGAAAGGAGAAGGAGAAGGAGAGCGGGGGTGCTCTGGGGAAGTTTGCTGCTTCTCAGACCTAAAACGCTAGGAGAGCCTGAAAGGCCTTCCCGAGGCTGCCCCCTGCAGCACCAAAAGCCCTAAAGATGGAGTAGACTGTGGTCATGATTTAGGACACCCTACAGGTCACCCGTTCTGTTATTTAGCCAACATTTTAGACACACACACCCACAGACACACACACACACACACAACTTCCCTCTTGCTTTGCTTAAATATATTTTTAAATGGCATTTTGTATCACTATCATAGATTACGAGTTTTGGGGCCAGATAATTTTCCTAATACACATTGAAATAAATATCTAACTGTTAAAATTATCCATGTTCATTTGTGTCCCCTCTAAATCATCCTGTGGGCCACCAGTGTTAACGCATTGTGGGTCACTAGTAGAGAGAGGTCTGCACCCCAGTGCTGAGCAGACTTGAAGCCAGTCTTGCTCTTTGGCTCACGGGTAAGCAACCCTATCCAAGTCACCTGCTCCTCCCTATGTGCCTCAGCTGCAAAATGAGAGGGTTGACCAGATGCCATCTTGGGCCCCTTCACACTGAGGTTCTAGGTTGTTTCTTCTATGAGGGTAGAGTTGCTAACTGTGGCATACTCGGAGCACAGTTCCCAGCACCCTGCCCTCTCTCTCCCTCCTGAGGCTCCTCCCCCAACCCTACTACACCCCCTTTCCCTACTCCCAGATCTACCTGGGAGAGAAACCTGCACAGCGTCAACTCCAAAATTAAAATTCAGTGTTTTAATCAGAAAACAAAAACCTCCAGTTCTTCCTAACCTCAGCACAACGCTGTAGACCCTTTAACTTTGGTAAAGTGAGTCACATCCCTCTCTGCATAAAAAATATCTTTACTGCTTTTGGGAAATGTTTACAATGACCTTTAATATCCCAGTATTTCACAAGGGAGCCAGACAGACAAGGAGTCTAGCCATCCCCTGGCGGGACCCCACGCTCAGCATCCTCCTCCGCTGTCTGTCTTTTGGATATAGACAAACACCTCCCAAGTCCTGCAGGACAGTCAGCAGGCTTTCCAGTCCTCCCTAAAAAGCGGTGTGTGTGGAGGGAGGTTGGTTAAATACCATGTTTAATCGACCTCGGAAGCTGTGTGTAAGCAAGATAAGTCCAGCCATTGTGGCACCGAACACACCTTCAGCATGTATTAAAACGCTTTTCAGAGGACTGGGAGAGAGGTGTCTATGCCCAGAAAACATAAGCCATCGGGGCCAGAAAAATGAGGACAATAGCTTTAATGCCATTAATGTATCCTGAACTTTACAAAATCTCTAGATACCTTTTTGATAAAGGTGCTTACAGTTAATGACAAACAGCTAACTTTCGTTGCTTTGTGCCTGGCACTGTTCAAATCGTTGGGCCAGTTTACTTCTAAATCTTCACAGTAACTCTGTGAAGCATGTACTACTACAAACCCCATTTTACGGATGAGAAAATTAAGGTTTGGAGAAGTTAAGAAATTTCCCAAAGTCACATAGTTAGGAAGTAGTAAAGCCTGACTCCCAAACCATGCTCAAAGCCATATCTTCCATTTGTGGAGTATTTTGTATTTTTAAAACTCTTATGCATGCAATAATAACCATCACCTAGAAGAAATAGATAGATGATATATAGAGTTAGATAGATAGATGATAGATAGATAGAGTTTAGGTAGTGATAGATAGATAGATAGATAGATAGATAGATAGATAGATAGATCTCTGAGATAGAAATTCCCAACTCTCTGAGAGTGAGTATAAATAGTATCATCTCCATTTTACACATGAGGAAATTGAACCCCAGAAAGATTTAAGAACTCATTCCAAATCATGGCATTTGTAAGTCCCTAAGCTAGGATGTGAACCTAGACCATCCTGACCCTGTCATCTATATACTTTCATTGTGCTGCCTGGAAAATTTCTTCTGATTTCTCTAACAACCTTGTGACTTGCATGGGAAGAATGTGCGTCATAGTGCAGCCTAAACACCCATCAAATGGAATTCTACAAACCCAGCCCGACTGATCAGCTTCAGGAGGTCCCTCAATATTCAGGCAATACAAAGTAGTACATCCCCTAGGACACCCTCCGGTTGTGTCTTTCACAGTCTTTGCAAACTAGCTATTTTCTACCAATTTGTTACCAACCTAGCTAGCTAGGTATCCACCTATCTGTTATAGATACATTAAAGTATGATATATGCTAAAATCCTACCCCTCAAGGTGATGGAATTGGGAGGTGGAGCCTTTGGAAGGTCATGAGGGCAGATCCCTGAGGAATGGGATTAGTGTCTTTCTGAAATAGGCCCTGGGAGCTTGTCTGTCCTTTCCATCCCGTGAGGTTACAGGAATAAATTAGGGCCTCACCAGACACTGAATCCATGTTGACTTTGGACTTCCCGGCCTCCAGAACAGTGAGAAATACATTTCTGTCCTTTATAAGTCACCCAGTTTATGGTATTTTGTTAGAGCAACCTCAATGGACGAAGACACTATCTGATTATTTGTTTTCCAGCTCCCTGACTAGAATATACCTGTCTTATTTATGACTGTATTCCCAGTGCCTAGCACAGTACCCTCAATAAATATTTGCAGACTAAATACAAAGCCCCGTGGGAGTCCAGAGGAGGAAAGCGAAATTCCTGGGAGCTGGAGGAGGAACTGAGCTTTAGGGTTCTGAGGAATGAGTAGGAATTAGGTAGAGGAGCAAGGAGAGCATTCCAGAAAGGAAACAAGAGCAAAGGTACAGGGAGCCCAGGTTGGTGTCATTCAGGACCCCCCCCGAGGCACAGCTCCTCACAGCAGCCAGGAGCAAAGGTCTAGCTGTGCTTTTGCCTGCCAACTCCAGGAAGATTCTAACAGCTTTGCCTATCCCATGGGGAGCTTTAATCATCCAGAGGACTTAATGCAGCTGTGACCGTCCACTCCCTTCTGGAACTGGGGATCATCCTCATTAGCAAGCTTCCTCCTCCAAACAACATCGATGCATAAAATGGCCATGGCTCTGGCCCAAACCAGGGTTGGCAAGAGAAGAAGGAGGGAGGCAGGGAACCTATATCCGCAAGGAGTTCAATAAACCTCCTCTTCCTGGGATTTCATCAGCTTGGGAGTATAGAAAAGTAAAAACAGCAGACTCTGGGCCCAGACAATCTTCCCACTTCCTGGCTGTGTGACCTCGGGCTGGTCACGTGCTGCCTCTGAGGCTGGTCAGCCCCATCCCAGGATATGTGGATGATAATCCCTACTTCCATGACCTCAAGATTAGTATCCACTGTCCCAAGTAATCACCTTCTCCCCAACCACACAGTAGACCATGCCAGCTCCACATGTGAAATGTTAAATGTCAGTCCATCCCAATTTTTTATCTAATGTTCTGAGGAACAATACATAACCCTCCTCTTCCCCTTCCATATTAAGGACCAATTGAGAATTTGCAGAAAACCACTGCCATAAGCTCCATGGAGGCAGGAATCTTAATCTCATTTGGCTCTGAGTTCTATTTCCACCACCTAGCAGAGTACCTGGCATAGAGCAGTCTCTTAATACATTTTTGGTGAAGGAAGGAAGGAAGGAAGGAAGGAAGGAAGGAAGGAAGGAAGGAAGGAAGGAAGGAGGGAGGGAGGGAGGGAGGGAGGGACGTAGGTAGGTAGGTCTCCATCATCGTTCTATTGCACCTGCCTTAGAACACTCAACCTTGAATCAATTCACTTATGGACCTTCTCCTTCCCTAAACTGGCACTGCTGAGCACAGCTGGAGAAAACCTCATCACTGGGCCGGGCGTGGTGGCTCATACCTGTAATCCCAGCACTTTGGGAGGCCAAGGCGGGCAGATCATGAGGTCAGGAGATTGAGACCATCCTAGCTAACGCGGTGAAACCCTGTCTCTACTAAAAATACAAAAAATTGGCCGGGCATGGTGGCGGGCGCCTGTAGTCCCTGCTACACAGGAGGCTGAGGCAGGAGAATGGCATGAACCTGGGAGACGGAGCCTGCAGTGAGCTGAGATCGCGCCACTGCACTCCAGCCTGGGCAACAGAGCGAGACTCCGTCTCAAAAAAAAAAAAAAAAGAAACTTCATCACTGATCTCATGCTGCTGCTACAGATGCCTCATCTCCAACCCCAGCAGGGCCCTAGTGGGTCCTGGTGAAGCTTTTACATCTCCCTAGTCAGTTACCTTTCCCAGTCTTCACTGTGGCATTTCCAGAACTTTGCTGCTCTCTTCAAGTCCCACGTCCTCCCCATCAAAAAAGAGAGTCCAGTCCCCTGTATCAAAGCTCATCTTCCTGCACCTCTGCCTGCCCCCACACCTTCTTTCCCATCTCAGTGGAGTCTTTTCTCCTTTCTAGACTTCATTTTACCTCTGAGCTCTGGCTCTCATTTCCATCATAGCCTCTGGGACTTGGCTACCCCGTCTGTTCCTCCTCACTCCTGGCACTCAAGGTTGCTTTCTGAAGGGCATCTTTCAACACTAAAGCATGTTCAAGTCTCACTTAGATTTGAAAAGAATAAATAAGTCTTTGCTGAGCCCTTGTGCCCCTCTACCCTGCCTTCTCAGCCAAGTTTCTTTAAAAGGAGCCTGTAGTTGTCTCCATTCTCTCCAGCTCCCTAAATCAGCTCCCACCAGTCCCCAAAGTTCGGTCTGGCAAAGACAATTCATGACCTCCAAACAGAAAATCCTGATAAAGTCTTCAGCCCCTTGTTTTGCTTGCTCGCCTCGGGGTTGTGTCGCTGTTGTACCCATCTCTCTCTCTCTCTTTTTTTTTTTTTGTTTTTTTGTTTTTTTGTTTTTTTGAGAGGGAGTCTTGCTCTGTCGCCCAGGCTGGAGTGCAATGGCGCGATCTCGGCTCACTGCAAGCTCTACCTCCCCGGTTCACGTCATTTTCCTGACTCAACCTCCCGGGTAGCTGGGACTACAGGCGCCCGTCGCCATGCCCGGGTAATTTTTTGTATTTTTTAGTAGAGACAGGGTTTCACTGTGTTTGCCAGGATGGCCTCGATCTCCTGACCTCATGATCCACCCGCCTCGGCCTCCCAAAGTGCTGGGATTGCAGGCGTGAGCCACCATGCCCAGCCTGTTGTACCCATTTCTTAACACACAAACTTTACCTCGCCTTCAGGGACACCATGCTGGCTGCCTTTCCTCCTTTGTCTCCAGCCAGGCTTTCCTAGGCTCCTTTGCAAGCTCCTCTTCCACCCTTCCCTTGAGCATCCATGTGCCCTACGGTTCTGACCTTGCCCCTACTCTCCTCATTGTCCGCAGATCCCTCGTCCTGCACTGTCCAGTTTGGTAGCCATCAGCCACATGCACCTACTGATTGCTTGACACGTGGCTCAATTGAGATAGGCTGAGTATAAAATACACACCCAATTCCAAGACTAGAGTTACAAAAAAGAGAACATAAAATATCTCAATCATAATTTTTATATACATTACACATTGAAATGATAACTTTTTTATATTGGGTTAAACAAAATATCCTGGCCAGGTGCAATGTCTCATACCTGTAATCCCAGTGCTTTCGGAGACCCAAGCAGGAGGATCACTTTAGGTCAGGAGATTGAGACCAGCCTGGGCAACATAGCAAGACCCCATCTCTAAAAAAATAAAATAGGCGGGTGCGGTGGCTCACGCCTGTAATCCCAGCACTTTGGGAGGCCGAGGCGGGTGGATCACAAGGTCAGGAGATTGAGACCATAGTGGCTAATATGATGAAACCCCGTCTCTACTAAAATTACAAAAAATTAGCCAGGCATGGTGGCAGGCGCCTATAGTCCCAGCTACTCAGGAGGCTGAAGCAAGAAAATGGGGTGAATCCAGGAGGTGGAGCTTGCAGTGAGCCGAGATCACGCCAGTGCGCTTCAGCCTGGGGGACAGACCGAGTAAATAAATAAATAAATAAATAAATAAATAAATAAATAATAAAATAAAATAAAAAATTAGCCAGGTGTGGTGGTGCATGCCTGTAGTCCTAGCTACTCGGGAGGCTGCAGCAGGAGGATTGCTTAAGCCCAGGAGTTCCAGGCTGCAGTGACCTAGGATCGCACCACTGAATTCTAGCCTGGGCACAGAGCATGTCTCAGTCTCCAATATATATATACACTATATATATATGTGTGTGTGTAAACTAGCTATTTTCTACATATATGTGTGTATATATATGTACATACATACATACACTATTAAAATTATGTTCACCTATTTCTTTTTACTTTTTTTAATGTGGCTTAAATAGAAAACTTGTAATTATACATGTGACTCTCACTAGAGTTCCAGAGACAACAATGCTTTAGACAATCCCATCCACTCCCATGGTTTCACCTGCATCACTGTGGCACCCAAAGCAACTCAGCATAGTGATAAGCAGTGTGGTCCGAGAGCACTGTTTGGGTTCAGTGCAGGAGCACTGTTTGGGTGCAGTCTGAGATCACTGCTTCGGTGCATTCTGGGAGCACTGTTTGGGTGTAATCCAGGAGCACTGTTTGGGTGCAGTCCGGGAGCACTGTTTGGGTGTATTATGGGTGTAATCCAGGAGCACTGTTTGGGTGCTGTCCGGGAGCACTGTTTGGGTGCAGTCCGGGAGCACTGTTTGGGTGCAGTCTGGAAGCATTGTTTGGGTGCAGTCTGGGAGTACTGCTTGAGTTTGAATCACAGCTCTGTCATTTACTAGCTGTGTGACCTTCAGAAAGTTACTTAGAACAATGCCTGGCATATGAAAAGCATTCAACAAAGGCTGGCCATGGTTACAGAGAAGCAGCCTTGGGTTATGGCTGGGAGCCATGAAACCAGATTCCTGGTAGGCATCCTTCTCCTTTGCTCACCAGCTATGTGACCTGGAAGAAGTGACTCAACCCTCCTGGGGCCTCTTCATCTGTAGCAGGGCAGAACTCCCAGTATGGAGGACGTACAGTCATGGCCAGCAAATGGTTCTATCATTTGGCTCCCCTTTGGGTCCTCACAGCCACTCCGTGATTGAGTCCTGTGCTCCCAGCTCAAGCATGGGTTGCATTTTCCTGCCTCCCTGCTCTCGGTGCCTCAGGTCAGCTCTGCATCCCTTCTGGTCTAAACTGCAACAATCACTGCCTAAGGATTGCATGGCCTCCTGGGTGGCTCCTTCCATTCATTTGCAAGGGTCCTAAAACCCAGAACTGGCTACCTCACTTCCCCTGCTTGAAACTCAACAGGGGCCGGGGGCGGTGGCTCATGCCTGTAATCCCAGCACTTTGGGAGGCCGAGGGAGGCAGATCACCTGAGGTGGGGAGTTCGAGACCAGCCTGACCAACATGGAGAAACCCCATCTCTACTAAAAATACAAAATCAGCCCGGCAAGGTGGTGCATGCCTGTAATCCCAGCTACTCGGGAAGCTGAGGCAGGAGAATCGCTTGAACCTGGGAGGCAGAGATTGCAGTGAGCCGAGATGGAGCCATTGCACTCCAGCTTGGGCGACAGAGTGAGATTCTGTCTCAAAACAAACAAACAAAAAAACCAACAGGGCTCCAGGTTGTCTAAGGGTAAAGCCTACAGGATCCACCCTGATCTATCAACTCTTCCAGGGTCCTCTCGGCACATACCTCCTCACACCCACTGCTCCAGCCACACCCGACCACTCTCCAATCCCGGAACATGCAAGCCTGCTCCATGTTCTCTGGCTTTTCCCTCCATTTTATCTTCCACGAGTGTCCTACACCTGTGTCAGCCTCATCAAGACCGAACTCAGCTCAAGTTCAAGAGTTTCCTGAACTCCCCAACACCTTCCGTTGGCATGACCCTCACTGCTTTGCATCCACACTATGCTTATGCAGAATTCTAGGGTCCCATCTGTAATCTACTGGTGGACTTAACTGACATGTCTCATTGCCCTTACAGACTGTGATCTCCATAGGATTATTCACAATAATCATGATGAGTTTATTGAACATATGCTATATGCCAGGCCCTGCCCGGAGAACTTCCCATGAGTTAATTTACTTAAACCTCTTACCTATAGTGCTTCTAAGCTGGATACTAATAACCAGTGTACAGTTGAAGGAGTGGGAACACAATGAGTTTATGGCATTCGATGGGTCAGAACTCAAAGCCACATGCTCTGACTCCAGAGGCCACTCACTTAACCTTGATTTACTTTTACGCCCTATGCTTGCATGGTCGAAATTTGAATCTGAGAGTTGAGAGAGGGAAAGTTACTTGCCCAAGGTCACCCAGTGCGGTCTCTTGCCAGCTGGAATTGGAGTTCGGGCCCCCTGGCTCTTCTTTCCCTTGTCCTGGTTGGTCCTGTGTCCTTCCCATGAAAGCCCGGGCTGAAGACCCCCAACAATAGAAAAGAAGGACCCTGGGCCAATCACCTGCAGGCGCGGCCCGAAGCAATGAAATGTCCATATAAGACTGAAATAATAAGCAGGGCTTAGGCCAAGCATCTGCTTTGTTTGCTTGGCTTGGTCTGTTTTCATTACGAACAATCTGGAATCCAGCCTGGGAGGCACTGATGCTTCCTTTATTCTTCTGTTGGGCAGAAAAGGGAGTAGGGTGGAGCGGCTTAGTGAGGAAGTGCTGACAGGGCAGAGCTGGTCAAGTCCGCCGTCAGGCACTCCCCGTGAAAGACCAGATTGTGGGGAGTGTTAGGCAGAGACCAGGCAGAGAGGAGCTCTCTGTCAGGGCCGGTCACTGCAGGGCAATCATTTCATGGGTGAGCAATGTCCCTCCAAACCAACCCAGACCTTTAGTTCCTTGACTAAAGGTCAAGTTCTCAGACCCTGAAGAGAAACTTTACCAAGGATCACTTTGAGCCAGAGAAAAGCAAACCTTAATGAGCTCCGGAGGAGCCCACTGCCCTGTCCTCAGCCTGACAAAGCCAAGGGGTCATGCAGTGAAGGTGGGAAAGGGCGGGAGGAAGGTTCCAGTCAGCTGGAGACGTTTCAGCAGCTTTTATAAAACCACCAGTAATGGTGCTATTCATTATCCATTGTGAAAAGTCTCATGAGGAACCATTGAATATGTGCCTTTCAGAATCAAGTATTGTGGGGGAAGTTATCTCTTCTACAGAACTGGGGTGCTTCTTTTTGTCAGATAGTGGAATCACTGGATCTGGGATTGGAAGAAGCATTCAACCCACCCCTTGTTTGGCTTCACTCCTTCAATATGCTCTTCCAACCGGTCAGCCACGTTGCAGGCTCTATGCTGGGGTGTCGTAAGAGGAAGGGACTTGCAAAATCAAATATATCACCTAGTAGAAATCAAGATGTGGAGGAATGTGGCTTTGCTGTGCAGGCAAATGGGCTCCTCAGGACTGAACCCCAGAACGAGACAGATTTGCCCCCCAAGCCTTGGAGGCAGCGTTGGACCTCTACAGGCTTCCCCACATAGGAGTCTGGCCTGCGAAGTCTCCAGTCAGAAGCAGAGTAGACTCCGTGCTCTTCGTGGGAAAGAGAAAGGAGAGAAGAATGAACTGGTCCACACTTGCCCCATTTCTCCTTCAAACCCTCTGATCAGAATGTCACCTGCTCCGGGGACGGGTGAGTGGCAGGCAGCCGACAGGTCAGGGATGTTGTTCCCTCCACATGGAAGGAAACTGCCAGAGTTTGGAAATAAGAGATGCCCCCAATATCATCCCCCCAAATGAAAGGTCCTCTGCTGTTGAAGAAAATCAGCCAGGACCCCCCAAGTCCCTCCAGAGTGACAAATTCTGGAGACTAGAGGCTCAGCAAAAATACCTTCCATGCAGAACATACCCATAGGCAAGCAAAGCAGGTTTGGGCAGCCCGTAGCCAGCGAAGGCACCTACCCTGTATCAAGATTATTGTGGCTGCAAATACTAGAACCTTCCAGTTCAAACTGGCCTAAACACCATGAAGGCCTGCTGATGAGTGTCTCGGTGAGGTCACCGATGCCCTAGGCTCTGTCTGTCTCTGCCTGCTGGCCTCAGGGGCAGCTTCCTTCTTGAGCGAGCTCCCCTGACCTACGCTGGCTGCAGGTGGCATGCTGGGCTGCAGGGGTCTCTGTTCACACCCACTAGGAGCCGGAGAAACCTGAAGAGAGACTTTCTCTGTCATCTGATTGGAGCAGTCCACAAGGACTGTGATCCTGAGCACAACTGCTCCTCCACAGGCTTTCCCATTTGTGGGTGGGCTGCAGGGGCAGGAAAACCAGGATCTTCCTTCAAAGTGCTCCAGCCAAAGCCCTTGGACTCATCCTTCATTCCTGCATTTCTCTCACACCCCACACCCTACCCATCAGCAAATCCTTTCAGCTCTACTTTTAAAATATTTCTAGAATCTACCACCCTCGTTCAAGCCACTATCCCTTCTCATGAGGATTCTGTGATAAAAGTGGGCTTCCGACGGGTCCCTTGCTTTTCAGTCCTTGCTTTAGTCTCCTCACAACAAAGCGATCCTTTCAAGCCGTCATGCGATCCCCCTGCTTGAAACCCTCCGTGGCTCCTCATGCCATTTGCAGTAAAAACGAAAGTCGTTGCAGTGGCTCTGAGACCCTACATGACCTTCCCCTTCCCCATCTTTCTGACCTGCAGCCCACCTCTCTGCCCTCCGTCCACTCCGCTGCACGCACATCGGCCTCTTCTCCAAGCACACACGCCAATGTCGCACCTCAGGCCTTGGCTCTTGCTATTGTCTGCCTGGAATCCACAGGATAGGCCTGTGACTTGTTCCTGCACTTCCTTTGGGTCTTTACTCGACGACTTCTTATTAGGGAGAACTCCAGCTGCGCTATGAGAAATAGTGTCCCAAGTCTGACATCCAGTCATCCCTACGCCACTTTACAGAATTTATTTTCCCCACACTGTTAGCAGTGGAACCTTCAGCAACCTCCATTCTTGCCTTAAATTCGACCAAGAGGCCTAAGGCAGAGGGAGAGAGGGAGGCAGGCTTTAGAGCGGGAGTGAAACTGTATTTAAAAGCTTTACAGCAGGAATGAAAGGAAGTAAAGTACACTTGGAAGAGGGCCAGTCGGGCAACTTGAGAGATCACGTGCACAGTTTGACCTTTGACTTGGGGTTGCTTCCGGGGTCTTGCATTCCTTCTCCCCTGATTCTTCCCTTGGGATGGGCTGTCTGCACGTGCAGTGGCCTGCCAGCACTTGGGAGGGGCTGCAAGCCCAGTGTGTTTACTGAAGTTGTGCGCATGCTCACTTGAGGCGTTTTTCCTCTTACGAGTCGCGTGTTCCTAGAGGAAGGTCATATGCCAGTTACTCTGCCATTTTGCCTCTTTAGTACACATGCTTGAGCCCACTCGCCCAACTCCTGAGATCTTATCAGGAAGCTGCTGATCACCAGTTTACGGTTTTTCCTTCTTTTTTTTTTTTGAGACAGAGCCTCAC
Organism: Rhinopithecus bieti; assembly: GCF_001698545.2. Classification (NCBI taxonomy): domain Eukaryota; kingdom Metazoa; phylum Chordata; class Mammalia; order Primates; family Cercopithecidae; genus Rhinopithecus; species Rhinopithecus bieti. The sequence goes on from NW_016807262.1 coordinate 687,592, forward strand.
TCTTTCGCCCAGGCTGGAGTGCAGTGGGGCGATCTCCGCTCACTGCAAGCTCCGCCTCCCGAGTTCACGCCATTCTCCTGCCTCAGCTTCCCGAGTAGCTGGGACTACAGGCGCCCGCCACCTCGCCCCACTAATTTTTTGTATTTTTAGTAGAGACGGGGTTTCACCGTGTTAGCCAGGATGGTCTCGATCTCCTGACGTTGTGATCCGCCCACCTCGGCCTCCCAAAGTGCTGGGATTACAGGCATGAGCCACCGCTCCCAGCCAAGGTTTTTTCTATCTATTGGGAGACTACCGTTCTTTGGTGCCAGCTGCAGCCAATTATTACTTTAGGGAGATAATTAAAAACTGCCTGATCATCACCTGAAAGTCGCCTGACATTTCTGGTGGATGGGGAAGGGCCCTCTTGGCCTCCTCATGTCTGCCTGACTAGCTACTCTAACAGTAGTACTCATCTGTCATCTCCACCTAATATGTCATATATCTATTTGTTGATCTTCCCACCCAACCCTGCCATTGTCTCCTTGGTGTCTACAACAGTGTCTGGCTTGTAGTAGGGACTCAATAAATATTAATTGAATGAATGTCTGGGCTTTAGAGTTAGACAGACCTAGTTGAAATCTCAGGTTTTCTGTTCCAGCTGTGAGTCCTGCAGCCAATGACATAACCTTGCTGGGCCACAGTTGTTCCTGTATGAAATGGGAATAGTAGTACTTACCTCATAGAATTGTTATGAAGACTAAATGAATACTGCGTATCATGCATAGGCAAGCACCCAGCACATAGAAAGCACTCGTTAGAGGTAGCTGTCACTGTCCATCATTGTTATTATTACAATCCCTGTCATCATTATTTATTCACAGGCTGAGTCACATGGTCCCAGACCAGTGCCCCACCCCAGCCTCTTCAGCCTCTTCTCTCCAGCCAGAGGTGGGGCGGGTGATTCAGGTGGTGGCAGCCTGCCCTGTGAGTCAGCCCTGAGCCCCGGCCATGTTAGGGTCCCCTGGCACAGGCTGCCTTGACCAAAGGGCCCTTGGGTTGAGTCATCAGGGCCGTGATTCCAGTGGGGGATACCTTGGCAATAGAGTTTGGCTGGTACAGCTTCCCCTCCCGGGTCCTTCCAGGACTGGGCACCTGCACCGTGGCACTGTCAAGACCTGCACTTTGCCAACTCAAGCCCATCTGTCACTGGAGTTTGCAAAAGACCCAAATGAGGGGAAGTGGGGAAGGGAAAAGACAGGAAAGAGAAAAGATAGGGAAAGAGAAAAGTTGCCTCCATCCTCTGCATTCAAACCAGGGCAAGTGGACAGGTCATGGGTTCTGAATTCTCCAGACCCAGATTCACATCCTCATTCCTGCACTTACTAGCTGGGTGCCCTCAGGCAAGTTCTTCACATCTCTGAGCCTCATCCGTGAAATAGGAAGGACAACATCTCCCTCCCAATTGCCAAGAGGCTCTACTGAGTGGACATGCACTGTCTTCATGTCCCTAATCTTTCACAAAGCCTTCTCAGATACATCCTACAGGGTTTCTGAACTTCAGTAACATCGTAAAGAGGAAGGAGGAATTGCCTCTCTCCCAATTTTCCTCCTAACTCCTCATTCCCTCACTTGCTCCAGGAAGGAGAGGGGCCAATCTAATCCTTCTTTCTTTTATTCATTCAACAGCTATTTATTAAGCACCTACTATGTGCTCTGTGCTGTGCTAAGCCCTGGGTAGAGAAGTCATAGTCTAGTGGAATAGGCAGACAATGCAAAAGCAAGCAAATAAATACAGAGTTAGAAGCTCAACTTGGTACTTCTTGGTGAGAAGAAGAGATTGTTAAAAGAGAGAAAAACACAGTAGAACTATCAGAGAAAAAACTTCCGACCTGGTGACACTTACACAAAACATATGAAAAGTGACAACAAGCCAGCCAGGCACAGAACAATGGAGAAGAACTTCCCCGGTAGAGAGAACAGCAGATGCAAAAGCCCAAAGGCAGGAAAGAGTTTGGGTTGTTTAGGAAGTGCCGGATCAGTAAGTTGGAGTGTCACGGATGAGGGCAGAGTGGCATGTGATGAGGCTGGGAAAGGTGCCGGGTGAACACGAGGCTCCCCTCCCAGTTCCCTTCTTCTTAGGATCACAGCCTTGCATTACCTATTTCTGCTGCCTAGAAACAATTGCTTCATAAATTATTTCCAGTTTTATGGTTGTTTACAGAGACAGGGCTTGTCTGGATACGTCATGGCCAGAGGCCCATCCAGTTGTTTTGAAGATTAACTGAGATAATACATGTAAACTGTGCAATACAGTTGCTGGCACATAGTTAATGCCCAATAAAAAGCAGGAAAGATGTCTTGAAAGAATGAGTGTGAAAATGAGATAAAGCCTCATACCAACACCCACTGTGAATTATTATTTTGCAGGTTAATCTCCATAATCATTACAAAGAAAATTCAGGTGGACTCCATCCCCTCACCGGGGAAGACTTCTGCACCCATGTCCCCTCCCCTTGTGAATCAGGGTCCCTCAGCCACGTGCCCATTGTGGTGCTGGTCACCCTCTATAGAATTATCTGTTCATGTATCTGCCTCTCCCATGGACTGTGAACTTCTTCATGATAGGAATAGTACCTTAATAATCTTTTTAATACACCGTTTGAGCAACATTTTCTTTTCAGATATGTTTAAGGACTAAAGAGCGAGCTTACTCTCACTAACTAACCCACCTTTGTATGCCCTAAGAACATGGTCCTGATGCATCTATCTTGAACAGAGTTTATACCATCTTAAAAAGTGTGATCTTTTAATTTTCCTAAAATGTGGACTTTTTTAAAGTATAGATTGACTAGGCTGGGTGCAGTGACTCACACCTGTAATCCCAGTACTTTAGGAGGTCAAGGCAGAAGGACCATTCAAGGCCAGGAGTTCGAGACCATCCTGGGCAACACAGCCAGACCCCATCTCTTACAAAAAAAAAAAATACAAGACAACTATAGATTAGGTCATTGGGTATACCTCCTCCCCCCACCCCACCCCATAGGTTTCTCAGACCTATGTTTTACATGAGGAGCAGTCAGGCTTTTTTCCCCGGAACATTCTACCAGAGACTTCTGTTATTTACTGTTAGGGGAGAACTCCAAAAGCCATCACATTAGAGCTCCAGTTCCCAAACTCTACAGTGAGAAGTCCTGGAGCGCCACAGACTCATGGGGGTAGCACAATATATTTTTTGATTTTCAAGGGAAACATAGCAGTTCTCAGCGTCTGTCAGACGCCATGCAAATTAATGGCCGAAGTAGTTTCATTTCTAGATTAGATCATATGTTTCCTTCAGTGATGTTGCATCTTTGTGAAGCTGAGTTTTTGGTGGTGGTTGTGCCAAAAACTAAGTACCATGTGAAAATCAAGTGGGAGAGGAAATGAGGAAAATGGTGTCCAATCTGATTCTCAGGTTCAGGAATTTGTACACTGCCCAGCAAGCACACACATCCCATTAGTAAGTAATTGTAGTTATTTAGGAATGAAATAAAAACATTCTGTACTTTTTTCAAATGGTTACTAAATCGTTAGGATGTAAACACTTACTAAGCTATTTCGCTCTAACTACTTAATACAGGAATCTGCTTAGTACTTCTTTGGCCCTAAGAATGCCGTGAAAAAAGTATTGAGATGGTCACCGTAAACCAAGAAAGCTTGGGAACCTCTGCTTTAGGGTTTTTGCAAGTCCCCGTTGCTTCTTCTAAGTCTTTGACGGTGAGCTCGGGAATTGATTCTGAGCTTAACTCTTTGAGCATGACCTGGTATTAATATTGGTCGCACAGAACTTATACTTAATTCTGTCTTGAGAGTCTGGGACATGCAGGCTGGTTGAGAATTTCCTGGGAGGTAAAACAGAGATTTAGTCCATCCCTCTTGACCCCATCCGACTAGTTTCTTAATGAGCTGATACCACTTTGGAATGAGCTGGATGCATGCCTTCCTGTTAGAAAAACAGGAAAACAAGCATCCATTTGTGTGCCTGGGTTATGATTTTATTATCTCCAACTAGGAGTGGCCTGAACATCCAGTTGGCCCTGCCAGCTGATTTTTGCCAGAAAGAAAGGCCACAGAGTGACTGTTCGGAACCTATGGTGATTATTTTTGGTACGTGTTCTGCTGACTTTTCGCTGATTTGTAAATAACCTGGTTCAGTAAATTGCCTCACGCAGTTATCTTTATTAAAAAAAAAAAAAACAACGTATGTCCTGGCCATCACACCAGGAGGGAGCATGCTCCAAGCTGGGCCTTCTCTGGAGACTTGCTGGAGAGAAATTCAGCAGGGTGAGCAACTGGTCACGGCTGCCTTAAATGTTTTCTGGGTGATTGAAATAGGGCAATAAGCTTCAGTTGCTCATGTGTCTCTGTATCAGGATTGATTCCAAATCACTTTCTGGGAAGGATCTTGGCCTCACTCCTTGTGTTCCTCTCTCAGGAGAGATGGGATGCCCCCTCTTCAAGCATTATTCTCTATTAGCCCTCAGCTTTCACAAAAAGATATTGAGACCCAGTTTTCTGTTAAAGCTTGTGAGTTTCAGCATCAGCCTCAGGGCTATTGCACCTCCTTTTTTGCTCTGCCTAGACTCTCTTCCCTCTGCAGTTCTCATGACTGGCCCCTTCATTCATTCTTTCAGCAATTATTTATGGAGGACCTACTATGTGCCAGGCCCTATGCTGGGTGCTAGGGGTATAAGAAGGAATAATAATGATAGTTATAACATTTATTCAGCATTCGTGATGAGCCAGGTGCTCTTTTAGTGCATTTACATGTAGTATCTCATTGAACGCTCAACAGCAATCCAATGTTCAAGTTATCCACATTTTATTGATGAGGAAAGTGAGACACAGAGAAGTTAAGTAACTTACCCAAGGGCATGCAGCAAATAAGTGATGGAGTTGGGATTTGAGCTTGCATTTTTTTTCTCAGCAAGGCAATTTTACTTCTATAGAAGGGTGCATCTCACAGATGGAGCAATGGTGAGAGCACACTAGACAAAGGAGGGAAAGGGGGTCTTATTCCTAATGCAGCTAGTTCCTACTGCTGTGTCTTTCCCCTATTGGCTAGGGTTGGACCACACAGTCTAAGCTAATTCTGATTGGCTATTTTAAAGAGAGCAGGAGTACAACCCAGAGTGGCGGGGTGAGTAGTTTGGCGGGAAGGACAGTTACAGAGCAGGTGACTAAGGATGCCTAAGGACAGAGAGCTTGCATTTTTAAACACCCCTCCCTATAGAGGAGGATGCCTCCCTAGCAAGACACTGAAGGTTCCTAGTCTTATGGGCTTATATTTTAGTGGAGGAGAAAGGCAGTAAATATATTAACAGACAGGTAATTTCAGAGAGGTGAAGGTGGTAACAAAAATGATAATAAATCAGGAGATTTCAGTAGAGACCTCCCAGAGCAGACAGGGAGGAGTGGCCACTGTATATCAGGTACTTGAAAAAAGCCCCTGTGGAGGGATCATCTGGGCTGAAACCTGAAGCAACCAGCCATGGACAATATTCAGGAAAATTGTTCCAAGCAGCAGGAATAGCAAGTGCAAAGGCACTGAGGCAGGACCAAGTTTGGCTGAATGCAAAAGAGAGATGGCCAGATACCATCTCTCCAACCTGGGCTGCACACATCTGCCTGCAGAGCTTCAACAGACACTGGTACCTCCAAAGATTCTGAGGAAATCAGCCTGAAATTTGGCCTGGGCAAGGGGAATTTTCAAAGGAGATGATGGCCGTGGTCCAGTGAGGGATGGTGATGGTGTGGACCAGGGTGGTGACAGTGGAGGTGGTGATGTCTCTCCTTCAGCTGCTGCTCCCCCATGTACGATTTTTAAGTGGCTAAAAGTCAGCCTTTCTCCCATACAACCCAACTATAGTCCACAGGAAGCATTTGCATTCTGAGCCTGGATAAACTCTGGAATGTGGGCCAACCCCAAAGGCTGGGATGCTCACCTACAGATGCCCTAGGGATCAGCACCAGTCCACCAGGCCCCACCTCACTGGGTGTCCCATAGACTCTCTTACCATACCTATCTACCAAAAGGCCAGAGTAGGCTGGCACAACATTTTCCAAAGAAATCACCATTTCAAAAAACTTCCCTAATCTCCAGCAACCTAACCTTGTTATATAAACATGGGTGAGTCGGCTAGGTCTTGACTATAGCAGTCTCTCATAGCACACTTTGGGAAATAGCAACTTTGTCTTCTTGATTTATCTCAGGCTGAGACAGAATGAGACCCATTTTCTATCACCTTACATTTTTATATTTATAGAATATTTCCAGACAAGTACAAAGTAATCTTATTACCAGGAGGCTTGAAGTTTAGGGTAAGACGGAATTTTTTTTTCCAGATTTCCTTTTTATATATTTTACCTTTTTTGCCACGTCTGTATATAATTTTTTCAAGTAAATAATAAGCTTTATTTAAAATGGGATCAAAGTGGCCGGGCGCGGTTGGCGTCCAAGCCTGTCAATCCCAGCACTTTGGGACGGCCGGAGACGGGCGGGATCACGACGCGTCAGGAGACTCGAGACCATCCTGGGGCTAACACCGTGAAACCCATGGTCTCTACTTAAAAAATACAAACAACTAGCCGGGCGTCAGTGGCGAGGCGCCTGTCAGTCCCAGACTCGGGAGGGCTGAGGCAGAAGACATGGGTGTAAACCCGGGAGGCGGAGCTATGCAGTGAGCTGGACCTGGCCTGCACTCCAGCCTGGGCAACAGAAGCAAGGACTCCGGCTCAAAAAAAAAAAATAAAAAAAAAATGGATCAAAGTGATCACTGCATTGCATTTATTGGCCATCTGCAAACTGCTTTCTTTAAATCATGCTTTAAGGAGAGGACATGAAGACATGAGATGCTGTGGACTGAATTGTGTCCCCCATAAAGCCCATATGTTGGAACCTTAATCCCTAAAGTGATGAGATTTGGAGACAGGATCTATAGGAAGTAATTAGGTTTAGATGAGTTCACAATGGTGGGGCCCTCATGACGGGATGAAGGTCCTTATAAGAAGAGATACCAGAGAGCTTGCTCACTCTCTCTCTCTGGCACATGACGACACAGCAAGAAGGCAGCGGTCTGCAAGCCAGGCAGAGAGCCCTCACCAGAACCTGACCATGCCAGCATCTTGATCTAGGACTTCCCAGTCTCCGGAACTGTGGGAAATAAATGTCTGTTGTTTAAGCCGCCTAGTCTCTGGTATTTTGTGATAGTAGCTCCAGTAGAGTAAGACAGAAGCCTAACTAAGTGACATTACAGGAAACAGCCAATCATCAGAGAGCATTGTTGAGGCTTACATTTGTTACGTATCACAGTGTCCTCTATAGGAGGAGCTCAGGAGAAAAATCATACAATTTTATTGCAAGAATGGGTTGTAATTCTCTTAGATACCTAGTGCTTTTTCCTCTTAGGGAGACTGAATCATATTACTGATCAAAGTTTCTTTTCTTCAACAGACACACAAAAAAGGGGTCACATCTATATCCAGACATAACTACTGTTAACTCCAGTCTAAGTACAATTTTATGTCCTCATCTTTGTTTTTCTCCTTTAGTCCTGCTTGTTTTTAACCTTTTATTATGAAAAGTTTCAAATATACACAAAAGAAGAGAAAATGGTAAACTGGAACCCCATGTACATTTTACCTCACACTAAAAAAAAACAAATAATAAATAAATAAATAAATAAATAAACCTTTGACTCAACTTCAGTCATTATCCACTGATGGTCAATTTTGTTCTATGTACATCTCAAATCTTCCTCTCAAACACCTCTGGATACTTTTTTCAGATCTAATTCTCATGCTATAAAATTCACCCTTCTAAAGTGTTTTCAGTTTTTTTTAATTAATTAATTTATTTTTTTGAAACGGAGTCTCGCTCTGTCACCCCGGCTGGAGTGCAGTGGCGCGATCTCAGCCCACTGCAACCTCCGCCTCCCAGGTTCAAGTGATTCTTCTGACTCAGCCTCCCAAGTAGCTGGGATTACAGGCACCCGCCACCACGCTCAGCTAATTTTTGTATTTTTAGTAGGGGCGGAGTTTCACCATGTTGGCCAGACTGGTCTCCAACTCCTAACCTCGTGATCCACCCACCTCGGCCTCCCAAAGTGCTGGGATTACAGGCGTGAGCCACCGCTCCCGGCCTTCAGTGTTTTTTAGAATATCTACAAGGTGGAACCATCACCACCATATAATTCTAGCACATTTTCATCATCCCATGCCAATTAGCAGTGACTACCCATTCTTCTCCCCCAAGTCCTTGGCAGTTGCTCCTCTGCTTCCTCTCTGTATACATCACTGGAATATTTTAAAGCAAATCTCAGATATCAAGATATCAAGTCATTTCACCCATAAATATTACAGTGAGTATTTCTTTTTTTTTTTTTTTTTTTTTTTGAGACGGAGTCTCGCTGTGTCGCCCAGGCTGTAGTGCAGTGGCCGGATCTCAGCTCACTGCAAGCTCCGCCTCCCGGGTTTACGCCATTCTCCCGCCTCAGCCTCCGAGTAGCTGGGACTACAGGCGCCCGCCACCTCGCCCGGCTAGTTTTTTGTATTTTTAGTAGAGACGGGGTTTCACC
>NW_016807262.1:699923-757027 GCF_001698545.2 Rhinopithecus bieti
GCCTCCCAAAGTGCTGGGATTACAGGCTTCAGCCACCGCGCCCGGCCTTTTTTTTTCTTTTTGAGACGGAGTCTCACTCTGTCGCCCAGGCTGGAGTGTAGTAGCATGATCTCGGCTCACTGCAAGCTCCGCCTCCGAGGTTCACGCCATTCCCCCTCCTCAGCCTCCGAAGTAGCTGGGACCACAGGCGCCCACCACCACACCCAGCTAATTTTTTTGTAGTTTTAGTAGAGATGGGATTTCACCATGTTAGCTAGGATGGTCTTGATCTCCTGACCTCGTGATCCACCTGCCTCGGCCTCCCAAAGTGCTGGAATTACAGGTGTGAGCCACCGTGCCCGGCTGAAAACTTTCTTTTACATGTAGTGCTGCAATAAACAGCCTTGTGTGCATACCATTTCATGTGTCTTCCATTATATCTTTAGGATGGATTTTTAGGAATGCATGAATAAATGAATCTAACCATCATCTCATAATCAGATGAATGGCCATTTTACCCAGTCATTTGTTTAGCCTAGGAATATTTATAAGAACATCTAATGTGTCCCAGAACCTCTGCTATGAGCTGGATAGGCATTGGATAGTCCATGGATCACAGAAGAAATATGGGAGTTGAATGATTATATGGGAGATAAACTTGTAGCTGGATGAATAATTGTGTAAAAAAAAAGTATTGATTGGTGGTTCAATTGATGGTTCAATGTCAGCAAATAATCTCAACAATTAACTAAAGAGAACCAACGTTTATTGAGCACCTGGTAGGTGCTAGATGCTATGCTAGGTCAGTCCTTTGACATTCACTAAATTTCATTTAAAAATCATAATTCTGGCTGGGTGCGGTGACTCACGCCTGTAATCCCAGCACTTCGGGAGGCCGAGGCGGGCGGATCACGAGGTCAGGAGATGGAGGCCATCCTGACTAACACAGTGAAACCCCATCTCTAATTAAAATACAAAGTAAATTAGCCAGGAGTGGTGGCGGGCGCCTGTAGTCCCAGCTACTTGGGAGGCTGAGGCAGGAGAATGGCATGAACCCAAGAGGCAGAGGTTGCAGTGAGCTGAGATCGTGCCACTGTACTCCAACCTGATTGACAGAGCGAGACTCCATCTCAAAAAAAAAAAAAAAAAATCATAATCCTGCCAGGTAGTTGTCATTATCACACTTAACAGATAACAGATCAGGAAACTGAAGCTCAGAGAAGTAAGGTTGAACAGCTGAAACTAGGTATAGGAGAGGTCCTCCAAAATCCTGAGAGACACTGAGTGACTCATAGAGCTGAGAGGATGGTTAACAGATCAGATGACAGAACCAATGTTGGAAGGCAGAAAGATAGATGAAAGCATGAGAGCAGAGCTGACCATGATCAGATTGAATGTAAATTCCTCCTCTGGGAGTTGTGGATTATCAGAATCTTGTGTTTAAAAATGACCTGAGAGGCTGGGCACAGTGGTTCACACCTGTAATCCCAGCACTTTGGGAGGCCAAGGCGGGCAGATCACAAGGTCAAGAGATGGAGACCATCCTGGCCAACACAGTGAATCCTTGTCTCTACTAAAAATACAAAAATTAGCCGGGCGTGGTGGCGCACGCCTATAGTCCCAGTTACTCAGGAGGCTGAGGCAGGAGAATCACTTGAACCTGGGAGGCAAAGGTTGCAGTGAGCCAAGATTGTGCCACTGCACTCCAGCCTGATGACAGAGCGAGGTTCCGTCTCAAAAATATAATAATAATAACTTAAATAAAATAACCTGAGGCCAGGCACTGTGGCTCACGCCTGCAATCTCAGCACTTTGCCAGGCCAAGGAGGGTGGATGGCTTGAACTCAGGAGTTTAAGACCATCCTGGCCAACATGGTGAAACCCCATCTCTACAAAAAATAATAATAATAATAATAATAATAATAATAATAATAATACAAAAATTATCCGGTCATAGTGGTGCACATCTGTAGTCCCAGCTACTCAGGAGGCTGAGGTGGGAGGTTCACCAGAGCCCAGGAGGCTGAGGCTGCAGTGATCTGTCATCACGCCACTACACTCTAGCCTAGGTGGTAGAGTGAGACCCTGTCTCAAATAAATAAATAAATAATAAAAATCACCTGGAGGTATTAGCTTAGGACAAGCCCATATGGATCTTAGAAAAGCCAACATTGTATTAAGCTGCATTCATGGAAGCAAGATAATTAACAGGTTCAAAGCTCCATTTGGACAAGAATCACAAATCTCTTGTTCTCAGTTGAAACCCAGCCCCCAGCAAGTATCTAGAAGAAACACTGAGTAATTATCTGGATATAAGAGACATATCTGTAAATATTTATGTATATTTATTCAATCGTTAAACAAATGCATTGAGCACCTGTTGTACTCTGAGTGCTGTTATAGGTGCTCAAAATACAGCTGTGCCCTTGAAGAGTTTACGTTCTAGTAGAATGGCAGGGAAGAAAGACAGCAAACAGATAGATAGGTAGCAGTGTGAAGTGGTAGTGGAGGATTTATGGCGAGAAATAAAGTGGGATGAAGCAGGTAAGGAGAGCTGGGTGGGAGGAGCAACTTCACCTAGAGTAGTTGGGGAAGACAGGTCTGAGATGCTGATGCCGGACAGGATCCTGAATTAAGAGAGAGGTGAGCCGTGCAGGCTAGGAACAGCACGTGCAAAGGCCCTAAGGCAGGAATATGCCAGGTGGATTCTGGATAGAGGGAGGGGACGGTCTTATCTGATCTCTGCTGCTGAAACCACACCTGGAGTCTGTTGTGTAAATCTGAGTACCATATAGTTTAAGAGATTGTCAAATGTGGGCATTTCAAGATGGTGAAGGGCCTGGAAGCAGCTCATATTAGGAATGGGTTAGGGAGAGAATGACTTGTGCACACCTGGGTGGCTCCAGTCGAGTGGATGAAGTGCAGACACAAGGCAGAGGGCTAAGACTTACTCCATAGGATAATGAGGGCCATTCATTCATTCCTGCTGTGATATACAGCAAAACAGGTTAGAGGTTCCCTAAAGGGGAATGAGCTGCCTTGCCTGATAGTAAACTTCCTGCTACTGGAGATATTCAAGCAAATAGCAGACAGTCTACTAAGTATGTGGATGACTTCCCCATCCTGGGTTGGATTTTGAAATTTGGAAGAGGAGACCTCTGAGCTAAAACCCATTCAGAAGATTTGGAATTGCATCCTGACTCCTCTCTCCAGTTTCTCTGCCTCTGTTTCCACTCTCTCTCCTTGCTCAGCCTCAGGACAGAGCATACATGCATGCATGCACACACACATACACACATGTGTGCACACAAGCACACAAGAGGGTAAAGCAATTCAGAAAGCAGGAGAGGAGAAGAGTGTGAGAACCTGAATGGGGGGACCCTGAGGGGAAGGAAGCAGGAAAGACAGAGAGGAAGGAGTGAAGAAGAAATGAGAAGCAGGAGAAGAATGGCAACATTGAAAAGAGGTCAGGAAAACTGAAGGAGACAGAGTAGGCGGTGGAAGGGAGAGGCTGGAAAAAGATAAGACAAGAAGTAAGCAACAAGGAAAAATCAAGGAGGAAAGAGGTGCAAGAGGAAGACAGATGACGTTAAAAGTAAGGAAGAGTGGCCGGGCACGGTGGCTCATGCCTATAATCCCAGCACTTTGGGAGGCCAAGGTGGGAGGATCGCCTGAACCTAGGAGTTCGAGACCAGCCTGGGCAAGATGGGGAAACTCCATTTCTACAAAAAATACGAAAAAGAAAAAATAGTCAGGCGTGATGTCATGCACCTATAGTCCCAACCACTCAGGAGGCTGAGGTGGATGATTGCTTGAACCTGGGAGGCAGAGGTTGCAGTGAGTCCTGATTGCACCACTGCGTTCCAGCCTAGGTGACAGAGCGACACTCTGTCTCAAAAAAAAAAAAAAAAAAAGTAAGAGAGAAGGCAAGGAGTGAGGAAAGGGGAGAAAGGGGAGGGAGGAGAGAGTGAGAAGGCAAGGAAGGAAGAGAAAGGAGAGAGAGAAGGCGAGAGGAGATAAGAGAAGGGAGAAGAAGGGCGAGGGAGGCTAGGGTGTGGGTGGGTCTGTTTTGGAGAGTTCACAGTGGCCCCATCATAGCCCCTGGGCAGCGAATGGGTAATCTTGAATCACAGCTCACTGAGGGCTTCCTGTTTTCAACTTGTCTTTGTGAACCCTTGGAGGGATTTCCAGCCAGTAAATAAAGCAAAGTGCCAAGACTCCCTGCCCAGGCCAGCAGCCATTTCACCATCCTCAGGACTGTGTCCCCAGTGCCCTCTCACCCCAACTACCCTCTCTGGCCTGAGGACCATCCCAGAGTCCCCTCCAGCACCCACCCACCCAGGTTCCAGACCACCTGCCCCTTTCGCCGGAATCCCGGAATTCTTCCGGTTCTCAGGAACTTGTGAGGAAGGCAGAAACCCTCAGAGAACACAGCACCCACCCAAGAAGGCGTGCAAATATCCACCTTATAAAATACAAGTTTCCTTGAAACACAGTTTCTTTGTCTTTTGTGGAACTCCCTTGTTTTCCTTCCAGTTTCTTGCCCCCCTCCCAAATTATAAGCAGGTCTTGATCCAGCCTTCTTAAATTCAATCCAGAAAACTCGTGTAGAGCATGTGCAGTGTGCCTGGCACCAGTGCAATAGCTGGGGACAACACTCACCCGATTCTTGACTGTCCTCAAGAAGCTCACAGTCTAACGGGGAGACAGAAATGGTGGTTCCAGGGGTAAAATCCGTTTTTCATTGCCCAGGTGTCATACAATGTGGGAGGCCCTCTGTAACAAAAAAGAACATAAAATCAGCTGGATGTGGTGGCACCTGTAGTCCCAACCACTCAAGTGGCTGAAGTGGGAGGAATGCTTGAGCCCAGAAGTTCAAGGCTGCAGTAAGTCATGACTGCACCACTGCACTCCAGCCTAGGTGACCGAGTGAGACCCCGTCTCTTTAAAAAAATAAATAAATATAAATATAAAATAAAATAAAAAGGAACATTTGACCAGGGCTTCTCCTGAAGCTTTGAAATGCCTTTCTATAAGAGACCTGGGCTCACACCTGTAATCCCAACACTTTAGGAGACTGAGATGGGTGGATCACTTGAGATCAGGAATTCAAGACCAGCCTGGCCTATATGGTGAAACCCCAACTGTACTAAAAATACAACAATTAGCCAGGCATGGTGGCACACACCTGTAGTCCCAGCTACTTGGGAGGCTGAAGCAATAGAATCACTTGAACCCAGGAGGTAGAGGTTGCAGTGAGCCAAGATTGCACCATTGCACTCCAGCCTGGGCAACAGAGTAAGCGAGATTCTGTCTCAAAAAGAGAGAGAGAGAGAGTGACCTGGGTTCCATGCTCACTGTTGGAGAGAACAGAATGGGACCCCAATGCACAACCACTCAAAAGAAGACAGAAGAGAAGGGTTCCCAGAGAGTGGCTGCCCACTCCCGAATTAAACCACTATCTCTGTGCTTTCTCCCTTTGCTCTCTTTGTCTACTCTGTGAAAGAATGCATGATGTATTCCACAAAAATTTACTTAGGGCTTATATAATAATTGGGATAAATTTCAGCTGCCATAACAAAGACTTACAATGGTGTAAACAAACTAGGACTTTCCTTCTCCGCTCTGCACAAAAGCAGCCCAGGGCTGGCGTGGCACCACCATGGTTTCATGGCCATGGGCTTCTTCCATCTTATTGATCATCCATCCCTGGTGTATTGCCCTCAGCTACACTGTCAAAGATGGTCCACACTCCAGCCAGCAAGGAGAGAGAAGTGGGGAGTAGAAAGCCCTCCCCTACCCTTTAACGGCACAGCCTGGAAGTTCGTACACCTCTTCTGCTAGCATCTTGTTGGCCAAAATGTGGCCACACAGTGGTATGAAGATGCCAGGGAAAGGAAAGAGAGTAAAGTGTACCCTCGGTGGACACATGCCCCCCATATCAGGGTGTATCATGACTGTAAAGCAGGAAGATGATGCTGTGCGCAGCTAAACACCTCCGAGGTAGCCTGCTCTGTGCTCAGGGCTGTCTAGGAAACCAAGGTGCTAAAGAAGTTCTGGTTCTTCCCAAAGCCACCAAGGACAGAAATGTGAATTAAACAAGCCGTCCCTGCAAACGCTCACCCGATTCTGTCATTTTGGCAATTCCAGTTCTCTCCACCTGACCCTGGATTCTGGCAGAGATGAAACCCCAGGACCATCAGAGAGGCACTGGAGAAAGAAGTGGCAACATAGACTGTGAAGAAGTTGCCAGAAAGAAAGGGTGAGAACCGGGAAGACAGTGGTATGGAAATCGTATTACCCAAAGTTCACCAATTTCAGGTGCTACAGAGGGTCAACGCAGGGCAAGGACCAGGGGCATTCTATGGGATTTGCCAAAGAGGGGACCAAACCAGTCACAGGGGAATGGCAGGGAGTGAAACCTAGAGAAAGTGGGTTGAAGGGCAAGTGGGGGATGAAGATGTAGAGATAGACAGTGGAGACTAACTGAGGTTCTGAAAAGCAGGAACATGTTGAGGAGAATGGTGGATTCTTGATCACGTTAATCCAAAGGATAAAGAATCGGTGAAAAGCAAGAGACTAAAAATAATGAGCGGAAATGTCATTTGGCTGCTTTAACGAAGACCCACATAATAGTGGCCAGGCGCAGTGGCTGAAGCGTGTAATCCCAGCACTTTGGAAGGTCGAGGTGGAAAGATCGCTTGAACCCAGGAGTTTGAGACCAGCGTAGTCAACATAGTGAGGCCCTGTTTCTACAAATAATCAAAAATTAGCCGGGCATGGTGGTGCACGCCTGTAGTCCCAGCTACTTGGCAGGCTGAGGCAGGAGAATTGCTTGAGCTCAGGAAGTCAAGGCTGCAGTGAGCCATGGTCACGCCACAGCACTCAGCTTGAGTAACATATTGAGACCCTGTCTCAGAAGAAAAAAAAAAAAAAAAAAAAAACACCCAGAGAAGAGTGGCTTAAACAAGATTAAAGTTTCTTTCTCTCCCATGTAAGAGTCCGAGTCGAGGGCTGATAGGGAGCTTCACAGTGCTAGTGACCCAGGTCCTTCCAACTTTCTACTCAGCCATCCTCAACATGCGGCTTCCCCCTCATGGCCCAAGATGGCTGCTGCTGCTCATACCATCATGTTCACATTCCTAGCCAGAGCAAAGAAAGAAAAAGGATGGGAAAGATTATATTCATCTTCAGGGCACCACCCAAAGGTTGCTCATATCATGGCTACCCAGTTTTCATTGGCCAGAGCTTGGAGACTCGGGCACATCTACCTGCACGAGAGACTGCAGCAAAGTAATCTCTGGCTGAGGAGGCCAGGTACCCAGCTAAAACCAAGGGCTTAGAAGACCCAGAACAAAGGGAGGAGGCACACCACCACCACTGCAGCTGGGAGGAAGGAGGTGGGGTAGCTGAGTTTGAAAAGGGCTGGAAAATAGGGAACTCTTGCCTGGTCACGTTTATTTTCTCTGCAAATTGAGACTTGGAGTCATCACTCAGAGAGCCAAGAAGAGAGACGGCTTGTCCAGCCTCTCTCCTGTTGCTGTTTGTGTCCGTTATGGTAGAACAGGCAGGCACCTATGCACAGACCCCTGAGATGGTTCAAGGAAAAGCTGTGGCTTCGGAGTCCAGAGTTTCAAGCCTAGCTCTGGGCTCAGCTGCTTTACAACCTTGAGCAAGTCAAGAGATCTGTTTCCGTATCTGTTAAGTGACCACAACGGTGCCCAGCCTGCCTGCCTGCTCACAATCCGGTTTGGACCCCACGGAGAGCTGTAAATACCCTGCGTAAGCATCGCAACTGGGCAAATGTGAGTGGGCATTCTTATGGTAGGGACAGAGTCGCCGAGTCAGTGCTGAGCCTCGAAGGGGAGGCAGAAAAGGGCGGAGAGGGAGATTGGAAGGACTTGAGATGGGGTGTGGCTGAGACCAACCCCACACAGACCGCCCAGCGCCCAGCCACTCCACAGGGCTCTGCCCGTCTCTGACCCAGCATCAGAACTCCTCTGCTGTCGGGGTGAGGGTGACAGGGAAGAGGGGAGCCGCTTCTGAACAAGCAGGGCTCCCATGGCCAGTGGGAGGGAGCAGCTGGCCCAGCTGTCCACAGCCGCTGGGAGTCAGCCTCTGTTCTGTCTTAAGATCAGTATCACGGAGCCTTGGCCTCATCCTCTGCGCTTGGCCTTAGAAGCTCTCCTGGGACCTCTCCCCAAGCCCAGGACACCTCTCTGTATTCCTGGCTCAGCCCAGTCAACAGTGTGAGTTTCTCTCCCAGCCTCTGGCCTAGCAAAGCCAGCCTCTCCAATGTGTGGCTGCTCCAATGTGTGCGCACACACACACACACACACACACACACAGAAGCACCACATACTATACACCACATGTACAACACACACCACACACAGAAGCAGCATATACTACACACCACATGTACAACACAGACCACACACAGCAAACATACCACACACATCACACACCACACACACAGAAGCAGCACATACTACACACCACATGTGCAACACACAGCACACACAGCAAGCACATCACATACATCACACACCACACACAGAAGCAGCACATACTACACACATATACAACACACACACACACACACCATATGAACACACAAAGAACATACCACACATAGCATACATCAAACACATGCAAACACACCACACACAGACATCTCCCACAAACTCCACAACACACGCCAGCATACATGCTCCCTACACATACACACCACACACACATGCACCCTCCCTTCTTCCTAACTGGACCCTCTGTGTCTCATATCACACCCCTCCATTCGATCCTCTACACAACTGCTTCAGTGATTTCGTTAAAACGCAAACTACGCCATTTCCTTGTTTAAATTCCACTCCCTCTTTCAGCGGCTCTCCAGAAAATTCAGGCTAAAATCCCAGCTCCTTCCCAGAGACGGTGGCCCTCCAGTCTGTTCCCCGATGGCCCGTGCAACATCCCCCGTCAGCGAGCCTGCGCCACCTGCCCTTTCCCCCACTGTGGGTTCCTCGCGCATCTCTGGAGGATGGCCCCACAACCTCATCCATCTGAAACGTGTTCATCCTTCCAAACCCAGTTCAGAGCTCACCTCTTCTGTAAAGCTTTCTCGACCACCCACGCGGAATCGCTCCCTTCCTCTCTGCAGCTTGCGTGGTGTGTGGTGGAACGATTTGCTTCCCGTGTCTGTCTCCCCTGCCAGCAGGTGACCTTCTGAAGGGAATTCGTGTCTATAGACAGAGCACTTGTTCCTGGCACGGGGTGGGCTCCGTGAACGCGGGGTGGGTGGC
This sequence comes from Rhinopithecus bieti, assembly GCF_001698545.2. Taxonomy (NCBI): domain Eukaryota; kingdom Metazoa; phylum Chordata; class Mammalia; order Primates; family Cercopithecidae; genus Rhinopithecus; species Rhinopithecus bieti. The sequence continues at coordinate 709,202 of NW_016807262.1, forward strand.
ACTCATCCCCCTCGTCCTCCCACACAGATCAAAGTGGAAAACCAGCTTGACTTCCAGGACATCACCAGCGTGGTCGCCATGGCCAAAACCTACGCCACCACCGAGGCCTTTATCGACTCCAAGTACGACATCCGCGTCCAGAAAATTGGATCCAACTACAAGGCTTACATGTGAGTCTCTGGGGCAGGGGCTGGGGGAGCGTGGGAGGAAGGGAGCCCAGAGGTGCATGTCCAGCCACTGTCTCCTGCACCCAAGGGTGCATCATTATCCTCCATCCTATCTCCTTACTGCCTTTCTTCTCTGGCCAGTGCGGCTGAGGGGCTAATACTCAGTCACTGCTTATCCCCAGGCAGATATCTGCCTACCCAAGCAAAGGCTGTTTCCTCCAGAGCAAGAAAGGTGCTTGGCACGTCTAGGGAACTGCACGTACACACAGGGTATATGTCTTTGAGAGAGAAATTTGGGGACAAATCAAGGAGGGCTTTGAATACCTTGCTGAGGGTTTTGGATTTTTTTCCTCTTCTCTTCTGAGCAAAGGATCTGTGTTTATTAAAAGGTAACCACGAGGCTGTGAGCTGCCAAACGGTTTCTCTGAAGCCAATAAGACCAATTAGGAGGTTACACCAGATTTCTTTGCCTGCAAGCAACAGAAACCACACATCATTAACTTAATGGGTTTTTTAAAGGGAATTTATTAGAAAACCATGGGTTATCAGAAACTTAAAAAAAAGCAAACAAAAAAATCTCCCAACTCAGTTATCAATTTCGGAAACATCAGGATACAGAGCAGCCCCAGGAATGTGGGCAGCCAGAAATAATAATAAACAATTTTCACGGCATCCCCACCAGTAAGTGAATCTGCCCTAGTCATTTTCAGGGCTTAACTCAAGATTGCGATTCCATGGAAAAAGTACTGATTAGTCCAACTTTGACTGTGTTTTATTGATTAGAGAAAAGCAGAAAACCAGTATAGAGAGTCCCACCGTGAAGGCATGCAATGTGGGCAGGGCCTTTGCCTCGTGGAAATAGAGGTGCTGAATCTAAAGGAAAAGGAAAGAATGCCAGGCAGAAAAAAGCAGCCCGCCTTCACCTGGGTGGTTCAACAAAGGATGGATTACATGGGGCTGTGGTTATAAGGATGAACGGGGACTTCTGGAGTAGGTGGACTGTCTCCTTCCTGGGAGAGGTCTTTGCTCCAAGCTCTCTCTGTGTTTCACTCTGGAATGTTATTGTTAGTTCCACTTGAAATGATGGGACCCCAGAGGGCCAATCGTTGCCTGGTTGACAAGCATTTATGGGGCACTGACTGTGTGCAGGGCTCCATATGTGAGGACTGCAAGGGTTAGCCCTGGACAGCTGGAAAGTCCCTCCATCCATAGGCTCTGTGTGGGTAGCTTGTGCTTTAAGCTAGGGTTGGCAAACCACAACCACAGGCCAAATCCAGCTGCCACCTGTCTCTAAATACAGTCCTGTTGATCACAGCCTTGCACACCCATTTATGGATTGCCTGTGGTTGCTTTTGCACTACCTGGATTGCCTAGACCAAGGGTCAGCAAAGTTTTTTTGTAGAGGGTCAGGTGGTAATTTTAGGCTTGACGGGACATATCGTCTCTGTTGCAACTACTGTGCCCTGTCATTGCTTGTGAAACTAGAGGAGGTGCAGGCAGTTGCCCTAGAAGGAAGTATTCCCAGGAAAGGGATGGAGCTCATTTTCAAGGAGTAACTGTGCCCTATTCCACCAATCAACCTCTTCCTCCCACGAGGCAGGCCAGACCTGCCACTGCTCTCAGATGGCCTTGGGGTGATAAAGTCACCTCCTCCCTGCCCACTCTGACTTATGGCCCATTCCAGTGCATTCCTGAGGCCCCTGCCGTAGGTCATGATATCATTTCCCTCCTCTCTTCATTGTTTGAGCTTCCACTTGACATTGACGACACCTTGTCCCAGTTTTTTTTGTTTTTTGTTTTTTTTTTTTTTTGTTCTTGAGGATTACCTCATTGCCGCATTTTTTCTGCGGAGCCTCCCTGGCCTGACAGCTCCACTTTGTCATTACTTACAGAATTTCCTGGACCTTGGGCTGGCCCACCTCCAAAGGAGGGGGTTCATGTCAGATTTCAGTGTAGAATTTCCCCAGCCATTCAATCTCCTCTCTGGCCCCACTCCCTGCCTTGTACTCGGACCTTTGTGCGTGTCGCTACTGGGCTGTCATTCTTTCTAGGTCCTAGCAGACACAATAAGGAAGTACATGAGTGTATCCTTACCCATGTATTCATATATATCCATAATTATTTCCGCATATCCCCATCCACATCCCTATGAAGCTGAACAGAATCCTATGGATGTCCCAGACTTTCATCTGGTACCACTTGGTTCATTTTAGCCTTTCCTGGTTGCTAATCTATAACTTCCCACTCCAACAGAGAAAAATCCGGCTCCCTCACTCACCATCTATCCACTTTTTTGGTTCTGTCTCAGTGGATGTGCCCAGTCTCAGAACTGTTCACCTGTAGCCTCATGGGAAACAACCTTGAAAACTACAGTGCAGTGCCTTATGGCTCCTGTTGGTCATCTAGTCTCAGCATTTTTACATTTGCTTTTCTCCTTTACAATGATACAGTTTTGTGTCAATTCCTCTCCCCAGTTCACCCTTTGATCTCAACCACATACCTTCTGTTGACCATAAGACAAATAGCTTTACCTGCACCCCTGTGCTTAAACTTGTTCAGTCTTTGCCGAGGCCAGATGCACCGTTAGTGATAGGTAGCTTGTCTGGATTCTCCCCCAGTGTACACAGTTCCTCACCCAGTAGGTACCTACTGGGTACCTACTGCCTGCCAGGTCCCACTGGATACTGGGTATACAGGGGATGAAGTTAAACTGTTCCCTACCCTCAGGGTTCCCCTCCATCAGAGAAGAGAGGACACTAACGCAGTCATCAGAAGGGAGATGAGCATTCCTGAGCATTAGTGTAGGGTGTAGCACCGGGCAGTCTATTTTTGCTGGGGAAGGTGGGCTGTCAGGAAGTCGTACGTCAGATGAAAACTGAAGGATGAGCAGGACTTAGGGAGGCGAAGATGGAGAGAAAGACTCTATGGAGTAAAGGGAAGAAGGCATGCAGAGGCTGTGACACTGGGAAAGAGCCATGGGCAGCGGAGCACCGGAAGAGAGGTCGGCTGTTACTGGAGCAGAAAAGGCAAGGAAACAGAGAAGGATGGCGACACAGTCAGAGACCAGAAGGCCTTCCTAATCTTTACCAGAAAAAAGTAGTCACTTCTCTCTAAGGATCACTTTTCTAACATTTTGGGGCCCTCAAAAGATTCCAGAATCATCAGGGGCTACACACACTGCCCTCATTCTCCTCAAAAACACACCAAAGTTTGGGGGATTTCATCAGATGATGTAGGCATTTTTGAATTTAATCTTTCAATTTCAAAGATGACTTAGAAAACAATACCTAAGATTCAACAAATAAAAAAGGCAAACAGCATGAAGGGAAATAAACATAGGAAAATATAGTTGAAGGTAAGATGTGTACCTAAGAATACATGCCATTATGTGAGCCAGTTATTTGAATCAGAGCCTCCTGACAGCCAAAGCAAAGAAAGAAAGCAGATCAGTGATGAGCGTCCCTAATTTCCTCAATGTATTATTTGTTCTGGTACAGGAGAACCTCCATCTCTGGGAACTGGAAAGCCAACACAGGCTCTGCCATGCTGGAGCAGGTGGCCATGACAGAGAGGTAAGAGACAAAGGAGGTGCAGGGAGAGGTGCTGGCCATGGTAGGAGCTGAAGGGGGAATGCAACAAACAGCCCTGAAAAGAAGGCCACTCTGCCCTCCATCCAGTGCCTCACCATCCACAGAGCACTTTTCTAGGTATGATCCTCTTCACTGCCCACAACAGCCTACAGGGCAGGCATTAAAATAACCCCATTTTACAGATGGGAGAAGAAAGCTCAGAGAGGGGAAGTGATTTGTCTAGGACCACAGAGCTAATTAATGACACAGCTGACAGCAGAACAGCTGTCATGACTCCAAGTCCAAGGTCTTTCCAGCCCTGACCAGCTGCTATAGGAAGAGGTCAGGAAGCCCTGCCCAAGCCCTCCTGTGCACTGACAGCTGCAAGGAAGCATTATTAGGAGACCAGGCATATTGGAGAGTCAACTTCTCTCTCAAGCTTCTTTCCATCTCAGTATGAATAGGGAGAGGTTGATGTCCCCTGAATCATGCATATTTTAGGGATGCTTTCTGGCTGAAGGTTTTTTCGATCTTTCTCCCTTTAGACACTTTGTGCCAGCCCCACTTAAGGAAGGGCCGGCCGGGCATGGTGGCTCACACCTGTAATGCCAGCATTTTGGGAGGGCGAGGCGGGCAGATCACCTGAGGTCAGGAGTTCAAGACCAGCCTGGCCAACATGGAGAAACCCCATCTCTACTAAAAATACAAAAGTAGCCAAGCATGGTGGCACATGCCTGTAATCCCAGCTACTTGGGAGGCTGAGGCAGGAGAATCACTGGAACCCGGGAGGCAGAGGTTGCAGTAAGCTGAGATCATGATCATGCCATTGAACTCCAGCCTGGGCAAGAAGAGTAAAACTCTGTCTCAAAAAAAAAAAAACAAAAACAAGGAAGGACCAAAGGGCCGAGTCGGCTGGTCTCAGGGCTGCCACATACATACCTTCTTGCCTGCATGCCCTATGACCTCTGCCAGCAGCCACACAACAGCAGTGGATAGAGCATGGGCTGTGAGCTCAAAAAGCTCTGTTCAATAAACACTTACTGAGTAGCTACTACAGGCCATGTTCTGCTGAGCACTAAAGGATGAAAAAATCCAATCCTTCCCTCTAAGAACTCTGTATCAGTTGCAAGGGCTACCACACAAATCAAATTGGTTTGCACAAAAAGGGGGATTTACTGGCCCATGTCACTGACGACTCCAGATATACAGTGTCAGGTAAGGCCTGGAGGCTCCTTCTCTGCCCACCCTAGTTCAGCTTCTTTCGGTGTTGGCTTCATCCAGGACACTCTTTCATTTTATGGTGGCACACGGTGGCTCCAGGCTTTCATCCTCACAGTGTCAGGTTCAAAAGAAAGAAAATTTCTCTTTCCCAATAATCTCAACCAAAGCCTGAAATTAAGCCATATGCACTGGTTGGCCTGGCTTAAGTCACGTGACCATCCCTGAACCAATCACTATGGCCCAAGACACTGCAACGCTGTGATTGGAGGCCTATGTCAGGTCTGCACCCCTGGAGACTGGAGTGGGACCACCCCCTACAGCAATAGAGACGGAGTGTGACCTTGGGCATGTTCAGGAACATTTCTGAGCTTCTTCAACTGCAAAATGAAAGCAGTAATACCCAAGTCAGGGTGCAGGTGTGAGGACTGAATGAGAGAGGGCTGTGCAGCACCTAATTCAGAACCAGCCCCTGGCAGGGAGGCGCACCTGCCCTTCCCATCAACCCCAGGGGGCAGCTGCCACCTTCAGCCTGGGAACCCACCTGTGCTAATGAGTCTCCTGGAGGCTGCGCTCATGACCTGACACAACGGAATCATGTGGCTGAGGCAGTCACCTCCTTCCCCCAACAGGTGTTCACGGGACAGTCGTGGCCGTCTTCTCTATGGCGCTTCCCGAACGTGAGCCCAGCCTTCCCCAGTGCCTCCTGAGCCACTCACAGATGTCCCCAGCACGCCACCTATCCCTGGCTCTGCCAAATCCCAGGTTGCATGGGCCATCCCTGGAGGAACCTACCATGGGAGTGGGCCTGCCCAGGCCTGGAATCCACTTTCCCTTTTCCAGTCACAGGCGGGACTCCAGGGTCTGGGCTGGAGAGATTCCCCAGTCCTATCCCCACAGGAACAAAATCCATACAGGGACTCATACGCAGGGCCTGACCCCGCCCTCCACCTGGCTTGCCTGCTTGCCAGGTGGCCTGACTCCTGGGCAAAACCAGTGATGTCATTCGGTTGGTGCTAGTCCCACCTGGCAGGAGGAGAGCAGGGCCCCCCATTCTCTAAGCACTCTCATGCTGCTGTACGCCTCTAGCCCCTTCCTAGACCCTGGTATGCCTGTGTCCTATGGGGTGCAGCCAGCAGGGGACCCCAAGGTTCATCCTTTCAAAACAGCCTCTGCAAACAGCTGCTTCTGGACCTCAGCTCAAATTTCCACGTTCCATTGAGAAGATACCTGATTTATGAGTGTGTCTCAGGGCACAGCTCACCCTAAGTGTGTGGCGCCCACAAGTCAGCCACTGGGGCCGAAAACGAGGACCCTGATCAGTGATTCCAGAAGACTCTTCAAGCTCCAAGGACCCAAGGTTGTCCCCAAACGTGGCCACATAGCAGAATCACATGGAAAGCTTTCAAAAATTATAGAAATTACTCTAACATAGGGCGGAGCCCCAAGTCTGGCTGTTTGTGCATTTAACTCTCCTGGTGATTCTGAGGTACAACCAGAATCAGATCTAGGCTTTCCCATTTTATGATAAGAGGGAGAGGCTTCGCCAAAAGTATTAAGGAATTAATAGCAAGAATGTAGGTCCCTGGTCTCCCATGCTGAGTGAGAATGGATGTTCTGGGGCACCTTCAGAATGAGAGGAAGGGTGGCTTGCTTGGAATCTGGAATCAGACAGGATCTAGGTTTGGAAGCTGCACAGTCACTTAATCATCTCTCTGAGCCTTTTCCTCCATTAGTAAGACGGGTTAAAATCTTCCTCATAGAGTTGTGCTGGGATCCGAGGGGATGAGGAGTCAGCCCCCAGGCCCAGAATGTCTGGAACATAGCGGGAGCTCCATGGATGTGAGTTTCCATCCTTCCTTTTACTTTGATGATATCACATGCTCCATGCTACAGCTGAATGAGAAAAAACTGGACTGAGAGTCAAGGAGATCGAGGTGATCCTGGTGTTCTTACTGCCTTACTGTGTGGGCTGGACCAGCCAGCCTCCCTCTCTGGGCCTCAGTAGGCTTTGGTGGATGAGATGAAAATCCGTTCTAAGAACATTCCAGTCTCAGTCCCTCCTCGTCCCAGCACTGATGGCTCAGACACGCAAAGCGATGTGAGAGTAGGCATGCCCTGTGTGACCCTGGAGAGTGAGAAGCAAGAACACTGACTCCCTGTGTCACAGTCCCCTGTGACTCCCTTATCCAGCCCACAGGGGAAGCTAAGCGCAAGCCCGGACAGTTTCTTCACATACAACCACCCCCTTGTTGCAGGGTCAAAGTCCAGCGCTGAGATCTGTCCCCAGCAAAGCAAACTGGCCTTGCAGACATCAAGTGGCTGGAAAGGGAACAAAAGCAGTGGGTCTAGAGGGCCAGGCCCCCTGGGCGAGGCAGAAGCAGCCAGCCAGTCTCCCCAGCCCACCCGCCCCGGGCCCGGGAAAAATGCACCCTTTGTCCTCCACAGCCTCTTGTCTGGCCAGGGCTGGGACTGCAAGGGCAGCCTGGAGGGATTTCTGGAGCCCTTGGAGCAGCTTTCCCAAGGGAAAAGGGACACAGGGGTAACTGGGTGTCCAGGATGACTCCGGATGGGGGCAGGGCAAGCTCCCCATTACTGCAGAGCCAGCAAGTCCTGGGTTTGGGGGAGACCTATCCCAACTCCGGTTCCTTCGCTCCCTCACCCTGCCTCTCTCCCCTCCTTCCTGGCTCTCTCGTGTTCTTTCTCTGGGTCTCTCTCTCACTGTCATTTGTGTCCCTGCCTCTCTCCCTGCCTCTCTGTCTCTGCGTCTTAGACTCTGACGCTCTCCATCTTTCTGTCTCTCTTGCTGCTTCTCTGTCCCTCTCCATCTCTGTCTGGATGTGTGTATCACTGTCTCTCCCTGTCTGTTTTTCCATGTGAATCCACTTTTCTCCTCCACCCCCTTCCCCATTTTCCCAGGCCACTTCACTGTCTGTCCATCTGTCCCTGCAGGTACAGGCTGTGGGTGGACAGCTGCTCGGAAATGTTTGGCGGCCTGGACATCTGTGCCGTCAAGGCCGTCCACAGCAAGGATGGCAGAGATTACATCATCGAGGTGAGGGATGAAGCAGGCAGTCCTCCTGGCCGGTCCAGCCCGGCAGGCGTGCCAGGGGGAGGGAATCCCTGCATGATCTTTGGCACCATCAGCTGTGTCCTGGCTCCAGGGCACACGCAGCCCAGGCCTCAGTGAGCTGCTTCTGGAGGCTCCTTCCCACCCTCAGAGGCATCGAAAGGCTTCATGCCTGGGGACTCGGAACTCAGTCGAGAGACCTCAGGGCACGAGGTTTAACAACCTCCCCAACCCACAGGCCTAAGGAAAGGGAAAGGGCATCTGGCCAAGGGTCAGCAAGATACTGTCCCATAGGGCCCCTTCCATTTCCTCAGTGTCCAAGCATGTAAAGTGGGCACCCTTCCTTGGTCACCATGCAGACAGTCCATCATTTGTTCATTGAACAAACACAGCCTTAGGGGGCTCCCATGGGCTAAGCATGGGTGTGGCTCTGGGGATACAGCCATGGACTTGATAGACATGGGATGTGCAGGCTGGCAGGGGAGAGGGTGAGAAACAGTGGCAGAGCATTGAGGATTTGGAAGGGGGATGGAATGGTACAGGGGTGTGAATAGAGGGGAAGATGGAGGGAAGCAGAATGGTAAGAGGGGGTTCACAGAGGGGCTGTGGGTTCCGGAATCTCTCTCAAGACCCTCCAGCAGCCCGTGCTACAGCCCTCCCAGGACCGCCACTTCCTCTCCATGCTTACCGTATCCCACCACCCCCCACCTCTCCTCCATGTCTTCCTGGTGTCTCTCATGGTCCCACAGCCCTCCCGTCCCCTCCCCAACTCCTCTTCCCTGCCCCCCACGCCATGCCCCGTGGCTCTCCACTGCTTTCCCCTGAAAAGGCCCCTGTGGCCTCAGAGTCCTCCATAACTTCCCATCTCCACACTCACAGCTCCAGTGCCGCGTTCAGCCCCCTCCTTCCACAGGCGGTGCTGACACAAGGCCAGGACACGTGAGGGAGAGCCCTGTGGCTGTCCCCTCCCCGGGGTATGGGCGGCTAATGGAAAGCACATGGCTGGGGTGACCACAGGAGCCAGCCGGTCCTCCCGTCCCTCATGTCTGCCTCACTCCCCAGGAGCCCACGGCCGAGGAGGACCAGGTGACTCAGCGGGTGGGAGCCCAGTCATGCCAGGAGGGTGTTCACGCCCAGGCCTTGGAGGTAGGAGGAGGGAGTCCAGGATGAACATGGCCCCTCTCTCCTCCCCAAAGAGGCCAGGAAGCTCCAGCAGGAAGAGCGGTGTCTGTACTGGCAGACCCAGTCCCACTCTGAGAACAGCTCTCCTCTCAAGGCCCGCAAACACCTTCCCTCTGGCTGCCACCAAACCTGAAATTCCCCAAGTAGCCCCTACTTGGAGGAGCCATGGAAGAGGCTGGGAACAGATGCCTTGACCTGTACAGTTGCTTCCTGGAGGAGCTCATCCTCCACCTTCCTGGGAGCTTCAGCCCAGAGGTGGGGCAAGATCCCCCAGCACAGCAGCTCCTCAGACCCCACCAGGTCCTCCTGTCTCTGCATCCCCTCACGGGGACCACCAGACACGAACCCAGGTTTGGCACACAAGCACTCATTTATGTATCCACTGAGCCGCTGCTCCGGGAGCCAGTCCCCAAGCCAGGTGGACACAGTGCAACCGCAAACACGAGAACAGGGTCCCTGTCTCCTAGAGCCCCTGGACTCCCCTGACCCCCAAAGGCCAGCTCCTCTCTTACACCAGCAGTCTCTCTGTCCCCTGTGAAGCCCTCCCTCTCCGGGTCTCAGCTTTCTCTTAGGGGAAAAAAAAAAAAAAGAATCCGTGCTCGTGGGCCCAGGCTTCCTGCCTTCAGCCATTCAGAGAGTTGGGGATGAAAGTCCTTTCACATAGGAAAAAAAAAAAGTAAAAGTAGTGGGGCTTGGACTTCAAAAAAACAGGAAACAATGTCTCCCGAGAATGTTCCAGAGGGAAAATGAAAGATAGCTTTTCAGACTTTTTTTCCTCGCAGAAACATTCCAGCGTTGTTTCCTTTGCTTTTGCGTTTGGAGTGGGGTCAGGGGAGATGGGAAACTTGTTACCAAAATATAAAAGGTGTTTTCCCCAGTAAGGGGGAAAAAAGGCAGAAGAGGTCCCAAAACACTGGTTTCTTCAGCCACCTCTACGGTGAGAACTGAAAGTGTGTGTGAAATGTTTTGGGAAGAAGCGGCTCACAGTCAGATACTCGGGGGAAAAGACCCTTGAACTTGTCCTCTCTGACCTTGTCCGGGGAATGGCATTGCCTACTGGAAAATGTTTCCCGGGGGAGACCAGAGCGGCCACTTCCTTTGGCTGTGTGTACCGTGGGGAATTCCAAAACGAACCTCAGGTTCCTTGTGGTGGCTGTTTTCTGTGGCAGGGAATGTAGGAAACAGAGACCAGAATAAAATGGGGTGGGCAGGGGCAGGGGGAGAGAGGACAGGCAGGGTGCAGGACGCCTGTGTACCTTCGGGGCAGACTCCACAGTCAGAGCTCAGCCAGTGGTGACTGAGTGACTGTCCCTGCCCGGGGCACTGGGATCCAGGAGACCTCAGTTCCAGGTACAACGTGCGCAGAGCTCAGGACCCTGCTGGAAGCAGTATTCACATTCTTAAGCTAGCTTTTCAGTTTCCTAATCAAAGTGGGTGCTAAACTCACAGATCCCTACAAGTCCCAGCTGGAAGGGTCTTAGCAGCTGCCCAGATCCCTCAGTTCACTGTTGAGAAAAACAAAAAAGGCCCATAGAGAAAAAGAAACTCTGACCAAGATCACAGAGCAAGTCCGCAGCAGAAGCCAAGCCTGGAACCCACGTTCCCTCTTCCCAGTTCCTACGCTGTTGTGCTGTTCCAATGCTTGCTGGGAATTAGCCTGCTGCAGTGGGAGGACCATGGGTTGCCAGTGCTGTGTCCTTGACCTTGCCACTTCTTTGACCCTCTGCTTCCTCATCATTACAATGAGGATAATAGTACCTGCCTCAAAAGCTATTCTGAGGTTCATGAGAGATCCTCCACACCCGATGCTTAGAATAGTGCGTAGCACATACAAAGTGCCCGATAAATTACGGCGCTTCCCATTATCCTTATCCTTATGAGCCGGGCTTATCGCAAGGGCCTCTTATTCCTCCACTAAACAGGTGTCTATGGAGGGCACACCTGTTTAGCAGGACACAGGGTCCATCCGTCACCTTGGGGTCTCCCAGTCTGGTGGTGGAGACATAGTGAGCAGGGGGTAACAGTGCTGTGGATAAGCTGTCCAGTGTGAAACCAGGTGAGGACGGCAGGATACAGATGTGAGGTGGCTCGTCAGAGCTTGCACCATCAGAGAGGGCTTCCTCCAGGAAGACCTAGTTAGCTGTTCCCTGTTGGATGAAATGGAGTTGGCCAGGTAAGGAGTGGGTAGAGGGAATACTTAGGAATGTCGAGGAGAGAGAAACCCTAATGAGTCCAGACGGCGGGAACAGGGGAGACAAGACGGTGAGTCTGATGGGGTGGTGTGGGTGAATGCAGGCCACCAACTCCTGCAGTGGAATAGAGAGGGTGACAAGGCCTGAAAGACACCACTTCCAGACCTCCCATAGCTTCCCATGCCCAGAGAATCACGTGGAGCATTGGCCTGTGTGACCTTGGGCAAGTCCCCTCCCATCTCTGAGCCTCAGTTGCTCTATTTGTAAAAAGAGCAGAAGGGGAAACTAGGATCCCTCAGGCTCCTCCCCATAGAAGCACTTTGAGAACAGCCCAGCTCCCTGTGGAACGCGTTTCCCTCCCACCTGTGTTTTGCCAGGGACCCGGAAAACAGACCTTTCCTCTTCCCTCTTTCCTCTGAACCCTGGGTCAACTCCAGCCCGTGTCGTATTTTTGTCATGATCAAGCCCCCCACCTTTACTGTTTCTACTTTGTGGAAAGCCTTGAGCTGGGGCCAAAGGAGAGGTGGCCAGACCTGACCCTGGGACGGGGCCAGGGTGAGAAAGGAGGGGACGGAGAGTGGCTCCCCAAAGAAAAGCACAGAAAAGGTCAGCAGAGGCTCCCTGGCCCTTGTCGCATTGCTGTCATCCAGCAAACGTGGGCTGAATTGAACTACATCCAGGGAGTGGTTTAGACTGAACCGAAGCGAACTGGTGTCTCTGCCGGCCAGTCCCAGCTGGAGGTGGTTTGCATGGAGGACATCGCCATCTGGTGGTCACTTCTGTCCTGAGCCCTGAGTCCCCACTTCTGGGGTGTGATGCCCAACCGCCAGTCTCTCCTGGCATGGGGGTCCCTCAGCTCTCCCTTCCTCCCCACAGGTAATGGATAGCTCAATGCCGCTCATTGGAGAGCATGTGGAAGAGGACAAACAGCTGATGGCCGACCTTGTTGTCTCCAAAATGAGCCAGCTCCTGATGCCAGGAGGCACAGCGCCCTCGCCCCTGAGACCTTGGGTAAGACCCTCCTGATCGAAGGAGACTTTATAGCCATGAGAAATGCCAGGCTGTCTGGAAATGGGGATCCCCTGGACCCAAAGGAGATACCCCCAGGAAGAAACCACCTTGGGGAGAAGGAATGGGGGTGTGGGTGAAAGCCAGACATCAGGGAGAGCTTTCACAGCCTGCCCCAGTGGGTGAATTTAGGAGGCTTTCGGGGGCCCCCTGCCTTCTTCACCATCCTGGGGAGAACAGTCTTGTCTCAATTGGCCTTTGGGCACTGCGGGGAGAGATGATTGCCTGCTGTTCCTTCTGTGCCCTCGGTGCTGGGCCTGAGCGGGATGTGTGTGCGTGCGTGTGCGAGAGCATATGGACACACAAGCCCTCTGTGTGCTCCCAGGGAACCAGTCAATGGACGCTATTGTGTCTCCCATTTCCCCCAACCTCGATGAGCTCTCACGTCGCTCCTCCCCTCCACAGTTCCCACCATGGATTACCAGAACCAGACTGCTATCCAAAGAATTTGCCAGCTCCCCAGCTTTATGTAAAAGCAAGTCCCCAAGCTTCCACCTCCCACCCCAGATTTCCCCATAGAAAGTAATCTATGATAACAGACATCAGAATCATAGTTATTATACTGGCAGGGCTGCTGTCTGGGAAGGGTCATGAGGCAGGCTTCATCGTGGGAAATGGCCTATGTTTTGATCTGGACAGTGGTTACACCGATGTTTACACATACAGAACTTTACTACACTGTACACTCCAGAACTGTACACTTTATGTGCACAAGTCTCTTCTCAATGATAAAAAGATCTTCATAAATGTTGCCCTCTCACCCAGGAAGTAAAAGGCTTCTTTTCTCTTCTGCTCTAGGCTCCACAGATTAAATCAGCAAAATCCCCAGGGCAGGCCCAGCTCGGGCCTCAGCTAGGACAGCCCCAGCCACGTCCACCTCCGCAAGGTACGACCCCAGACGCGCCACTGCGAGAAAGCATGCAGTGAGGGTGCTGAAACGCACTGAGGATCCACATGTGATTCCCGCAAGGGGCTCTGGGAAAATGCATCTGAATACTTTATCCATAGAATGAATGAGACTATGGGGTTGGTCAACTTCTTTAAAAAGTCTAGAAAGGAGAAGGGAAATAGACGGTTAATTTATTAAGAACCTAATATGCACCAAGCACTGTGCCAGGGAATGTCCCACCTATTTTCTCACTTTTATTTTCCCAGAGATGGCTGGGAAAATAAATGTCAGTATTTCCTTTTTTTTTTTCCTTTTGAGACAGAGTCTTGCTCTGTCGCCTAGGCTGGAGTGCAGTGGCGCAATCTCGGCTCACTGCAACCTCCACCTCCCAGGTTCAAGTGATTCTCCCACCTCAGCCTCCTGAGTAACTGGGATTACAGGTGCACACCACCATGCCTGGCTAATTTTTGTATTATTAGTAGAGATGGGGCTTCACCATGTTGGCCAGACTGGTCTCAAATTCCTGACCTCAGGTGATCCGCCCACCTTGGCCTCCCAAAGTGCTGGAATTACAGGTGTGAGCCTTTTTACAGCAAGGTAAATGTTGAGGCTTTGCCCAAGGAGGTAGAAAATAGTAGATTTACAAGTCTGGCCTTTCAGACCTTCTAGAAAGTGTTTATTCATAGCAATGTGTGGTGCCTGATGATAGATTTGTGAGTCAACCAGCTAGAGTAAGAAAGAAAGAAAAATGGAACATGATCTATAAAACCTTGGCCATTGAAATTCCTCCTCGAATATATTGCAGCATTACTGCCTTCCACCACTTATTAGAGAACGGACAAACTATTGATGAAAAGACGAAAAGCAATCATGGCAATAGCTAACTTTCTCAAAGAATGTCAGCTGCTCTGGTATCCTTGCATTGCAGGTCTTGAGAGAAATCCGCCCCGTATCCTCTCTTACAATCAAAACCTCCTGAACACACTTGCTCGAGCACCAGCAGGAGCTTCAGAGCACCTGTGCACCAAGAAACCAAAGCAGGCAGTTTCGCTGCAGTCTTTTAAGGATCTTCTTAAAAACATATCAGAGGCTGGGCGCGGTGGCTCATGCCTATAATCACAGCACTTTGGGAGGCCGAGGTGGGCGAATCACGAGGTTAGGAGTTCGAGACGAACCTGGCCAATATGGTGAAACCCCCATCTCTACTAAAAATACAAAAAAAAAAAAAAAAAAAAAAAATAGCCGGTGTGGCGGCTGTGCACCTGTAATCCCAGCTATCGAGGCTGAGCAGGAGGAATCACTTGAACCCAGGAGCCGGGAGGTTGGAGGTGAGCCTGAGATTGCACCACTGCACCTCCAGCCTGGCGCAATAGAGGGGAGATCTCCATCTCCCAAAGAAAAAAAAAAAAAATATATACTATAGTGGTATACTATATATACCAAAAATTACTGTCATGTTGTGGCCTTCCAAGTCACTATTATTAAAAGCAACAGATTCATTACTTCCTGAAAAAAAGTCAACCTTGGCCACCGGAATGGCTTCCTCTTCCACAGGTCTTAGATAAAACGCCCCATTCATTTTTCTCATCTGTGTTTCTCTTTCTGGAAAAGCAGAAGATATTTTTAAGAAAAGAGAACTTGTATAATTGTACACAACAGTGTACAGACATACCTCAGAGATATTGCAGGTTCAGTTCAAGACCACCCCAGTATAAAGTAAATATCACAATAAAGTGAGTCACGCAAATTTTTTAGTGCATATAAAAGCTATGTTTACACTATACTGTAGTCTCTTAAGTGTACAATAGCATTATCTCTGAAAAAAAACAAAGTACATACCTTAATTATAAAATATTACTAACAATCGTCTGAGCCTTAGGTGAATAGTAACGTTTTTCTGATGGAGAGTCTTGCCTCAATACTGATGGCTGCTTACTGATCAGGGTACAGGTTGTTGAAGCAAGGGGTGACTGAGGCAATTTTGTAAAATAAGGCTGCAGTGAAGTTAGCTGCATGAATTGACTCACCCTTTCACACAAGATTCCTCTTCAGTATGTGATGCTATTTGATAGCATTTCACCCATAATAGAACTTCTTTCAAACTTGGAGTCAGTCCTCTCAAAACCTGCTGCTGCTTTATCAACTAAGTTTATGTCATATTCTAAATCCTTTGTTGTCTTTTCAACAATCGTCATAGCATCTTTACCAGGAATAGATTACATCTCAAGAAATCACTTTATTTGCTTATCCCTAAGAAGCAGCTCCTCATCCATTCAAGTTTTATCATGAGGCTGCAGTGATTCTGTCACGTCTTCAAGCTTCACTTCTCATTTTAGTTCTCTCACTATTTCCACCACATCTTCACTTACTTCCTTCACTGAAGTCTTGAACCCCTCAAAGTTATCCATAAGGACGGGAATCAACTTCCAAACTCCTGTTGATGTTGTTATTTTGATCTCCTCCTATGAATCCCAAATATTATTAATGGCATCTAGAAAGGTAAATCCTTTCCAGAAGGTTTTCAATTTCCTTTGCCAAGATCCATCAGAGGAATCACTGTCTATGGCCATTATAGCTTTATGAAATTTTGTTTTGTTTTGTTTTGTTTTTTTGAGACAGTCTCACTCTGTAGCCCAAGCTGGAGTTCAGTGGTGCAATCTCAGCTCACTGCAAGCTCCACCTCCCAGGTCCTGGTTCAAGCAGTTCTCCTGCCTCAGCCTCTCAAGTAGCTGGGATTACAGGCACGCGCCACCATGCCCAGCTAATTTTTGTATTTTTGGTAGAGATGGAGTTTCACCATGTTGACCAGGCTGGTCTTGAACTCCTGACCTCGTGATCCACCCACCTTGGCCTCCCAAAGTGCTGGGATTACAGGCATACGGGCATGAGCCACTGCGTCCAGCTGAAATGTATTTTTTAAGTAATAAGACCTCAAATTCTTTTTTTTGTTTTTTNCTCGGCCTCCCAAAGTGCTGGGATTACAGGCTTGAGCCACCGTGCCCGGCCAAGATCTCAAATTCTAAATTACTCCTTGATCCATGAATTGCAGAATGGATGTTGTATTAAAATACACGAAAACAAAATTATCTTGTACATCTCCATCAGAACTGTTGTGTGGACAGATGCATTGTCAATGAGCAGTAATATTTTGAAAAGGATCTTTTTTCTGCACAGTAGGTCTCAACAGTAGGCTTCAAATATTCAGTAAACCATATTGTAAATACTATGCTGTTATCCAGGCTTTGTTTTTCCATCTACAAAGCACAGGCAGAGCAGATTTAGCATCCTTCTTAAGGGCCCTAGGATTTCCAGAACGGTTAATGAGCACTGGCTTCCACTTTAAGTCACCGGCTGCACTAGCCCCAACAAGAGAGTCAGCCTATCCTTTGAAGCTTTAAAGCCAGACATTGACTTCTCCTCTTCAGCTATGAAAGCCCTAAATATTATCTTCTTCCAATAGAAGGCTGTTCCATCTGCACTGAAAATCTATTTAGCACAGCCACCTTCATCAGTGATCTAAACTAGATCTTCCTGATAACTTGCTGCAGCTTCTTCATCAGCACTTGCAGCTTCACCTTGCAGCTTTTGTTATGGAGACAGCTTCTTTCCTTAGACCTCGCCAACCAACCTCTGCTAGCTTCCAACTTTTCTTCTTTAGCTTTCTCACCTCTCTCAGCCTTCATAGGACTGAAAGTTGTTAGGGCCTTGCTCTGAGTTAGGCTTTGGCTGAAGGCAATGTTGTGTCTGGTTTGATCTTCTTTCCAGACCACTCAAATTTTTCCATACCAGCAATGAGGCTGTTTTGATTTCTTATCATTTGTGTGTTCACTGGAGTGGCACTTTTAATTTCCTTCAAGAACGTTTCCTTCACATTCACAACTTAGCTAACTTTTTGGTGCAAGAGGCCTAGTTTTCATTTTGCCTTGGCTTTCAACATGCCCTCTTCACTAAGCTTAATCATTTCTAGTTTTTTATTTCAAAGTAAGAGATGAGTGACTTTCCCTTTCCCTTGAATATTTAGAGGCCATTTTTGGGTTATTCATTGGTCAAAATTCAATATTGTTGTGTCTAGGGGAAAGGGAGGCCCAAGGACAAGAAGAGAGACAGGAAATGGCTGGTAAATGGGGCAGCCAGAACACACATATTTATCAAGTAAGTTCACTGTTTTTTTTTTTTTTTTTTTTTTTTTTTGAGATGGAGTCTTGCTCTTTTGCCCAGGCTGGAGTAAAATTGTGCAATCTCGGCTCAGTGCAACCTCTGCCTCCTGGGCTCAAGAGATTCTCCTGCCTTAGCCTCCCAGGTAGCTGGGACTACAGGTATGCACCACCACACCCAGCTAATTTTTTTGTATTTTTAGTAGAGACGGGGTTTCACCATGTTGGCCAGGATGGTCTCGATCTCCTGACCTCGTGATCCACCTGCCTTGGCCTCCCAAACAGCTGGGATTACAGGCGCGAGCCACCACACCCAACCAGTTCACTGTCTTATATGGGTGTGGTTCATGGCACCCCAAAACAATTACGAATACAATCGTAGTATCAAAGATCACTGATTACAGATCACCATAACAGATATAATAATAATGTAAAAGTTTGAAATTTGTGACAATTGCCAAATGTGATGCAGAGTCACCAGATGAGTACATGCTGTTGGAAGGATGGCATTGACAGACTTGCTCAATGCAAGGTCGCCACAACCCTCCAATTTAGAGAAAACAGTATCTGCAAATTGAAATAAAATGGACCACAATAAAACAAGGTGTGCCTGTATAAATACACATTAGTATTCTCCTTCAGGCAGATCTAGTGTGTTTGAATCCAGTTCCGTGTCTCACTGTCCTTGCAGCGTTAGGCAAGTCACATTACTTCTCAGGGCCTCAGTTTCCTCAGTGTAAAGGAGGAAATAACAGCTTCCACGTAAATGCAGGTGAAGCAATTAGCAAGGTATCAGACACAGAGATAGTGCTTAGAAGGTGTTAGTTCTTACTACTAATAATTTACTATTAATAACTATGACATAATGCTTGCTATTAATAATGTGTGTCTTATCCATATTGCTTTTCTTGGTTATTATTAACCATCCTTATAACTAACACAGTGCCCCCTTACCCAGCAATAATTCTGTAGTAATAAGTGTTCCAAAACTACATATTCCTCTCCCTACCAGTCTCCTGGCTGTACCTCTGCCCCACACCCTCCTTTCCCCTCTGCCCTGGGACCTACTTTTTAAAAGCACATTTGAACAGAGCCATTTTAAAACAGAGAGCTACTGTATTCTGATTTCCTCTCTGGCCCAGAGTAAAACATGCTTGATAAAGAGATATTATTTTAAGGGAAATGAGGCTAAACACACTTTTAGTGAGTTGAAAAACAATCAATTTAAAACCAATTAAGGTAATTAAAGAAAATGCCCAGTGAATTAACACTCAGATTAAAAATAACAAGGCTAATTAAAAACAACACTTTCATTGAGTTCCCCAATTACCAAATCACATTATTATTTTGAACTTGCTATTCATTTCAACTCAGTAAAAGTGAAATTTTCTTTTAATAAGCTTCATTTCTGTGCTTAGGCAAATACTTTCTATATATGTCAATATTTTGTGTATGTATGTGCTCATATAAAAAATATTAAATTGTTTGCTTTGCCAAGAAGCTGAAAGAAATAACTAGGGCAGTGGTAATGGTTACCACTCTGGTCTCTGAATCCAGTAACTACAGTGTCTCTTGATAAATCCCAGGTGTATGATAGGGACTCAACAAAGAGTTACTGAATTAATGAACGGGTATCCAGATTTTCTAAGATATCAACCTGGGAAGGGGGGCGAGTCAGGGAAAACTGAAGATAAAAGTAGAAAGCAAATGTTTTCTTTGAACTGCGGTGGGTTTAGAAAACCCAAAGTAACCAACATTTAAAAATCAGGAGGTGAGCTGGGCACAGTGACTCACGCCTATAATCCCAGCACTTTGGGAGGCTGGGGGGGAGCGAATCACAAGGTCAGGAGTTCAAGACTAGCCTGGCCAACATGGTGAAACCCTGTCAATGCTAAAAATACAAAAAATTAGCTGGCCATGGTGGCAGGCGCCTGTAATCCCAGCTACTTGGGAGGCTGAGGCAGGAGAATCTCTTGAACCTGGGAGGCAGAGGTTGCAGTGAGCTGAGATCGCGCCACTGCACTCCAGTCCGGGTAATAGCGCGAGACTCTGTCTCAAAAAAAAAAAAAAATCAGGAGGTGTTACTTAAACATCTAGATTTCCAGCATCTCTTGATAGCACATAAGCTCTAGAAATAATGGGCCTGTGTTTCTATACAGCGACACGGGCGTTGCTAACAGCAGTTACTAACAGCGTTACTGGCGTTACTAACAGCGGCTCCCTTGATCAGAGCAAGGGTTCCTAGGGGCTCCTGCGTTTGCCTCCAGCCCTACTCCTCACTTCTATAGTGACAGTGAGGGGTAATTGCTATGTTCTGTATGCTTGCACCTCTTTAGAGAAATAGTTCTCAGCGGCCGGGCGCGGTGGCTCAAGCCTGTAATCCCAGCACTTTGGGAGGCCGAGACGGGCGGATCACGAGGTCAGGAGATCGAGACCATCCTGGCTAACACGGTGAAACCTCGTCTCTACTAAAAAATACAAAAAACTAGCCGGGCGAGGTGGCGGGCGTCTGTAGTCCCAGCTACTCGGGAGGCTGAGGCAGGAGAATGGCGTAAACCCGGGAGGCGGAGCTTGCAGTGAGCTGAGATCCGGCCACTGCACTCCAGCCCGGGCGACAGAGCGAGCCCCCGTCTCAAAAAAAAAAAAAAAAAAAGAGAGAAATAGTTCTCTGGAATGTTTTTATCTCAAGTGGGAAAATTGTTGAAAGCCACATTACTTTTCATATATTTGCCTGCTTTATTTAGTTACGTACCTGGTTGGCCCTAGAGGTGTTTGAAATAAATGTGACCTCCCATCTACTGGGATATACAATCATGAAAGAGGTAATGAATCAAAGCCATGTAATACAATCAGATGCTAAACTGGTACCACAATGTAATCCAATTTAGTGTTCCGCAACCTCACAGAAATGTTCAGATCAGGAGGGATGTTTGATGTACAGTCCAATGGCCTTATTTTACAAACGAGGGCCCGGAAGCCCAGAGAAGGGGGGTGACTTACCCACGGTCACACAGCGAGTTAATGGAAAGGCTCAAGTCAGGATCTGAGGCTCCTGGTGCTGGTGTGGAGTCAGGGCCACCAGACTCCACAGGTCATGGAGATTACACAGGTGGCATGTCCTCTGAGAATGTGCTCAGCTGACGTGGCATCTGCTAGGAGAGGTCATGGAGGTTACACAGGTGGCATGTCCTCTGAGAATGTGCTCAGCTGACGTGGCATCTGCTAGGGGAGGCTGAAATCTAGTCCTTGCCCCCTTGGCATCTGGCTCAGAGCTGCTTCCGCTGAAGGAAGCCGCCTTTTCTTAATTAGCAAAGAAGATGTTGTGAGGACTCAGAGGAGCCTGCGTGGTGCAGTTTTCATAAAGGAAAAAGAAGACAGGGCTTTGGGGTCAAAGAGATCGAGGTTTGAATCTTGACTTGTCCCCTTATTCGTAGTGACATCTCAAGCAAGTCACAATATATCTGGGTCTCAGTTTCTCTGTAAAAATGGGGCAAAGCACAGTGGCTCACACCTGTAATCCCAGCACTTTGGGAGGCCAAGGAGAATTCCTTGAGGCCAGAAGTTCAAGACCAGCCTGGGCAACATAGCGACACCCCATTTCTACAAAAATAATAATAATAATAATAATAATAATGAAGGCCGGGCGCGGTGGCTCAAGCCTGTAATCCCAGCACTTTGGGAGGCCGAGACGGGCGGATGACGAGGTCAGGAGATCGAGACCATCCCGGCTAACACGGTGAAACCCCACCTCTACTAAAAAATACAAAAAACTAGCCGGGCGAGGAGGNGTTTCTACAAAAAATTCAAAACAATTAGTTGGGCGTGATGGCATGTGCCTGTGGTCTCAGGTACTCGGAAGTCTGAGCTGTGAGGATTGCTTGAGCCCAAGGAGGTAGAGGCTTCTGTGAGCCAAGATTGCACCACTGCATTCCAGTCTGGGCGACAAATGAGACACTGTTTCAACACAATAAAAATAATAATAATAATAATAATAATAATAATAATGAAAAAGTGGTGTTGGGCCTGTAGTCCCAGCTACTCTAGAGACTGAGGCAGGAGGGTGGCCCAGGGGTTCACTGCTGCAGTGTGACCATGCCACTGCACTCCAGCCTGGGTGACAGAGACCCCATCTCTTCTATAAAAAATTATGTATATACATACATACCTATATATACATATACACACACACTATTAAAATTATGTTCACCTATTTCTTTTTACTTTTTAAAATGTGCCTACTAGAAAATGTATAATTTTACACTTGGCTGTCTCTAGAGTTCCAGGGACAGCACTCCCATGGCTGGGGGTAGAGGATGAAAAATAATGCCTAACCCACAGAGCTGTTGTGAGGCTGCCCAGTCCTAAAGCTGGTGACCATAATAGGTGCTCAGTAGAAGCCCCATTGTTACAGAGTCACAGAGATGGGTTACAGCTCCTTTTAGTTTTCAGTCTCCTAATGTGCCTGTAGTGCTCTCAAAAAAATGTGGCAAGAATCACCCCAGCCCAACCCCACTCTCCCCCGGCAGCAGCATGTCACGGGGAGAAGAGATCAGCAGGCAGACAGTCGGCTTTGGCAAAATGCAATTCACCATCAACAGCCCTGACACCCAGAATTTGAGGATGAGGAGAGTGCACCTTGATTGTTGGGGGCCTTGGAATTCTACTCAAAGTCATTTCTGAGTGGCTACAACATCCCCAAGCTTAGATGCCCCTTGGCTTGCTTGTGAAAGCCTGTGTGCCCTGTGCGGTGACAGAGAGAAACCAAGATTCTCTTTGAGCTTTCTGTGGCTCCTCTTCCAATTGGGAAACCTTAATAAGACCCAGTCTCCACCTCTGTGTGGTGAGAAGAGTAGTATCTTCCCTACTGACCTCTCTAGATCAAGTGGTATGTTGCTTTTAAAAGTTCTTGGAAAAGTTGAGAGAGCAACCCAAAAAGTAAGAGTTAATTCTTGTCATTGTTTCCAAAGAAATACATCTTCAGTGTGGAAAATACCCGTGAGAAGAAAAAGAAAAAGGAAATTAAAATCCTTCATAATCTCACCACTTTAATGATTATTTAGTGTCTCATTACTCAAAGTAGGATAAGCTGGGAACCCGTTAGAAATGCAGAATCACAGACCCCGCCTGTATTAGTTTTCTCAGGCCACCTTAATAACAAAATGCCATAGACTGGGGGGCCTTAAACAACAGACATTTTTTCACAGTTCTGGAAGCTGCAGGTACAAGATCAAGGTGCTGGCAGGGTTGGTTTCTGGTACAGTTTCTCTCTTTGGCCTGCAGATGGCAGCCTTCTTTGTGTATCCTCGTGTGTCTGTTCCTCTGTGCCTACGTACATGACACTCCTGATATTTCTTTCTCCTCTTATAAGGACACCAGGCCTATCAGATTAGGGCCCCACCCTATCACCTCACTTAACTTGAATTACCTCTTTAAAGATCCTATCTCCAAATAGAATTGCATTGAGGGTTAGGGTTAAGGCTTTGACATATGAATTGGGACAGGGCGAACACAATTCAGTCCATAACACAGCCCAAGACCCACTCTATCAGAATCTTTATTTTGACCAGATCCCCAGTGATTCATATGCACATTAAAGTCTGAGACACACTGGTTTTAGTGTACAATCTTCCAGTCCTTTTTATATATGTTTTTACATATGTGCCAAAATAAAACCATATGTACTGTATTCTAAGCTATTTTGTTCAGCAGTATATTTAGCATATGTTATTAACAGTATCCTATGTCATTTAATATTAGTCAGCCACATCCTATACCACAGCATATTCCATTATACAGATGTATCTTAATGTTCCTAATTACTTCCTTACGGTTAGGTGTTTATACGGCTTTCAATTTTTCACCGTTATAAGAAACACTGTAATGAACATCCTTGAAGCAACATTACTTGTGTACAGCCATATCTATCCTAAGAAAAAAATTGAAATGAACCTTTTTTTTTCTGGCCCTTTAGGAGGCCCTCGCCAAGCTCAGTCTCCTCAGCCCCAGAGATCTGGAAGCCCCTCCCAGCAGAGGCTCTCCCCACAAGGCCAGCAGCCCCTGAGCCCCCAGTCCGGATCTCCACAGCAGCAAAGGTCACCAGGCTCTCCACAGCTATCCCGGGCATCCAGTGGCAGCTCCCCAAACCAGGCCTCCAAGCCAGGTGCCACCCTCACCTCACAGCCCCGGCCCCCTGTGCAGGGCCGTAGCACCTCCCAGCAGAGTGAAGAGTCCAAGAAGCCAGCACCACCCCATCCGCATCTCAAGTAAGTGCTTTGGGAATTGGAAAAGGTATAGGATCGAGCTGGGGTGTAGGCAGAGCTTGGCTGATTCAGGGTTAGGGACTTGGAGACAAAGGAAGACCCAACGAGGCCTTTTCTAGACTTCAAATAGGTAAAAACAAGACTAGAGGATGGAATTTGCTGGGGAGGCCCAACAAGGTTAGAGTATAGATTAGACACCACTGTGACCCTCCATGTATACACATATCAGTTATTTTTTGCTGCATAACAAACCACCCCAAAACTTAGTGGCTGAAGAAAACAATCATTTTCTTTGTTCGTAATTTTTTGGTTCAGCTGTTTGTTCTGAATTTAGCTCAGTTGGGAGGTTCTTCTGCTGGTGTCTCCTACAGCGTTACAGGATAAAACACAGGATACCCAGTTAGATTTACATTTCAGATAAAAAACAGATGATTGTGAGTGTAAGTATGCCCCAAACATTGCATGGAATATACTTACACTAAAAAAAAGTCTTAGCTTTTCATCTGAAATGCACATTTATCTTCATATTTGTATTTGCTCAATCTGGCAACCCTACTTTCCTGGGATCACTCATACAACTGCAGTCATGTGGCAGCTTCACTGAGGCTGAATGGTCCAGGAAGGCCTCACACACACATCTGGTTGCTGGTGCTGGCTGTCAGCTGGGGCCTCTCTCTCTCCATGGGGTCTCATCCTCCCCAAGGCTAAGCCAAGCTCTCTCACATGGTAGAACTGCTTTTAAAAAGGGAGAGAGTACAAGCTGCAAAGCCTCTTGAGGCCTAGCCTTGGGAGTTATGAAGTGTTATTCTATCACATGCTTTTAGCCAAAGCAAGTCACAGGGCCAAACCCACATTCAAGAGGTAGGAAATAAGCTCTTGGTGGGAGGAGCCATGAAGTCACATCTCAAAAGGGCAGGCTCCAGGGACAAGAGGAATCATTGCAGTCATTTTTGTAAGCCATCCATCACAATACACATATACATCCTGTTTCCCCTCAGGCCCATCTCTTGGTTTGAGGTCCTAAAGAGAGGTCCCAAGTAACTGTTCTTTGGAAAGCTCTACCTTTCTTCAAGGCCAAATGTTGATCATCACAGTTCATAGCTAACAGCTATTGTCCACTTACTATGTGCCAAGCACTTTACTTACTTGGGTTTTTTTAAGTTCTCACAAGCTTAGGAGTTAATAACTATTTCTTATCCCCATTGTACAGATGAGTAGCAAAGAAAGATTAAATAACTTGCCAAAGGTTCCAGTTAATAACTAAAAGAGCTGGGATTAAACTCAGGACATCCAGTCCAGATCACGTTAACAACTATTTTTTTGTATAGGTAATATATTCACATGGTTCAACGATCTAAAAGACATCAGGCCAGGTGTGGTGGCTCACACCTGTAATCCCAACACTTTGGGAGGCCAAGGTGGGTGGATCACCTGAGGTCCGGGGTTCGAGACCAGCCTGGCCAACATGGTGAACCCCCATCTCTACTGAAAATACAAAAATTAGCTGGGTGTGGTGGTGCACACCTATCATCCCAGCTACTTGGGAGGCTGAGCTAGGAGAATCACTTGAACCTGGGAGGCAAAGGTTGCAGTGAGCTGAGATTGTGGCACTGCACTCCAGCCTGGGTAACAGAGTGAGACTCTGTCTCAAAAAATAAGTAAATAAATAAAAGATATCAAAGATGTATATTGAAAAGCCTCATTGCTCCCCGATTCTCATCCAATGCTTTGCTGCCCTGTTCCCCAGAAATGACTTTTGTTAGTTCCTATGTGTCCTTTCAGTGCTTCCTTATGCAAATAAAAAATATTTGCATAAATAATAAAAATGTTCAGCTCCTCGCCCTCATTTTCTTACACACACAGGAGTATTCACTCTTCACACCATTCTGCTCACTGATTTTCATGTTTAATAATAAATCCTGGAGCACCCAGTTCCTTGGAATTTTATTTTTTATGGTCTCATAGTATTCCACTGTACAGTTGTGCTATAATTTATCTAATTAATCCACCACAAATAGAAACTTGGTTTGATCTTACAAATAATGCTGCAATTAATAAATCTTAACATACACTTTCATAGTTGCAAGACTCACTCTAGAGAAAATAACCTGACACGGTATTGTTGGATCAAAGGATAAATGTATTTTTAGTTTGACAGACACTAGCAAATGGCCCTCCTGGCAATATGGAATAGCAGCTGACAGCACAGACTCTAGTCAGACTGTCTGGGTTCAAATCCTAGTTCTACTACTTAAAAACTACACGACCGGCCAGGCGCGGTGGCTCAAGCCTGTAATCTCAGCACTTTGGGAGGCCGAGACGGGCAGATCACGAGGTCAGGAGATCGAGACCATCCTGGCTAACACGGTGAAACCCCGTCTCTACTAAAAAATACAAAAAACTAGCCAGGCGAGGTGGCGGGCGTCTGTAGTCCCAGCTACTTGGGAGGCTGAGGCAGGAGAATGGCGTAAACCTGGGAGGCGGAGCTTGCAGTGAGCTGAGATCCGGCCACTGCACTCCAGCCCGGGCAACAGAGCGAGACTCCGTCTCAAAAAAAAAAAGAAAAAAAAAAAATGATACGACCTCACATAAGTTGCCTAACCTCGCTGTGCTTCAATTTCCTCACATGCAGAATGGGGACAATAACCCCACAGGGTTATTATAAGGATTGCAACGAGTTTCTGTACAGTTGGTGCTTAGAATGCTGCTGGCACCATAGAGGCTTATCTGTGTACAGCCTGTCACCACATAAGAAGATCAGTCCAGCTAATCACAGGACAGACAAGGGCTCTGGGCCTTAAACCAGGTTTGGTCACCGACCTTACAGTGTTCTAGCTAAAAACACGTAAATTTCCTGACTTACTGCTTTGAAGAATTTGGCTCAATTCAAGTCAGCGGGTATTCACCAAATACCTACTCTGTGCCTTGCTCTAGGTAAGACTCTCTGAGGGGTAAGAAGCAAGGAGTAAAAGACAGTCCCTGCTTTAAAGTCCCCAGTTTTTAATGTGATGACGGCATCACATGCAGAGCTCTTAAACTTTTGACACATTTACATAATCTCTTCCTATGTCTGTTGCCTCCCCTCCTATGACTGTGAGCCTCCCGAAGCAGGGCCTGAATCATATTCATCTTACACCCCTGTCCCCTAGCACGGGGAAGTGCTCAGCAAGCAGTTGCTACAGGCTGGCATTTGGGAAGCACTCAGAATGGCACCTGCCATTCAAAAAGTTGGCATTAAAAGAATTCCAAAAGGGGGTGGGGGGGCAGAATTGGCCATAAAGACATTGGAGAAGAGATGGGAATTGAAGTCCAGAATGTCAGAGCTGGAAGAGGCCTGAGGGTCAGCAGGACGAACCCTTGGCTCTACAGATGAGATAAAGGAAGCCCTGAGAAGGTAAGTTCCTTGCCCGAGGCCACAGACATCAAAGAGCAGAGAAGGTTCTAGAATACAGGCCTCCTGATACCTAAACTAGTGCTGGAAATAACTATAACCTGATGTTGATACAGCACATTGCAGTTTACAAAGTGGGTTTGTACCCACAGGCAGGAGAGCAGCCAAGCTACTACTCCAGCAATGCCTGCTGCCTCAACAGCCTGGCATAATGGAAAGAATGTGACCTCTGGGTGCTCCCCCATTACTTGCTGTGAGGACCTGAGCAAGTTAATTGACTCTGTGAGCCCCTATTCCTGAACCTAAGAAATGAGGAACATAACCACCTTGCAAATGATGTGTGTAATGTACCTAACATCATGTAAGCATTGGAATGCCTGGTTTCTGACCTTAATAACCTTAGGATGATTGGGGTAGCCCATCTGGCTCACAGGCAAGCCCCCAAGACCCATTTCTTTGATAGTCTATGCCTTGTCTTCCTCAACCCCCTTGCCTTTCTGTTTCAGCAAATCTCAGTCCCTGACTAACAGCCTCAGCACATCCGACACCTCCCAGCGTGGGACCCCAAGTGAAGACGAGGCCAAGGCCGAAACCATCCGCAACCTGAGGAAGTCTTTTGCCAGCCTGTTCTCTGACTAACACCATCCAGGCTGGGAGGGGAAGAGTGCTCTGCTACACTCGTCCCCCTCCTGCCTCATCTTCCTTCTCAGCCTTGGTTCCTGATGAGAACAGAATGGAGGGCCTGAGAACATACTTTCTAAATGCCTTTGACCCAGGAACTGATTATATTTGTTCCCATTTTCCTTGACATTCCAGCACTGTCTGACTGAGAGGTGGGCCTTTGAGAGCCTCCAGGTTCCTCAAAACAGGCCTGAGAGATGGGCGTCACATCCCTCTGCCTACCCACATACCCTGCTTCCCTGCCAGATAACCAAGTGAGATGTCTGCGAGTGGCTAGTTTTCACATTCTTATTAGTGTTTTGCTCACCTTTGGGCAAAGGCCCCCTCTAGGCCTTGCCCTACCTCCATCAAATGCAGACACTGTAGTCGGACCTCAGCAATACAGGAGGCAATAATCTTTTAACAGTGTTTTGCAAACAAAAAAGAGAAAATCCCAGCCAGGGGAACTCGCCACCTGCCCACACTAGTTCCATCCATGCTCAAGACTTGCCCTTAGACCAGGCAGGCAAAGGCCCCCATCACACTTGGCCACTAGTGGGGTCCTGAAGCCAAGAAAGAAATGAGACCCTGTATGACAAGTGGGGTCTTTGAGAACACGACAGAAACAGAGGGGCCCTTGTAATGCCACTCATACTCAGAGCATTATTCTTATTTGGACAGCCAAGAGCAGATCACAGGTTCTTCTAGGAATAAAGACTAGTTCACAGAAGAGAAAGAGGCCCGGGACTTCCCAAGGACAGGGTCAGGTTCGGGTTCCTGTACCCATTCTGTCACACCACTGTTTGGTCTCTCTGGCCTCCCCCCAGGAATGCCGTTTCCTTTTTTCGGATCTGTTGGGAACCAGAGAGAAGCAACAGATCAATGACACAGGATCTGAAGTGCAATGGTAGTCACTTCTAGTTTGGCGTCTCACAAACTCTGTACAGAAAGGTGTTGGTAGGTTACTCAATTTCAAAACGGGCCCCATGGTCAAATATGTTTAGGAACTACTGTTTGTATTTCTTTTTTGGAGATGAATTGTATATAATATATGTCAAAGGCTTTTGGAATTCCTGCAGGAAAGAAATCAGCTTTGTTAAATCCAAACTGATTTGACTCAATAAGTTAGCTGCAGAGCTGGAAAAAGTCGGCTAACTCCCTTCCCAGTGCTCTTTCCCCTGTACCAGCCTGCCCCTCATGCTTAGATAGGGTTCAGGGGTGACCTAAATCACCAAGCACCTGGTGCTAGAAACATTGTAGGTGCCAGAAGCAGCCTCCTGGTCTCGAAGAGAGCCCAAGATATTAGAACATAGCTATGTTAGCCCCTTGCCTCCCACTTTGCAACCCAAGATATGTCTTCCTTTTGCTGTCCACGGGGAAGGGAGAGAGGGAGGTAAAAATGGAAGTGGCTCTGGGCTGGAGCAGCTTCTAGTTATGTGCAAGCAATGTAGACTGCTTGGTAATCAGCCGAGATCCATCCAGGTTCCCAGGAGCATAAAAGCAATCATCTCCTTTTTGGTCCTCCAAAACCAAACTGGAGTGGTGACATCAGGGCCAGAGACCCTCTCCTTCTGTGGGCTTTGGGTCACTTAGAACTCTCAACCTCAGAAAAGCCTGCCTTCAAGCTGGCTTTTGACAGGTTATTGGCTGGAGACTGGCTCAGTATCGAAAGTGCTAGCTGTGCACCTGGCTGCCAGAAAGCCACCTGGCCTTTAGGGCGGTCCTCTTCACATTGCCCTCTTCCCTCACTCATGATCAGGTCTGGATTTAAGAGCAAGAAACCCCAGGAAAATTCAGAAGTCCCCTCTCTCCTCTTGTTCAAGACCCTTGGTCTGGGATTCAATAATAAGTAGCAGACCTGGCATAAGAAAGATCAGATAAGTCAATTGCCAGTGACCATCGGGAGCCATAATTTGGCAGCTGGAGACTAGTAGGCTCAGGTCTGATTAACACTGGCGAGGATCCGCAGCAAATAAAATAGCCATTGTGTGAGGTGAGAAGTGAACAGCTGAAGGGCCTGTACTCTTTCTAGTGCCCAAAAGCCCATCACCCTTACTCTATATCTCCACGTTCGGCTGAGTTCCGTGTTATAGGACAGTCCCTGCATGTCTGGCATGTCTGGAGCTCGCTCTGCCCAGTAACACATCTCCCTTCTTTTTGCTCAGCCTGCGCAATGCAACAGAATAGTATGGCCAGGAGCTGCCAGAATCCTATCCAGAGGCAGCTGAGATGAGGCAGTGGGCAGTCAGACACATGAAGCTGCTGCTTTGCAGGCATCGCTCTCAACACATTCTTCTAGACCCCCAAGGTGGGTGGAGGTGGGGGTCCTGAGGTCAATATCCCACAGTCATGCTTGGGGGAGGTCAGGTGATGGCAAGGAATAGATCAGACCATTTATAATCCGGTAGAACTTTGCTTCGTCCTCCTGCTGCTGCTCACTTAACTCTTTCACCGCTCCCTTGCAGCTTCTGAAGAAAGCCAAGTGGGGCATGAGGAAAAGAGACAGGAGGTGAAATTCAGAACGTCAGATGCGGGTACCTTTTAAAGCTATTCTGTTAAAAGAAATCTAACAGAAGAGAGTATAAATATTGATTAACGTAAGGTTTGATGATTAGCCAATGATTCTAGGAGTCCCATTAACTTAAATGCACACACATACACACACATACACATACATGCCTGGATAATAACTGGGAATTGACAAATGCACATCCTAAAATCCTGTCACCTTGTGATCAGTTCATAGTTGTCTGAAAACCTGCTTCAAGAGAATGGCTTCCCGACTTGTCCCCAAGAAGATAGGGGTCACTGGTATAAGTCACACGATGAGAGAACCAGAATATCAGCCTCTCAGACTTGAGGGTTCCTGGGCCCTTCCCCCTTTTTTCCTGACAAGGGCAGGTGCGGCTTCCCCATTAGAAGGGCATGGGGCACTGCTTATAAGAGGAGCCTATTACAAGATCCAAGCACAGAGAGCTATAGGAGTTGAAGTTCGGTTCCTGCCACTTAAACAAAATCTATCCACCCTCCTTTCTCAAGGGTAGACCTTTCAAATATTAATAAATAATGCTGTGCGACATCCTGAATAAACGGGTCAGAGAAAACTTGTAGGGCAGGATGTAACCACGAGGTCCACAAGTTTCAGGAGATTAAGAACACAGGAAACCCCTGTGGCAATCATCCCTCTTCAACAATCTCACCCAATTTTCACTTAGTAATACAAGACAGCTCAAAACACACAACTGAATGGTAATAGGCTGGCCCAAGTTTCTCAACATGTGGGCCATGGCCATGGGCAGAGCTAGTTACAAAGGCAGATGAAGCTTCATTTCGGACCAAAGGAGTCAGAATTTCTGGTCACAGGACCCAGAACCTGCATCTTTGTCAATGTCCCCACTTTGAGTACACTTTGAAGTGAGACCAGCAACCTGAGCTGGGCTGTGTGGGAAAGCCACTGCATGAGAAACAGTACTGGTATGGGTGTGCTATAGTCTCCAACGCAGCTAAGAACCCACTCCTTTAGTGAACAAAACTAGCGGCCCCGTGAACAATGACCACATGGCCTAAATCCTCCCCTATTCCTATTCTGTCCTTTGTCCTCAGATACACCTCCGCATTCAAAGGATATCTCCCAGATACTCCAGTATCTGCGTACAACAGCAGCAGAAACTCCTTCCAAACTCCAAATCAGGCCAGGCATCCTGATTTTTATAACCATGCAGATATATCCAGATCCATGACATAACACTAGTTTACAGCCAACATGTTTAAATAATTTCCCCATTGGTCTGTGTATGAACACAGAAACCAAGGGGACGTAGGTCTCATGGTGACCCCAAAATGGTGGTTTTATCACACAGGCTAGCACGTGTTCCTTCCAAAAATGTAACCTTTAATAACTGTGACATTTTGAAACGGGAAAGGGCAAAAAGGAGGGAGAGGGGAGTCATGCTATATAGACTCTAAAATGTTATGTTCGTTGTTTTTTGGGGTTTTTTTTTGTTTTTTGTTTTTTTTTTGCTTTGTTTCGCAACTTTGAGCCAGAGAAAGGCTAGCATTTCCCTCCAAGCTGACTCGGGGAAGCTGAAACACAACAAAGACCTATTTGATTTGTGCACAACGAACAGGGATTTAAAAACGCAGCCCTAGTGGACAGCTCTACCAGCCACAGAAAAGTTCTTCCAGATCTTCCTCCCGTCAGCACGATAAAATGGTACTATACTTTGGTTAAATGTAAAATCAGCTTTCCAGGAACAGTGGAATATCCTTTCTCTTCCATCAGTTCCCTAGATTCTCTTCGTTACTACATTCTCTAGCCTAACATTCAGTCCCTGCTGAATTAACTAATATTCAGATACATTCAAGATAGAACTAACACTCAGTTCTATCTTTCCAAAATTTAAGAGGATGAGAGGTCTTCACTCGCATAGTAACAAACACAGCAGCAAACCCCATAAAACTGAACATCAACTGCCTTCTGGAAGTTCTCATCTGGCAAGCTAGTGCAGGTATCTTGTGCACGGGTCAAGAGAGTGAAGCTCAGAGCACATTGCTTGGGACCCAGCAGGTGTTCAGGACATGATTTAGCTCAGCCCTCCTAGAAAACTATGAAATAAAATCCAAACAAAAGTATTAAGATTGAAATAAAAGGATATTTTTCTAAGAGTATCAATATATGGAAGTGACTTGCCCAAGAACAGACTCAAACCAACCGAAACCCAATAAAATGAGATAATTGAGAAAGCAGCAGCAGAAAATCAATGTCAGGTTTTCAACCTCAAAAAGACCTCTTCTAAACTGAATCTGAAGAGGAATGGGAGGAGGCAGAATGAGAACATGAGACCGCTCCTTGGGGCCTACAAGAAGGTAAGGTGACTGCAGGGCTGTGAGCCGTAGGCGAGTTGCCATTGTCAGCATCGGTCAGGGACGTTGGAGTGGGCAGACCAGGACAACTCCACAGCTTAGGCAGCAAAGGTCCAGGACCAAGGAAAGCAAGTACACAGACTGTGCTTCACACAACAAACACAGCAGAGTTTCCAAACAGCACAGCCTCAGCTCGAACCAGCGCAGGAGCACACCATGTCCTTTCAGGACCTGCCCCTTCCAGTGCCCGAGGGCAAACTAATCTTTTATGCTTTATTCAACTTCGTAAAACACTGGTGGCTCATTTTATGTGTTTTGAATTGGTGAAAGGATGCAAGTTAGTTATGGGTTAAGCTCGGTAAGTCAGCCTTGCATATACAAGCGGCGGCTTAATTATCCTGGAGGGCAGAGCTCATTGCCTAAGAGCACTTTCACACGAGTCTCTGCTTTTCCTTTATCCTAGAGGGCAAGCTGGCTGGTTACTAATTATACCGTCAAAAGCTGTCCTAGACTCCTAAGTTGCTGCTGATACAAGTGTTTCAGTCTAATATTTGGACGCTAATAGAAGGCAGCACTTTTGGTTTGGTAGGAGACAAACTGGAAGGCTGGGCAACAAGTAAGTTAAAGTCGTCCATTTATCAAACACAATGCATAAGAGACACAGAGGCTCCCTTCTGTTTCCATGCACTAGCTGTTTCCACGCAGCTGAAAGAGATGAGCTGTGGACACTCAGACCTTGTATTGAGATAAACTGACTGGCCAAGAGGAAAAGAAGAAAGTGGTTGGGAAATATTTTTTGGAACTGGTGAGGCATTCCTGTAAGGGAAATCAATCTAAAACTAAACATTCTTTCTACAACATGTGTATAAAATACACTTATTTTTTACAGAGACAGGGTCTTGCTATGTTGCCCAGGCAGGTCTCAAACCCCTGGCTTCAAGCAATCCTCCCCACCTAGGCCTCCCAAAGTGCTGGGATTACAAGTGAGGGCCACTGCACCTGGCTACACATTTTAATCCTTGAAAATCCTAAATCCCTTTCATTGTTTTTACACTGATTAATCTTCCCAACTGTAATTTGTTTCCATACTCTCACATTCTAAGTGTCTGCTCTCCATGGTCTTTCACTGAGTCCAGAGCAGAAGCAAGATCACAATTCTTTGGCACTCAGTTAACGTACTATGTTTTGCTATGGATTAGCAGAAACTAAGTGCTGTAACCTATTGGGGAATCTCAGGAGTGACATTTAAGCTAGTCAGTGTAAATCAAATCCTTGTTCTATGTGACTTACCCAGTACTTCCCAATGATCTCATCCACTCATCTTCTACAGTCAACTGAAGACTACACAAAGAAGCACT
Organism: Rhinopithecus bieti; assembly: GCF_001698545.2. Taxonomy (NCBI): domain Eukaryota; kingdom Metazoa; phylum Chordata; class Mammalia; order Primates; family Cercopithecidae; genus Rhinopithecus; species Rhinopithecus bieti. The sequence goes on from NW_016807262.1 coordinate 743,243, forward strand.
GCTCATGCATTTGGCACAGCAGAGCACTGGGACCCGCCCAGCTCCTCTCTGAAGCTCTGTAATTGGGCCGCTACTGCCTAGAGTAGGAGAGAGGCAAGCCTTAGTGCTGCGCCCTGAGTATAGTGAGCAAAAGAAGAAATGTCGGCCGGGCGCGGTGGCTCAAGCCTGTAATCCCAGCACTTTGGGAGGCCGAGACTGGCGGATCACGAGGTCAGGAGATCGAGACCATCCTGGCTAACACGGTGAAACCCCGTCTCTACTAAAAAAATACAAAAAACTAGCCAGGTGAGGTGGCGGGTGCCTGTAGTCCCAGCTACGCGGGAGGCTGAGGCAGGAGAATGGCGTGAACCCGGGAGGCGGATCTTGCAGTGAGCTGAGATGCCGCCACTGCACTCCAGCCTGGGTGACGGAGCGAGCCTCCGTCTCAAAAAAAAAAAAAAAAAGAAGAAGAAGAAATGTCCAGCTCCATTAAAGAATTACAGAGGTAATAAGCAAAGCAGTGGTCTCAGGAATTGGCAAGAGTCAGAATTCAACAGTTTTTACACAAAGAATATCAAAATCTTAAGTTGGAAAGACACCTTCCATGATTTGATTCCCAGCAAACTTCCATTTATAAATGAGGAGAATGGGGCAGAGAAAGCTCCTGTTAATAAAAGAGGAGGCCACGCACAGTGGCTCACACCTGTAATCCCAGCACTTTGGGAGGCCAAGGCGGGCAGATCACGAGGTCGAGAGATCAAGACCATCCTGGCCAACATGGTTAAACCTTGTCTCTACTAAAAATACAAAAATTAGCTGGGTATGGTGGTGTGCACCTGTAGTCCCAGCTACTCGGGAGGCTGAGGCAGGAGAATCGCTGGAACCCAGGAGGCAGAGGTTGCAGGGCGCCGAGACCATGCCACTGCAGTCCAGCCTGGCGACAGAGCAAGACTCCATCTCAAAAAAAAAAAAAAAAAAAAAAAAAGGGAAAATAAGGGGCTACAGAAAGGCATAGGACATATCAATAATGTCGAACCACATCTTACTAAGATGCATTGCTGTGGCACTCTAAACTCTTGCTTGCTTCCATTACAATACATCCAGGTGATCTCAGAAAATCGTGCAGTGAACAGGCTACTGCGAAACTACGATTTTCCTCTCATTATACACCAGCAATACATACAGCTCAACAGTCTCAGTTTAATGACAAGAATGTAGGACTTCACAAGCTTCTAACTATAAATTCAGCTTTTTAAGAGGAAATGCTTTGAAGACTGTCTTAAGAATTATTTAAAAAACTATTGTGAGAGATCTGCAAATTTAGGTTTAGGCACACTGACAATATCCTAAACTAAGCGAGATTTGTAATGTCTGCCAGTTAGTCTGAGGTGAAGATGGAAAGCAGCACCAGTATCCACAGGACACCAGCACCATCCATGGAGTTCTCAAGGGCCACTCAAAAAAGACTGCATTCTGAACACTTGTTGTTTTATAGCGTTTGGTGCTTCTGGTCATCACCATGTCCTCCCACACCCACTACACACATACATACATCCCCTGTATAGTGCAACATAACATTGCAAAGCCACAAAGAAATGTATCAGAGAACTAGTATATGGACCCAACAAAGCTTCAGGAGGACCTTGTTAGACCCAATTAAAGCCATATGGCATCTAGTGAACACATTTTTAAAAGGCTGTCCTGTAGCTCAGATATTACAAAATACCACAGAAACAAATGTCAACAACTCCAATCCTTTACTATACATTAAGCTACTAAAAGTAACAGGCCTCAAGAAAATCATATTATTGACTGAATTTTCTTCACTGTGATGATAAAAAAAAAAACTCAATATACATGTGTAGCAAAAAAAAAAAAAAATTCACTTGTATGTAGGACTCAAAATATTCTTGCAGCACGTAACATTCCAAGCCATTTCCTTATATGCAAAACAATTTTTAAAAAAGCAGGAAGACATTGGCAATATTCCTATTTTCTGTAGATGCTAGTAGTGGTTTATTCCTATGTTGTGAATCAGATTTTGTCACTATAGCATGTTTCTATAGTTGTTTGTATAAGTCATTTGTGTTTGGCCTTTTTCTTGTTGTAGAAAAAATAAATCTTGAATTTTGTGTATTTAAGTCTGAAAAGCAAAATGTTCTTCAAATAAGAGGCTATCTTTGAAGAACAATACCTGATTAGCACTCACAGCAGTAAAACTTTTTAAAAAGATATCATCTACTTAAATTACAAATTAGGGGCTAAGTGTTCAAAACACAAGGAAAACAAAATCATAACCACCTCATCCCAGGAGCCACAAACAGGAGCCCCTAATACCAAATGGCCTTTGAACAACATTGCTTCACAGCCCAGAAAGTTCCACCACAGAACCCAAGAAAGAGCTGCAGAGAGAGAAGAGTTGGACCCGAGTGGGTGTGTGGCCAAAGCACCCACCCCAAGTCCAGTTCAACCAAACTAGCTGCTTTCATTCAGTTCATAAATCAGGCCTTTGAAAAAGAGCACTGCTAAAATGGAAAAAAAAAAAAAAAAAAAAAAAAAAAAAAAAAAAAAAAAAAACAGAAACAAAAACAAACCCCTTACAAAAATCATCTGCCTATGCTGTGTTCTGATAATTCTGAAATGTCCAAATAACACTGTGTATCTGTTCTGAATATTTATTACGTATCTTTCTGTAATAAAAATCAAGACCACCCTGTCATTTACACTTTTTTTTTAATCTGGTAAGAACAGCATCAGAAAACAACCTTCGATCGAGAGGAGAACCAAGAGCAGGGAGATCAGCAGCCAACTATTCCCAAGGCCAACCTTGCCACAAAGGAACCTTTGGGTCACACCACCCCTAGGGCTGTAAATATATCTCTTAAAAGGCTTCTGGGAGTAAAATTCTCACCACTACAATCAGAAAATAACACTCGAGATCAGCACCCCAAGGAGTTGACATCTGTAGTTTAGAAACAAAAACAAATGGAGCTCCAGAAATGAAATTACAAATCAATCACATGAACGACAGGCGGCCGTCAGTTGGCCGACCCCTACTGGGTCTAAAGGGAAATCTGTCATTGGGGCCGCCTCGCCCTGGCAAGATGGGGTTAGGTCCTGGGAGTGGGCCAATTGGATCAGAGCGTGGTCTGAGTGGAGGGCACTGGCTGGGCGTCTCCCCAGGACCAGGAATGAGTGAATTGATTGGGTCTCCAACATAGGGAAGTGTTGGTCTTTGGTCATATTCACCCCCGATAATTCCTGGAGGAAGGCGGGAGCTAGGAAACGGCCTAGGGTGCAAGGGGCTGGGATAGAATGGAATGGCGTGAGTTGACGATGGCAGGAGCATCACAAACCGCCCTTTGGGGGATTCTTTTCTTTGTATGTGCCTCTTCCTGTACAGCTGTAGAAAAAAGAAAAATAAAAGAACAAGATAAGGTAAGTGATCTGGATGTTTCCCTGTAGTTCTAATTTGCTTTCATAGTAAAGATCTATAGGTACACCTCAGAGATATTGTGGATTTAGTCCCAAACCAATGCAATAAACCAAGTCACACAAATTTTTTGGTTTCCCAGTGTATATAAATCCTATGTTTACTATACTAAGTGTGCAATGGCATTATATCTAAAAAGACAATGTACATACCTTAAAAATACTTTATTGATAAAAAAATGCTAACAATCACCTGAGTCTTTAGCAAGTTGCAATCTTTTTGCTAGTAGAGGGTCTTGCCTCCACGTTCATTGCTGCTGACGGGTCAGGGTGCTGGTTGCTAAAGGCTGAAGTGGCTGTGGCAATTTCTTAAAATAAGACAACAGTGAAGTTTGCCACATTGACGGACTCTTCCTTTCATGAAAGATTTATCTGTACATGCAATGCTGTTTGATCGCATTTTACCCACAGTCAAACTTTCAAAATCAGAGTCAACCTTCTCAAACCCTGCTTCTGTTTTGTCAACTACATTTATGTCACATTCGAAATCCTTTGTTGTCCAGGAATAGATTCCATTCCAAGAAACCACTGATAAAGAAAAGGTGGTATATATATACTATGGAATACTACTCAGCCATAAAAAGGAATGAAATAATGTCTTTTGCAGCAACTTGGATGCAGCTGGAGGCCATTATTTTAAGTGAAGTAACTCAAGAATGGAAAACCAAATCTTGTGAGAGCTAAGCTATGAGGATGCAAAGGTGTAAGAATGACATAATGGACTCTGGGGACTTAGGGGGAAAGGCTGGGAGGGAGGTGAGGGCTAAAAGACTACATACATCTTGGGTACAGTTTACACTGCTTGGGTGGCGGGTGCACTAAAATCTCAGAAATCACCACTAAAGAACTTATCCATGTGACCAAAAACCACCTGTAACCCAAAAACTACTGACTCTTTTTTTTTTGAGATGGAGTCTCACTGCTCTGTTGCCCAGGCTGGAGTGCAGTGGCACGATCTTGGCACACTGCAAGCTCAACCTCCCGCGTTCACACCATTCTCCTGCCTCAGCCTCCCAAGTTAGCTGGGACTACAGGTGCCCACCACCACGCCCGGCTAATTTTTTGTATTTTTAGTACAGATGGGGTTTCACTGTGTTAGCCAGGACGGTCTCAATCTCCTGACCTCGTGATCCGCCCACCTCGGCCCCTCAAAATGCTGGGATTACAGGTGTGAGCCACCACACCCGGCCGACATTTTTTTTAAAAAGGAACTACTTTCTCTCTTCATCCGTAAGAAGCAAGTTCTCATCCATTCAAGTTTGACTGTGAGATTGCAGCAATTCAGTCCCATCTTTGGGCTCCACTTCTAATTCTAGCTCTCTTGCTAGGTCCATCACATCTGCACTCCTCCACTGAGGTCTTGAACCCCTCAAAGTAATCCATGAGGATTGGAATCAACTTCCAAACTCCTGTTAATGATATTTCCTCTCCCCCCATGAATCCTGAATATGCTTAATGGCATCTAGAAGGGTAAATCCTTTCCAAAAGGTTTTCAGTTTCCTTTGTCCAGATCCATCAGGAATCACTGTCTCTGGCAACTATGGCCTTACAAAATATATTTCTTAAATAATAAGATTCAAAGTCAAAATTATTCCTTGATCCATGAGCTTCAGAATGCAGTTGTGTTTGCTGACATGAAAACATTAATCTCCTTGCACATCACCATCAGAGATGTGGGATGACTGGCTGCATTGTCAATGAGAAGTAGTATTTTAAAAGGAGTATTTTTTATAAGCAGTAGGCCTCAATAGTGGACTTGAAGTATTCAGTAAACCATGCCATAAACTATGTACTGTCATTAAGGCTTTGTTGTTCCATTTACAGAGCAAAGGCACAGATTTAGCATAATTCCTTTTTTCTTTTTTTTTTTTGAGACAGAGTCTTGCACTGTCTCCTGGGATGAAGTGCAATGGAGCGATCTCGGCTCACTGCAACCTCTGCCTCCCGGGTTCAAGCGATTCTCCTGCCTCAGCCTCCTGAGTAGCTAGGATTACAGATGCGCACCACCACACCCGGCAATTTTTTTTATTTTTAGTAGAAACAGGGTTTCACCGTGTTAGCCAAGATAGTCTCGAACTCCTGACCTCAGGAGATCCGCCTGCCTCGGCCTCCCAAAGTGCTGGGATTACAGGCGTGAGTCACCGCACCCAGCCTGAGTGAGCATAATTGTTAAGGGCCCTAGGATTTTCAGAATGGTCAATAAGCACTGGCTTCAAAAATCACCAACTGCATTAGTCCCTAACAAAAGAGTCAGCCTGTCCTTTGAAGCTGGGCACTGACTTCTCTCTCGCTATGAAATAGATGGCGTCTTCTTCCAATAGAAAGCTGTTTCATCTACACTGAAAATGTGTTGTGTAATGCAGCCACCTTCATCAGTGATTTTAGCTACATCTTCTAGATAACTTGCAGCAGCTTCTCCATCAGCACTTGCTGCTCTACCTTGCAGTTTCTGTTATGGAGACCTTAGAATAGTACCTTATGAAACAATATAATATATTCTTTTCATAAGGTACTATTTTAACTAGCTGAACAGCTGATGACTACTCCAGCACAAAGACAATTCATTTAAATTTTGTTGCAACAAAACAATGTTTTACAATAAAGATGAAAAATAATCATTGTGTTAACATTTTTTCCATATAATTATAAGAAAATAAGGACTGAGTCTAAAGTAAAAGTTGAAAACATTTTCATTTGCTGAAATTTAGCAGTAAATTAAATGAAAACAGATTTCATTACATCATATAAAAGTGAAAATATACCCTTAATATATTAATTCACTAGTCATTTCTGTGTTATGGACATTAGCCTTAATATTTAAAAATACCTACTTCTTTCCAATCTGTGTCTTGAACTCTGACAGTATTGTCTACAAAGGAAAATGAAAATAAGGATTTAAAAACATTTCATTCATCCAGCATTAAACAATGGGTTTTGTTTTTCTCCTAAGAAAAGTGAAACTTACCCATTAAGCATAAGAAAAAAAGAAAAAAAAACGAATAATTTATATAACACACACTGTATCATTCGTATTTTCTTATCTAATAATTCAAACACTTTCTTGATGGTTAAGGGTGATCACCGCTGCTCTGTGCTACACAGTAATTCAATGCAGTGATTCCTCAGGGACTATGGAGAAACATGTGGCTACTCTCTTCCTCCATTAACTGGTTCTACACTGTATCTTCTCCCCCTAATCTCATTTAGGTGTGTCACCTGCTTCTAATCCAATGTCTCATGTTACACCAAACTGGGTAACCTCAGAGTTTCTGTATTACAGCCCATGTTCATTACTGGAGGTCACACTGACTTAGTCTTTCATCCATATTCCGGTTACACTATTTTCTCCCAACCATGTCCTGAATGACTCGGCTATCAGAAGCATGACCGTAACTAAGTATTTTTTAATGTACTTATTTATTTGAAATATGTGAAATGGGGAAAAAGAAACCCATTCAACTTTAAGTATACAAAAGTGTTTGGATAAAAGATGGTATCTTCTCTACAAGTTACTACATTAGCAAGGAAGTAAGATTTATAAAAGCTCTGGGCCCATTAACATTATATCTATAGAAAAATCGGAACAGCTTACAAATGAGCTTGTGGGCCACAATCTAAAAATTAAAGAATAATTGTGCTTTAATCCTAAACTTGAATATACAAGTGAAAGAGTATTTGTTCCTTTTAGGAGTATTTATATCATACCCTGCTTTTTCTCAGTGCTTCCATATACATCAGTCATTCTGCCTTTTCTTTTTTACTACATTTTTATTTCTTTTTTGAGTTGGAGACCAGTCTGGGCAACACTGCAAGACTTTGTCTCCACTAAAAATAAACAAACAAAAAAGTTGGCCAGGTATGGGGGTGCATGCCTATAGTCTCAGCTACTTATGAGGCTGAGGAGGGAGGATCACTTGAACCCAGGAGTTGGAGGTGGCAGTAAGCGATGATTGCGCCACTGCACTCCAGGGCAACACAACTAGATCCTGTCTCAAAAAAATAAAATAAAATAAAATGAATTATTTTTTGAGATGATGCTTTCTTGCTGCCAATTGTGACAAAATAACATTTTAAATGTCAAATTCAGGGGCATAAATAAAGCAAAAAGAGGACCTCAGGAATCAAAGAAGAGGAAAAGGAACAAACCAGATCATTTACACTTCTTACGTTTTGAAATTTTAAAAGAAAAAAACATTGTAGCAATCCAAATGACTCTACATTTTTTTTAAGGGAGCTTTCTACCCACCAGATTTTTACAGTTACTAAGGTAGTATGTGTTAACATCACATATAGCACTATCATTCAAACATTTATGTGAACCACATAAAAATTTTACATTGCAACACAGTATGCACCTACCTATACATAATTGAAATAGAAGTCTACTCTTATTTTATAAATAGGAATGCTATTTATAAAATAAATATGGATTTTTCCATTGTGGGTTTTGTTTTTTTGTACCATGACCCATTAAATGGATTTCATGACCCACCCCAGGGTCAAACAATCTGAAAACACCAATATGTAGTAAAATGGTGGCAGCAGAAAAAAAGTTCCACAATCAGGCTTTTGGCCTTGTAGCAGGAAATCCTGATGCACAAGTTCTACCATCATCACTGCCACAATAATTACCAGGTCACCACAATGTGACCATACAGAAATAAAGCTGCCCTGGCAACATGGCAGAGGTCAACAAAACTTTCTTAACTTACACACTGGTCTCAACCATGAAAGCAGTTCAGAAATGCCGGCTCATTTCTAAGTCAGATGCTGACTATTGTCTCTAGCGAGAAAATAAGCCTGTCTTACTTCCATTCTTCTATCCTGAAATAATCTTCTTACACTAATGAGCGATTTGTGTTGTGCAAAATACAAAAATGAGAGAGTTTTAGGGACACAGGCAAAGGTATATGAAGCTTAGAGTCAGTCTCTTTAAGGCTATTAAATTATTTGCAACAGAAAAATCCTACAACTAAAAACTTTTGGTGAGCTGAGTAATTAAGACAATAAGAAAGAGCCTTTTCTTGTGATATGTCATTATGGAAATCACCTCGAAAATCACGCAGATATAAAAACCTCCACAGAAGCGGGTCATTTGAAGCAGTAAAGAGGTCACGACAAACTGCAGACAAAGACAAGACGGAACGAACATCCAGAAGTCGGAAGATCCGTAGTTTCAGTTCCAATGGGAGGACGACCAACCCAAATACATCTGGTAGGCTCAGTGCTAAAAGGAAAAAAAGAGAAGTAACAGGTATTACTGAGTAAAGAACATCTGGCTTTCTCCACACAGTCAATAAAGTTGCCACCCGTTCCTTTCTAAAGTGGCAAAAAATTAGATGGTACTCTTAATTATCCCCAAGTATGCATCATCTACAACAAATTCTTAACCCCAGCTTGACTATAATTACTACTAACTCATGCAACTCTAGGCCCTTACTCCCTTGATGTTTTAGTAGAAAGACAAATGCTTTTTAATATAAATCAAATAACTATGACAATTGCTAAATACTAGCCAATGGCCTCTTCTGTCTCAAACATTATTCAATACAACAAAATTTCTTCATTCAACTACAGAAAATAATTCTTGGCTTTTATATCTGATTCCCTGCCAGTTATTAACTGTGTGCCTTTGGACAAGTTATTTAAACTCTAACTTAATTTCATCTGTAAAATGGATTAATATTACATCCCACCTACTTCAATGAGTTGTTGTGAGAAGTAAACATATTAATACATATTAAGTGCTTAGAACAATGTTTGGCACACCAAGCATAAGCACTCAAGTGTTAGCAAATTACTATTATCTGAAGTCTAGCAGGCTAAAAAGAGATAGATAAATTCAGAAACAAAGCCAAGGAAGGAAAAGAAAAATAATATGTTCCAAGTTCAGTGAAAATTATGTTTTGGTTATCAGCACCTTCAAAATATTTGTGATACTATTCTCTACTAGCAAAAATAATCAAAATCCAACAAAGACATATCTACATGTGTTTTTCAATTGGAATTACTTCCTTTCCCTCATACCACTATAGGGAGAGACTATTACTGACTTATAATAAGACATTGGCCCACTGTTCACTTGACACCAAAATATTACTTACTTCTCTACACAACAGAGGCATATTAAAAGCCACTATCTATTCACATTAAGTCAGAAACTACCTACTAGTTGACGGAGAATTGTGGTAGATAGTATTTGCGTTCTCAACCACTTTCCTTACATAATTATACTTCCCACCCCACCACCAATCAGGCTGGCCATTTTTGGCTCTTATTTTTTCATAAAATGTGAGTGGAGTGACATATATAATTTCGGGCAAAAAGCGCGTTGAACGAACACATAATTGGGGCCACTGGCTTCTTTCCTTCTACCACCAAGAGCGAGCTGTCCTAGATAAAGACAACTCCTTCAGCAAGCAAACCCACAACAAACATGTACAGAGCATGACAGTAAATTTCACTGTAGTCACTGAGATTTTTAATAAATTTTTTTCAACTGCAAAAAATAAAATAAATAATAAGAGAAAGCTAATATAAGGATCTTGAGTGAATTAATTAAACCTTTACTGGATCTAGTATGATTTTCATCATGTATAAAAATGAGTACCATAGAATTTACTTCAAAGCTCATTAGCAGTAAATAAGAATGCAATGTGAAATACCCAACAAATGCCTGCATAGAGCCTCCAATAAATGGTTTAAAAAAAAAACTCGATCCAAATTATAGACCATATTATTCATATTTTATATTGTGTGTGTGTAATATATATATGTTGTGTATAATATACACACATATTATATATGTGTATAGAGAGAAACAGCATCTATTATGCCTACATGTCTACCTGAACCCCTGCTAGGACCACAAGAATACAAAAGTAATGATATTTCCCTCCTTCAAGATTTCCCAACCTTAGTGGGAAAGAAATTCATATCAACAATTATAGTCCATGCGAAAAGAGTCGTAATAAAAATTATGTACATATAGCATAGAGATTACAAAGGAGGTTAGTCTTAAAAGAGGAACATTTAGCTAGGAGCAGAAAAGAGGGCAGTCAGATGTCATACCCACCAAGAATACTAAGTATACTTACTATTCTTTATAGTCCCTTGAACTGAGACAGTATTTCATCTCTTACCTTGTCGGGTAAAAGCCAGAAGAGGATACACCAGCTGGTCTTTAAAGAGGCGAGAGAGTTTCTGAAGATCTTTGTATATCTTGGCTACATTTTCCCCTAGAATACTTTTCATGAAAATCAAAACCCAAAATCAAGTGGAAAAACTGTCCTCTATTTCTGCCAAACACAATCAACATGGCAAATAAATATTCACAAATAATTCACAAAGATAAGCATGAACCAAATTCCTTCATGGAAGAAGTACAGTGCAAGACTTGATAAAACTGAATCTTAGATATAAAAGCGAAAAATTCCATGCTATCAAATTAGTAGAGTTGTGCCCAACCTCTCTAGCTCATAGGCTGCAATTGTAGAAAAAGCTTGTGTGAGATTCATACACAGGAAGATTTCCTGAATAGCTATCAATCTGTGCTGGGCACTGAGGATACAGCGGAGAGCTGTTCCTGTAACGCTTAGAACCTGGTAAATTAATAGCATTTATCACATGATGACTATGTATCAGCACCTGTGTCAAGCATTTTTCAAACTTTCACATCAGAAGTTCTTTCCTAAGTAATTACTATCTCCATTTTAAAAACAGGTCAAGGTACAGAAAGCCTGTCCAAGGTCCCATGGTTAGTGGCAGAAGAGTACACAAACCCAAGTCCGTATGGCTCAAAAGCACTCATTTTTAGCCACCACACTGCTACTGAAAATGTGGGTGACAGATCACCAGAATTGACCATACCTGGAACTGTTTAGAACTACTGAATCTCAGGCCCGCTGCAGACCTAGCAAATCAGAACCTGTAGTTTATAGTAAGATCCCCACGTGACTCATATTAAAGTATGGACGCACTACCAAATTGCAGCCGAGGTTCCCACTTGTTTTGCTATTTACCAAGTGTACAGCCTTGGACAAATAACCTGCCCCTCTGATCCTCACCTTTTTACTCAACTGTTTAAGGGAGACACCACCACTACACCCGGTAAGCGTTGTTATAATTGAGAGCTCCATGAGCAGTGCCTAGTGTATCAGTAGACAATTTATGCTTGCTCCTTCCCCATTCCATATTTATGTATTTCACTATCTATAACAAATAAAACACTCAGTATAACGGGATCGATAAGAAGAAGGAAAGAGACATGCAGCTAATGTCTAAATCTTTGTTGTGTGACTTGCAATCTTGAACTGAAATTTGCTGTCAAGGTATCATTTTTAAAAATCAATTTGGCTCAAGGGCTTTTTTCAAATGTGAAAACTGATTTTCTTTAAATGAATTTTTTCCTTCAGCAACCTGGTATATAACTATTTAATTAGAAACTTATGAATAAAAGGATAAATAACAGTGCCTAGTTGTAGTTACTAGGTGCTATCAGCCACAGTAAAAATTCATTAAAATGACTTGCCAAATGAGCAGAATATTCCTACTCAACATAAAAGACTTTATTAAAAATACTTCATTAAAACAGTCCATAAAGTTGTAATTTAACAGTATTTAACATTCCTCCTCCTTTCCATTTCCTTTTTCCTTATTTAAGAGAAAGCAGATAAAGAATAGCAATCTGAGCTACATTCCTGTAAAAGTTGTTTTAAAAGGCTGGGAGTCAGCCAAATCTATTCCAATCCTGTATTTCACCATTGATTAGCTCTGTGACCCTTAAGTAACTTAGCTTCCTCTAGATCTGTTTCCTGATCTAGAAAATGGGCATAAAACCTCTACTGCTGTAGAGTGTGGAGTATTTCTACTCTCCATAACAAGGTCCTCCCTATACAGTGAGCCAAGGAATTTCAAGTTTTTCTGACCCTAATGATAAAAGCCATCTATACAGATTCATCAGTCCAGTTTATGCAGTTTCAACAGGGGCAAAAACTGGTCCTTGACAGGTTGAAAACTATTATATTGGTTTGTGATCCTTCAAAGGGTCACAGTACATAAATAAAATATATTTGTGGTATTAAATTTCATGAAGGAGAGAGATTGGGGGGAAAAATCTCCAAAGGCTCCTTTGGGAAGTGATAATAAAAAGATTGAGAAACTCTGGCCCAGTCTGACATTAAACGTTCAACTCGGCCGGGCGCGGTGGCTCACGCCTGTAATCCCAGCACTTTGGGAGGCCGAGGCGGGCACATCACAAGGACAGGAGTTCGAGACCAGCCTGGCCAATATGGTGAGAGCCAGTCTCTACTAAAAATACAAAATAATTAGCTGGGCATGGTGGTGTGCACCTGTATTCCCAGCCACTCGGGAGGCTGAGGCAGAAGAATTGCTTGAACTCGGGAGGCGGAGGTTGCAGTGAGCCAAGATAGCACACGGCACTCCAGCCTGGCGACAGAGCGAAACTGCGTCTCAAAAAAAAAAAAAGCTCAATTCACCTAATGCCCAAGTTCTGATTCTACATTCAACCAGAGACCATTATAAATATGTATTCTGCTGTCTCCTTTTCCTGTCAGTTTTAGTTAGTATAAATCAATCTCTCAGGGCTGATCTCCCCTAGGAATGAACAAGAATGAGTCTTTAGACCTTCAAAGCAACCATGTCAATCTAGCCAGCCTTTCCTAAAGGACTGCTATAAATGCCATCTTCCCACTGTACCACAGCATTCCCACTAGGCTCTTAAAACCCTCCTAAGTTTACTAAGAAGATTAAATGGAACAACATATGTACAGACACAAGCACAGAATGAAACAGGCACTTAAAAAATGTCAGTTCCCCTCTCCACCTTATCTCTCCTCCAACCACCTGTAACTGCCTCTCACAGTTTGGTTTAACTGAAAATGATAAAAGGAAAATCTGTCTTGTTTGCATCTATTAATAATTTTATAGAGTTTAGGCAAAACCTTACCTAGAATGCAAACTTTTGGTAAAGTATTAATCTGTATAAAACAGCAATCAAATTTATGTAGGTTTAAACAAAGATTTTGATTGCAGTTTTTCCTCCAATAATCTTTAATAATGAACTTGAATTACTTCCATGAAACACAGATCTCCATATTGGTTAAATATGATACCAGAGAGATCTCCAAAGATTAGTACAGAAACTATGAACTATCATCAGAGTGTAATAACTTACATACTAGTGTTATCTCATAACAATGTAATTCAGCACTCTATGACCCTAAGAAAAACAGGAAAGAAACAAACTCCTCAAATTATAAGCAAAACTTTTGCATTTTTTTTTTTTTTTTTTTT
>NW_016807262.1:759425-765030 GCF_001698545.2 Rhinopithecus bieti
ACCGTGTTAGCCAGGATGGTCTCGATCTCCTGACCTCGTGATCCGCCCGTCTCGGCCTCCCAAAGTGCTGGGATTACAGGCTTGAGCCACCGCGCCCGGCCACTTTTGCATTTTTTAAACCTTTGCATTCTTAAGCAAACCACATTATCTTCAATATGCTTTAATCTCATATAGAAATTTTCTGTCTTTTGAACATTATCTTTCAGATTTTTTTCTTACACGAATTTCACAGAGTTTCACTCCAAAAGTTGAATAATGTTTATATTACCTAGTTTCTCTTTGCAAATAAAAGATTCTGGTAGCAGCTGCAATCTTTTTACACTTCTAATCTCATTGTTGATTTTCAGTGTAGCTGTAAATAAAAGAAAGATGATAAAAAATTCTGTCACTTCATCAACTGCCTTTCTTTTTTCGTATGGGCTTGCATTTCCTTGCTGCTAATATACTAAGGACACATTATACAAAACAAACTGTTCTTCGCCTATTTCTTTCTCTGATAGCAAGTTCAAAAGTGTAAACCTGGCATCACATGAAGTAAAATCACTCTACAACACCACCTTTAAAAACTACAGTAAACATCTTTATATAAAATCCACTAGGCAGCAGCTTATTAGTAATTGAAAGATACGCAACAAGGCTAATCAGAGGCAACTAAACACAATAAAATCATTATTTCTAATGAAGTCACTAAAAACTCCATTTATCTTTTATTTAACCCTTGGCAATGAGTCTTCCCTTGTTCATTAAAATAATCTTGCTAGTTTTCAGAGCGTCATCTCTCTTCCAGACCCAAAGGACCAATATTCTTGACATCACCAGAGGGTTCAATTTTAATCATGTATACAAAGGCGCACTTCAACTCATTCCATGAAAGAGCCCAGTGATGTGCTTATGCACATGTGCACCACGCAGGATGCCTGGAGTGAAGGAAAGATTTAAAGACACACTGCTCTTTTCAAAGAATCAATCCGGGAATGGCTGGCTGCCATGCAAGTCTGCCAAGAGCTGATTTGCCAAGAACAGTAAAGAAACAAAGTATGAGAAATTAAGAAATCATCAAGACATTCAGTAGTTATTCTTTTTATATTAAGTATTCTGAATCTAATGAATAGAGATTATTATACACGTCATTAAGTGCTTTTATAAGAAATCAAGGCAAAATTTGCAACTACACGTTTACTATTTGGTAACTTCAACCTTGCAAGTTACGATGTGATGTAGCAGAATGATTAGACGAAGGCAGAAACTGTTGACACTCTGTACAAGAATGCCAAGCTAAAAGCTGCATTTGCTAATGATGACGAGCTGCTGGATAGACATTGCTAGGTCCTAGTGTCGTCAGACGGTCATGTCCTGACAAACGTGAAGCACCAGCAAAGCTACTAAACCTGACGTTTCCAGACTTTTAAATGACATTTCAAAGAACCTTATGACTAAAGAAATAGAAATTTCTTAAGAGGCCAGGTGTGGTTCACAGCCCTTTGGGAGGTCAAGGCAGGAATACTGCTTGAACCCAGGAGTTCGAGACCAGGCTGGGCAACACAGTGAGACTTCATCTCTACAAAATATAAAATAAAAAATAGCCAGGTGTGGTGGTACACGCCTGTGGTCCTAGCCACTCAGGAGGCCAAGGAGGAACATCGCTTGAGCCCAGGAGGTCAAGGACGCAATGATCCATGCTCTGGCTACTGCACTCCAGCCTACGTGACAGAGCAAGACCCTGCCTCAAAAAAGAAGAAAAAGAAACTTCGTAAGAGGGGAATGACAACTATCCAACATCTCAAAGATCAAGACAGCATAAGTCAGTAGCTTTCAAAATAGATTTTAGCAGGAAAAAAAAACAACCACCATTTTTTTCAAACAGAATCTCACACAGAACTTTAATAAATGAAACAGATAAACATTTTGCTGCTTTAAGTGGTGATAGGGCTTCTACCTAACTTTCATCTAGGCAAAGGAGCAGCTGCAGAACATACTGAAAAGCTGCAGACCTAAACCTTTGACCTAAGGCTTACCAAAGCAACTTCCTTTGCTAAACAAAAAAGATGAGCTATACTGAATAAACAAAACAAACGCAGCCCTCCCAGTCTTACCACACTATCTTTCTAACTAAAGGATAAATCTCAAAACCCAAAACAGAATAAAAATGAAAGCTCCTAGTCATTCAAATGCATCTCCAGGATGTGTGATTATGATAGACCACTAGGAGTTAATATGAACCAAAGTGGTATCTGAACTAAAACACAAGGATGGAATGCCTTGCTATTCCAGTGAAATTTCTTAATACGAAAAAGGAGACAGGAAAAGTTATTTATGCAGAGTGACATTTGTTGGGGGAGGCCCAGCAAATAAAACACATACTTACTAAGGCCTCAGTAAACTTAGCATTGTTGTTGTGCATTGCTGGCCACAGAGATGCCAACTTGGATAAATGGTGACCCCAGCTCTAGTTCCCCATGTCTCAATTCGAGACCTTTGTTAAAAAAATAAAGCCATCCACAGGCATAAAGAAAAAGTATTCTCCAAAGAGTTCATGTATAATAGGCTCATTTCACTCATATTATCAAATATTGATAATATTGGATAATATTAAATATTATCCCCCAGAGCAAAATATTACAAAGATTAAGACATCAAGAAAATGGATGCCCTAAGAGTGAAGGGTGCTGGCCTAAACAACCCAACAACCTCTTACTCTATAATCTTCCAGACACATGTTATCAGTAGTCTAGGAATTCAATAAAGTTGAGAAGGACTCACAACTGTATCATGATAGCCAATCACTGAAGTGGCTACAAAACATTTGGAAAAAACGTCTAAGAATCCATAAATGAGCAACCATGACTACGCTATCCAATTACCATTTACAACAATCAGGTTTCCCAGAGGCACGCAGGTGAGAGTAGCGGAGCTGCCCTCGCAGAGAGGATGCATATAATGCAGCTTATACACCCCGCTCAACTTCCACTTCTCCGGCATGGACAGTGCTTTGGCTTCGGTGCCCTGGGGAACGAAATGAAAGGGAAACAAATAACGAAGAAAGGTGTTACTCTCAAAAAGATTAAAAATCCAAAAGACTCCTAACTTGTTTGAAATAATCACTCCACATAGTCCTCTTAATACAATGCATCAAATCATTAATATTGCCAATATATTTTATATTGTAGGATAATTATACTGTGCATTATAGGATAATATATTACAATACTTTTAATCAAAATTTTTGTTCAAATAGGTAAAATTGCATCATGGAAACACGGATTGATCTCTCTCTTCAAAGACTCACTTCTCTGCCTAGCAAAACCATATGATTATTTAAAACTCCAAAATAATCAAATATCACTTCCTCTGTAAAGCCTTTTTCAAAGAAAAATTGTTTGCCATTTCCTTCGTCCCCTAACATTCTATTCATATTTCCGTTACACTTCAACTGTATTATTATCTATGTTTACTTGTGTTATTTCCGATTATCTTTTTATTTGTCTCTCTCCTCTATTTATGTATGGACTCCTTGAGGACAGGAAATATCCCAATATTTTGATATCCTAATTTCTGGGTCAGTGCATGGCATGCTGCAGGTGTGCACTGATCACCGAATTACTCTATATCTTTGTAACTTATAACATGGCTCGCAGACCAGCAACACTGGTATTATGCAGGAGTATGAAGAAGTACACGGTCCATTCTACAGTTACTAAATCAGAATCTGCATTTTAATAAGGTCCTCAGGTATTCCAAAGCACATTAAATTTTGAGAAGCAATATTCTAAACGTTCTCCTCCATGAATTCCTGGCATCCTATATATGAATATGTCTCTCCCAGAACTTCACCTATATAGCACAGTGCTTTATATTTTTGTCTATCTCCTCCACTCTCAGACTATGGGCCACTTGAGAGCAGGAACCATCCACATGTATGAGCAATCATAAGATGTTTGTGTTTTGCTTGCAGAACTTACCTGAGGCATGTAACCTGACTCCAACATGAGAAGATGTATCAACACGATCAAGGCATCACTGGCATCAGAACAGTCAGCTGATTGATACAAGGTCTCTAATGAATGTGGCACTTGCCCTTCCACTGATTCACTACAGAGCATGGGTTCTGAGGGGTAGAAACCTGTGCCCTCTGCCATATCCTCAATATCTTGAATTGACTCAGCTTCAAAATTTTGACTAGGCCCTAACTGAAAAAGGAAAACAAAACAATGAATTAATTAAAAAGCCTTATTTTTACACAATACATTTTTTGTATCCTAACGTGAACTAAGTGCTGAAAGTCAAAGTACATCATTGGGTTCAGAAATGGGAGACATTTTAAGTGAGTTCTTATAAATAAATAAGCCTGCGACCTACTCTTCCATCCTCAATTCCTCACCTGTTAATTCTAGCTGATATGTCAAAAACCTGGAAATCATCCTAGACTCCTCCCTCTACCTAACTAAACCTTGTCCCAAATCTGATCAGTCTTCAAAGTTCCACTGAAACTAACTCCTAAACATGTCTAAAATTTGCCCCTTCCTGCTCCATTGGTACTTCAGACTCTCATCATGTATTTCCTGACATCCAACAAGAGTTTCCCTTGCAAGTATCCCTTTTCAACTTTCTTGTCTTCCAATACATCCCATCCCCTGCTGCCAGAGTTTTCTTGACAATTAAAAATCCGATCATGTACTATGTCCCAGCTTAAAATTCACCAGTATATCCCCAACACAGACAACAGCATTTCCCTCAATTGTGCCTTAGATGTTCTCAGGAAAAAAGGTAGTCCACATGGAATAAGTGTGGAAAATGCTACATGCTGCAGCCACCTAACTTCACCCTCCATATTCACAAAATACACTATTTGCATTATAAAAGCACTGAGGAGTCTAATAACAATAATAATAGTGTGTGCATAACACTTTACCAAAAAACTCCGTCTTCAACTGTCAGCAGCATCCCTGTAACATCATCTCACGAAACTAGATTTTCAGAGGACACTGAGAAATGCAGGCCTACAAATGAAGGCCAAACTTCTAAATCCCTTAGCATACAAAGTCCTTCATCACCTGATCTCTGACTCATTACCAAGTTCACTTTCTGCCAGTGCCTTCTTACCCCAATATTCTCCACTTCTTCAAAAGAGGTAACATAGAC
The DNA here is from genome assembly GCF_001698545.2 of Rhinopithecus bieti. NCBI lineage: Eukaryota > Metazoa > Chordata > Mammalia > Primates > Cercopithecidae > Rhinopithecus > Rhinopithecus bieti. Next base: position 764,565 of record NW_016807262.1, read on the forward strand.
CACAACTCTGCCCTACAACGGCCTTGATTATTTAACCTTATCACACCGCACTGCACTGCAATTTTCTGATTACATATCTGCATCCTTCCATGACTACAAGCTTATAAAAAAACAGACTACATGTCACCCATTTTTGTAACCCCAGTAAAGTACCTAGCACAAAACAGGTATTCAATGTCTGCTGAACGAATGCTGAAGGATAATACCTTACAACTTCATAATGTCTTTATTTTCAAAACATTTTCTTATTTGTTCCTTATAACAATCCTATAAAATAGGCATGGCAGGTACTGCCTTTTTATAGATCCTGTAATTATAAGTCTGAAAGATTAAATAACATAATCAAGGTTACCAACTAATAAAAATTTGAAACGAACCCAGATCTCCAAACTTGCAGCTCAGGATTTTGAGATAAAAAAAAAAAAAAAAAAAAAAAAAAAAAAAAAAAAAAAAAATAACATATATT
>NW_016807262.1:768039-771198 GCF_001698545.2 Rhinopithecus bieti
AAAAAAAAAAAAAAAAAAAAAAAAAAAAAAAAAAAAAAAACTAAGTTACCTATATTAAGTTTGCTCAGAAAGCTTGTTTCCTAGGCATATGCCCAACTCTTAATGCAAAGCATAAGTTTCTTCTTTTTAGGGTTTGCATTTCCATTAAAGAAGGGGCAAAGGAAATTAAAATTACACAGTATATGTAAAAGGTTGGAGGAATGTAAGGGAGCCAGAGGTGACAGCTGTTCTTCCAAAATCTCTGAGGACCTAAGCCCTATGGCTTATGGAAAAGATCCAAAGTCACTTGTAAAAACCTAGAGGCCAATGAGAAGTCACACTACCCAAAAATGAGGTATGGCACAAAAATATTTCCGTATTTCCTGAGAAAATAGAAACAACTATATTAAAAACCACTTAACATCAAGCTAAACTATGAAACAATAGGTTTGGCTTCTTTACCACTATGTCTAACTTTTGGCCATTTACTACTTATTGGCAGTTGTGTAGGACAGAATATATGTGGAAAAATGAAAAAGAGTTACCCTAGGCTGAAGTACATGAGAGGGAGATACCAAAATCCCCTGCTGGGCTTGTCAAACCTTACTCCTACTCTATGGGAACCACTGACATTCTCTGAGCTATTCTGATATGAGTATTTATCAAATTCTTCACGTGTGAAAATGAAAAAAAAAAATGGTGAGCACCACACCTCTCTGAACAGATCATTTTGCCATATGTCATTTACAAAAGACTAAAATAAGTGACTAAAATGCATGAGAGCTAATATTAGATTCTGATACCTGCTACCCGTTTCTCATTAAAGACTCAAGAGGTACTGGATGAATTCCCAAATATGACGAAATAAGAAAATTGATATTTAATTACAAGAGTAAAATTTACCTCCTATGGTTTCAAGTTTTACGCATCTATTTTCCTTTTCTAATGCTCCATTCTATATTACAGAGTGTAATGTACTTAAAAGCATTATTTATGAGATCTTGAGCTCAGTTTCCAAACTCTTAAGGTTTTCCTGTCACCCTTTACAAGTCTTGGAATACAAAACAATATGCAAAATCTTAGAACTGAAATTAGTAACTTCAAGCAACATTAATTTCTCAAAATTTTCCAAAAGGACACTAGCAAAGTATCACAAATACTATGAAAAGTTTCATCTTACTAGACAATTTTAAAGTACACAGAAGTAAAAGTAATGGGCCCTACTAAGTTATCCCAGAACAAGCCTATCAGCAAAAAAGACTCAGAAATATAATTTAAATATACAGCAAAATATTCTTACTCATTCCCCAGTTTACCTCTGTGAGGCAGAAACATACTGATACAACAATAATTTTAAAAATAAATTAAAATCCACATATCTGGACATAATTTTCACAACTTACCAATCTATTAAAAAGTATTTTTTAATATGTCTGTACTTAATGCCATGACAAGTTACCATGAATACTTATACTCAAAAATGTTTAAGGTCAGCAATTACATTGAGGTGATAAGTGTACATACAAAAAACAATTAACAAGATGGCATGTATATTGGTATTAAAAAAAACAAAGGTGATCATTTGCACCATTCAAAAAATTAAAAGGTCGGATAAAGGCTGGGCATGGTGACTCATGTCTGTAATCCCATTACTTTGCGTGGCCAAGGTGGGCAGGTCACTTGAGATCAGGAGTTCAAGACCAGCCTGAGCAACATGGTGAAACCCCATCTCTACCAAAAATACAAAAATTAGCCAGGCATGGTGGTGTCTGTGGTCCCAACTACTGGGGAGGCTGACGTGGGAGAATTGCTTGACCCCAGAAGGGTAAGGTTGCAGTGAGCTGAGATTATGCCCTATACTCCAGCCTGGGTGAGAAAGTGGTACACTGTCACAAAAAAAAAAAAAAAAAAAAAAGTGGGAAAAATGATGGGGCATGTACAAGGCAATAAAGATAATCAGATAATCAATACAAAGAAATTAAAGAAAACTATTGGGCTATGGTTGGCAAGGGCTTAGGAAGATGGGTAGAAATATAGACAAGAGAGGGAGGAAAGGTAACAGGTTCCAGTCTGGGTGAACAGTAAGACCAAAGTCACAAAAGCAGTCACCAGGCTGTGTGTGTGCACATGCATCCAAGCAGGTGCATGTGCTGGCTGGTGGGGGCGGGGGGAAATGATGGTCTGTTCTGGAGATGACAGTTTAAAGGAGGGAAGAACAGAAACTAGCCCTAAAAAAGTTGAGTGGAGTAACTTTCCAGAAAGCCTTGAGCACCAGGTACAGGAGGACAGACATCATTTTCCTCTTCTGTAAAATGACAGGGTTGAACTAGAGATACATGGTATTTTTCAGCTAAAAAACTATGAGCACAAGTTTATGAGAAAGAGTTAATGAAAGACAGCAAGGGAACAATAGCATCAGAATCATGTAGGAGGAAGGCAAACCCAGAAAACAGACTGAGGAATAAAGCCATTGGAACCCGAAATGGAAAAGAGAAACTGCCAAAGCGTATTAACGGGCTAGATTTAAGCAGTCAAAAATCACAGAAAACCAGCAGTGCCACTGACAAAGAAGGGAACATGAGCACACATACTTCCAAATTTATGTTGAACATATAGTCTGCAATGACAATTTACAAATGCAAGTATAAATATCCTGCAAGTCATTTGGAAATAATTGGACCACATTCATAGCTTTAATGAGTAGACCAGATCAGAGAAGCAAGGCTAGGAATCATGAGCTTAGGAACAATAATAGAAGTCAAGGGATAATTCATCTGAAGGATAGTATGTGAACAAAACAGGCAGAAACTAGGTACTTTGGGATGCCAGCCCCATATTGGTATAGGCATTTAGCAGTTAAAAAAATATATTCTATAAAAATATAATCTGTAGCCAGGCATGGTGGCTCATGCCTGTAATCCCAGCACTTTGGGAGGTCGAGGCAGGAGGATCACGAGGTTAAGAGATCAAGACCATCCACACCAACATGCTGAAACCTCGTCTCTACTAAAAATACAAAAACTAGCTGGGAGTGGTGGCGTGTACCTCTAGGCACAGCTACTTGGGAGGCTAAGGCAGGAGAATCGCTTGAACTGGCAGGCAGAGGTTGCAGTGAGCCGAGATTGAGGCACTACACTGCAGCCTGGTGACAGAGCAAGACACTGTCTCAAAAAAAAAGAA
>NW_016807262.1:771400-847565 GCF_001698545.2 Rhinopithecus bieti
TTTGGTAGATATCTTTCCAGATACATGTATATATATATATATATATATGAAAAATAATGTGCAATCTATTGATGATAATTATCCTGACTGGAACAGAATTCAACTGAGGTGTTCAATATGACTTATCACCTACTCTACTTGATATATTGGTCTTTAATACCCACCATACTGTTGTCATTCCAAACATCAGACTGGGCTGCCTGTCCTTGGAATGAATCACTCGGTTGTGCATCCTGTATGCTAGTCTGATTGGAGCTGATGGCCAAAGAGGGTTGGTCATTACTCTGGAGTGAAGAATGCTCTGAATCTGTGGATGAAGGTAAATTAGGCGCTGGAATGTCATCTTGAAGAATCAAACATATCAAGTCCCCAGAAACAATCCCATAGGAAGCCAAGGTCTCTTCATCTCCAGTGAGGGCATCCTTGTAGTTCAATGTAATTGTAAATCGGGTATCAGAACTGCCAAGAAAGACGGATAAGCATAGTAAGAGCTACCTACTTCTGTTACCTTCAACAGCACATTTGAAGCATACATAAGCACACAGTATGACCCTAGAAGAATTAAGTCATGAAGAGACAAGGTCTCACTATGTTGTCCAGGCTGGTCTCAAGCTCCTGGCCTCAAGCAATCCTCCCGCCTCAGCCTCCTGAGTTGCTCGGATTACAGGCATAAGCCACTACGTCCAGTTACATTTTTGTTTTTGTTTGTTTTTTAGAGACAGGGTCTCACTCTGTTTCCCAGGCTGGAGTGCAGTGGCACAGTGGCACGATCACAGCTCATGGCAGCCTCAAATTCCTGGGCTCAAGCAATCCTCTCACCTCAGCCTCCAGAGGAGCTAGGACTATAGGCACACATGACCCTATCAAGCTTAAAGTTTTGAGAAAATTATCAAAATTATTTATCAATGAATGCCTAATCTATAGATTTCTAATGGCCAAAACTCTCCACCTGGGGGACAGGATACAGTAATTCTCTATCATTAATCCACGCTTTCCTCAATTCTAAGATGCACATTTTTATATTTTGACATCTTTGAAATTAAGATGCTTCCTAGAATCAATCACATATCAACTGACAGCATTTTTCCCCTGCTGTTACATAAAACAATGTGTCTTCCAAGTGACAGCATGTAAGATTCAATGAAATACCTTTAAAATACAAATTAGATCACATCATTCCTTCACTTAAAATCTTCTAATAGCTTCTATTTGGAATCCTTAACATAACTTCCAAAGCTCAACGTTTGACCTCTTCCCATTTATCCTACTGCATCCTATGCCATCCATCCTCTCTCACTGTTCTCCATTCACATGAGCTTTCCATCAGTTCCAAAAAGCAGATCAACTTCATTGCAGCCTTCGGGCCTCTGCATGTGCTCTTCCAGATCTTCAAATGACTGACTCCTCCTCATCATTCCAGTCTCAGCCCAAATGTCACCTCTCCAGCACTCTCTATTCTGCTATGTCCTACTTGAAAACGTCATATCTACTTATCTATTATCTGTCTACCCTACCCCTGCCACTAGAACTTCAGTTTCATAAGATCAGGGATCTTATCTGAACAGTTCAAACCATATCTTCAACACTGGCAAATATAAAGTATTCGTGAAATAAATGCAACCACCAAACATTAGTTGGGAAGATCAAGATGAGTGTGAAATCAAGGATGTCTATTCAATATCCTTACAGGAAAGTTTACTCACAATGGTCCCAAAAAACCAGATCCATATATTCATAATCACAAAAAGTTAGGGGAGTGTATGTATATGACTGAGTATAAATTCATCTCTCTTACTGATGATGACAAGCTAAATTCACCCTTCTACTGATTGTCGGTTATGATGCCTTTTAGTGGAACACAGCACAAACCCAAAAGCTCACTGCTAAACAAGCTCAGAATTCAAATAAGCCTGAAGCAACAAACTCCCATTCTTTCTGCATCGCAGATTATTTGACATTAGAAGAATAAAATGTTTTTCATCACACAGTGGTGAGGAATAACTAACAAAACATTACAAAACATTTTTAAAAATATTTACACTCAGCAATACTAATTTCATTACTTTTTTGAGACGTTAATAAAAGATGAACTCCTTTAACAATTATATTATTTATTCTCACAATGCTGCATTTTGAAAAGTGCTCCAAATAATTCATGTTTCTATTTCACTCGTAAATATATTTTTTCTTACTAATTGAAGTATCCTTGGTAGAGAAATTAAAATGACTGAAATAGAAGCTATTGCTGTTTGTTAGAAAACAGGTGGCCCTGCTTCTGTTTTCAAAATGCTTTGATAAACAAAATGTTGAAAATCTGCCATCTGCCCACAAAAACACCACCCCAACTTTGGCAGAAAAAGGAAAAACACCTCAAAAGAACTATGTGTTTATGGGTCATCTGTCACAGCAAAAGGTTGCTTTTTAAAACAGTATCTAGTACAATGTACGTTCAAATACCTGTTTGTAGAAAAGGTCATGGTCTGCTCAATAAATACACCAGCTTTTCCTCCCACTCTAGAAAAAGGGAAAAGCTATTTCTAAAGTCATATGTAGTTTTCCAGGATTATACCTCTGAAACTGGGGACTTAAGAGTAGTATTTAATTCCAGGAAATGAAATTCTAGAAACTCCAGGCTTTTCAAAAGCATTTCATGGCTACGCTGTCTATGGAGTAGCCATTCTTTTATTCCTTTACTTTCTTAATAAACTTGCTTTCACTTTTCTCGTAAAAAACAAAAACAAAACAAAAGCATTTCATGACTATCCTAGCTCCACTTGCTCAGTAAAGATACTTTTAAAATAATATCATATGGACATACTTTAAAACTGCACCTTTATTAGAAAATGAGAATACTTTCAGAAAAAATGAGTTTACTTTCACAAGCTGAAGTTTACATTCTGTCCAGGTAACCAGCCTCAACCGTAAAAACAAATCTGAAAGAGAAACCAACGGGCCCTTTTGTGCAAACAGTCATACTGAGTTTCACATCCTTTCAAGACTGCCTAATTTAAAAATAATAAAATATATATATACACATGGTAACACCTTTGAAAGATTAAGTTTGAAGATTTATTCAATCTTCTACTCATAACCTGCTGGTAATGATGCCAGTATGCAAAACACACGGGTTTAACAACAAGAAATAACAGTAGGCATGTCACTTACCATAATATTTAAAAGGAGTTATGTCAGTATCTTATTTAGGGTTTATTTTTTTAATCAGAAAAAAACAAGCTTACTTTCAATCTAATAATGTTTTATCCAGAAAAATGAAAGGGCGAGAAGTTCAGAATAACGGCCTCATTTTACCCAACTCCCTAAAATAAGGTGAAAATGTAGGAAGGTTTTGTTTTGAAGAATTCACCTAAAATCCCCAGGGAACATCTTTTAATTTTCCTTAGCACACTCAAGTTTCAAATTCACTAGCTCAGTATTTGAAGAGGACCACTCTTACCGTGCCGCTTTACTCCCAAATTGTTGTCCCCCAAAAATATCTTTTAGGGAAACAAAGCAGCTTCATCTGCAGTCCCATAAACCAATAACAGAATATGATCCTTTTTCAACTTTACTGCCCCCAAACTGCAAGCTCACAAGATCAACGTTTGCCTCAGTTTTAGCAAAAAAAGCAACATTTCGCCCAAGAAAAGCAAAGGGCTGAAATATGCCTACACGTTGTACTTTCTAAAACTTTTCAGCGGCTAAATCCAAGCGCTCACCGCGATGCCTGGCGCATGAATGTAACAATCTAAAATTGCTGCCGCTTCACAGCAACCATACAAGCTACCGGTGGCCTCGGATGGAGGGCAGCTTTTTAACTTCCAGCAATTTCCAAGCTTTTTCATTGAAATACTCCAACAGCTGAAGAAATTAACTCGGACCCCTGACAGTCCAGAAAGGTTTAACCCAAGCCAAGCTCATCATTTCCAACTTGAAATCTAACCAGTTGTGGGAATTTTGCGTTCCCTCCTCTCCCCGGTTTCGTTCACTGCAAGACCAGAGGCCATGACTCACCCAGGAGGGGACCGGAGCCCCCGGGAGGCCGCGCCATGTTCTCCAGGAGCGGGACCCCAGCCGACCACCCGCGCGTCCAGTCGCCGGCACCCCCTGCTCTGCGACGCGCGGAAGAGCCGAGGCCTCCAGTGAAAGTCCCCCCACCCCCGGCGTCCCCGCACCTGGCCTAGCGCCCGGCCACGCCCGCGCCTGCAGCCCACAGATGACGCCAACCCGCCCTGCACCCAAACCCAGCACTCCCCACTCCCCGCAGGCCGCCCAGCCCCGGCCCCCGCGTACCTGTACCCCCAGGTGCACAGCAGGGCCTGGCTCAGGTGCGCGCGCAGCTGCCCCAGCGTCGGCTCTGCCTCGGGCACCTCCAGCGGCCAGGTCCGCTTCAGAAGCCGCACCCGCAGCCTCATGAAGGCGGCAGGCGGCCCGTGGGGCCCGGACCCGGAGGCAGCGACGGGGACGGCGGTGGGGCCGAGCAGCTCTAGCCCCAAACGGCTACAACCCCGGACCGGCGACTACCGGAGCTGAGGGGTTGCTGAGGCGAAACGAGGAAACAGCCACGCCACCGTGGCCGCCCTGCCGGTCGGGTTCTGGAATATGAGCGCCCGCCCCACTCCTGAGGGCGCCGCCTGGAGCGAACCCCAAGAGCTGGAGGCGGGCTGGCGGCCTAAATGAGCCAGGCCTCTCGGGGTCGGCCGATCGATGACTCGGCGCGCAACGGCACTGCCTGAGAGCGCGGGCACAGTGCGCAGGCGCCGAGATGCGACCGCGTCCTGGCGTCTCCGTCTTTCCTCGGCAGTAGCTGGGACTCTGTGTACTTGCTCCCTGTGTGCATGGAACAACGGTAGCGCAGACAGGGATGCTGCAGACAGACAATACAGTCGCCACTCCCCAGGACCAAGTGTCATGCCATTTCTTCTGTGGCCCCCAGCTCCAGCGGCATCTGCTCTGAGAAGCCTTAGGTTAATCCTTAGGCTTGGCCGGGCGCGGTGGTTCACGCTTGTAATCCCAGCACTTTGGGAGGCCGAGGCAGGTGGATCATTTGAGCCCAGGAGTTGGAGATCAGCCTGGGCAACATGGTGAGACCCCCCATGTCTACAAAAAAGACAAGAAATTACTCAGGCGTGGTAGCGCCTACCTGTAATCCCAGCTACTTGGGTGGCTGAGGCAGGAGGGCCGATTGAGCCCGGAGGTCGAGGCCTCAGTGAGCTGTGATCGCACCACTGCACCTCAGCCTAGTTCCACAGAACGAGACCCTGTCCCAAAAAAAAAGTAGAACTATTTGTAGCCAGTAATCTATGTTCGACAGTTTATTAGAACTCTGTTGCTGCGTAAAATCACCCCAAAGTTTAACGCAATAAACATTTGTTGTCCCACAGGTTTTAGAGGTCAGGGATTTGGGGATACGTGGCTGGGTGGTTCTGTCTCCAGGTCTCCCATGAGATTACAGTCAAAGTGTAGGCCAGGACAGCAGTTACTGATTAGGGCCGGAGGATCGGCCTCCAGGATGGCACACTCATGACTGTTGGCTGGAGACCTGTTTTTCACCACGTGAACCTCCCCATAGGGCTGTTTGAGTGTCCCCATGACATGGCAGCTGGTCTCCCTCAGAGCAGGTGATCCCAGAGAGACCAAGGCATAAGCCACAATGTCTTTGATGACCTAGCTCCAGAGGTCACATATGGCTTTTGTCATATTTACAAACCAACCCTCTGTGTGAGAGGATCCACCCAAAGGTATGAATGCCAACAGACAGGGATCGCTGCAGGCCATCCTGGAGGCTGGCTACCAGAGAGGGTCTAATTAATGATAACTTAGATGAGAGAGAGTATCAAGCTTCATCCTTGTATGATAACCATAGTCCAAATCCTTAGAGTCAAATAAAGTTTCTCCCAATAGGTGGCAGCACGTGTCCACATCCTACCCTTGATTCTGCAAGTAAATATGTATTGATTGCCTACTTTGTGACAGATACACCACATGCTGGAGACTCAGAGACCAAAAAGACATGTTTCTGTCCATGCAAAGTTTACAGTTGAGTGAATCAGTTCTTGCAGTAGAGTGTGAAAAGTGTCTGCTTTATGATAGACATACAGACCTGAGGATTGAGGCTGTTAGAAATATTGGTTTTTTGATGTTGTAAAGAAACAGCACTTGAATATAAATTTAATTTTTTTAGCAAGGCCATTTTTACTTTTTGTGGAAAGGGTATACTCGCCAGTTTTGTCACGAGAGCACACTGAACAAAGGAGACAGGGTCGTTTATAACCTGACACATCCATTTTACTGCTGTATCTGGTTTTTATTGGCTGGAACGGGACTTTATATTTTGTATTTGTCTTGATTGGGTAGTAGTTTAGAACTTTTTAAAAGAGGCAAAGGCAGAGGAGAACAAAGGAAGGAGGAAGTAACTTGTGGAATTTTGAGAAAGGGAAAAACCCCTTTAAATAAGGAAGAGGAACAGGCTGTGACTTAATGTTTGTTTGGACTAGTGTAAGTATGTTAGGGCAAATATTTAGGCTAAATTGTGGGAGTTCAGAACATAAAGTACATTTATTTTTTTATTATGGCTAGCAGATATTTAAGAATGTTACCACAGGTCTTTGAATAAATTTTGGTTTTAAGAGTGTACATAGAGGTTTGCCGTACCCATAGGATTATTTAGTAGTGAGCAATGAGGAAGGGTGCCAGTACCAGGTTGACTGTATGAACAGAGTGATGGACAGCACAGTTACATCCCAGATAAAGAAGAGCTTTGGGGCGGGGCGTGGTGGCTCAAGCCTGTAATCCCAGCACTTTGGGAGGCTGAGACGGGCGGATCACGAGGTCAGGAGATCGAGACCATCCTGGCTAACACGGTGAAACCCCGTCTCTACTAAAAAAATACAAAAAACTAGCCGGGCGAGGTGGCGGGCGCCTGTAGTCCTGGCTACTCGGGAGGCTGAGGCAGGAGAATGGCATAAACCCGGGAGGCGGAGCTTGCAGTGAGCTGAGATCTGGCCACTGCACTCCAGCCTGGGCGACAGAGCAAAAAAAAAAAAAAAAAAAAAAAAAAAAAAAAAAAAGAAGAGTTGGGACATATTCTAGAATGTCCGGGAAGCCGCTAGACAGTTTGTAGCAGGGGGTCTTTACTATCAGCGTTCTTAAGTAGAAGCGGGCTCTGGCTAAGCAGAAAAGGTGAGTATTAAAAGGATGCTGTATAGCTCAGGGAATTCTAGGGAGGATGCAGAAGTGGCCCCAGGCTAAGCTTCCAAGAATGAAGCTCAGAACCAAGCTGAAAACTGGCCTGATAAGGAAACTATGACTGGGATTGCTACTGGAGGAAACCGCCATCACAACTGCTGGGACGCACTGGGGAATGGCTGCCACTGCTGCTGTTAACATCAAATCCCATATGCTTTTGCAGCCTCCTACATAATGCGAAACTTCCAAAAGAGCCTGTTTCTTCCCCTCGCTCACTTCCACATCAAAAGCTCATAGGGGTGTCTGATTGAGGAAGTCTGGGCCCCACACCTGAGTCCTGGCTACAAAGGAGACTGGGAATTTGGGGTCTGAACTCCTTCCTCGGGGAGGCAAGACATAGAATATTGGAATTTCCTCCCGAAAAAGGGAAGGCTATTCAAAAGATGGTAGGAAGCCTTGAATCTGACAGGTGTACACTAACTACTAGGGGCAGGCTCAGATCTGTAGTGTGAATCTATCACTAGAGATTATGATAGGATGTGGGGGATAGATTAGGGTTTCTCAACCTCAGCACTATTGACATTTTGGACCACTTAAGTCTTCGTTGCAAGAGGCGGTTCTGTGCGTAGCATGTTTAGCAGCATCCATGGTCTCTATCCACAAAATGCAGGTAGAACACTCTCCCTCCCCAGTTGTAAGAACCAAAGATGCCAAATACTCCCTGGGAGGAAAAGCCACCTTGAGAACCACTGGATTAGAGACCAGCTCTGTCTCTATAGAAGATTTTTTAAAAAATCATCCGAGCATAGTGGTCCCAGCTAACTAGGGAGGCTGAGGCGGGAGAATGCTGGAGCCTGGGAGGTTGAGGCTGCAGTGAGCCGTGATCACACCACTACACTCCAGCTTGGGTGACAGAGTGAGACCCTCTCTCAAAAAATTAAAATTATAAATAAAAAGAGGGAGATAGAGGGACAAAGTTTGGGCAGGGGGTGCAGTAAGAATTTTCCCAATTTGATCTGTAAACTTCAGTAATTATTTGAATCTTTTATCACAAGAATGTGTTCACATCTTTATTGGATACTTAAGAAAAATGTTTTTAGGAATATTAGCATCTGACCATAGTGAGGAATGCTGTTTTCTGCTGCAAGGGCTAGATAGAATACTTGAATATACTTTATTTCACTGGCTCTCAACTGTGGCGACTGCCTGACAGGAGACATTTGACATAGTCTAGAAACATTTTGTCACAACTAGGGTAGGAAGTTGTGGTGCTACTGGCATCTAATAGGTAGTGGTAGGGATGCTGCTAAACGTTCTTTTATTTATTTATTTATTTATTTATTTATTTATTTATTTATTTATTTATTTTTGAGGCGGAGTCTTGCTCTGTTGCCCAGGCTGGAGTGTGGTGGCACAGTCTCGGCTCACTGCAACCTCCACCTCCAGGGTACAAGCCATTCTCCTGCCTCAGCCTCCCAAGTAGCTGGGATTACAGGTGTGTGCCACCATGCCCGGCTCGTTTTTGGATTTGTAGTAGAGACAAGTCTTTACCTCATTGGCCAAGCTTGTCTCGAATTCCCGACTCAAGTGATCCACCTGCCTTAGCCTCCCAAAGTGCTGGGATTACAGGCATGAGCCACTGCGCGTGGCGTGCTAAACATATAATAGACAGGACAGCCCCCTACAACCAAGAATTATGTAGCTCAAAATGCCAGCAGGGCCGAAGTAGGGAAATCCTGGTCTACTTGAATTGGACTCACACCACTGATTCCCAAATGTTTCAGAGTAATATCACACTATCTTGTTTGTTTGGTTCCATAATACCCTTCATATCTCAAAAAGTCATACATATATGCATTTAAATTTTAGCATGAATTTAAATTCATTTTGAACTGCAATAATATAATGTGACTCCCTTCTAGATAACTAGTAACAATGGAAGGAACCAATGTGAGTAGGTTCATTTGTCAAAACCAAGAGAGCATTGCTGCTCTAAATGGTTCCAGAGCATGGCTGGTGTGAGGAGTCACAGTCTGAGTCAGTCATTGATGTCCACCCAGAAACATCATTACACAGACATCAATGGAGTGTGTGGCCTGGGACAGAGCGGGGACAAGAGGAGGAGCTACTGCTGGATGATAGGATGATTCTGCCAGACTTCTCCCTAGCCCTCCCAGGGTGAACTGTAGGATGACTCATCACCTCCAGAGCCACATGAACTCCAGGCAGCTGCTTAGAAATCAACTAGTTATTTCAAACAAACACATAAATCTGTGCTATACAGATTCAATTAGCAGCTCAGAAAACCAGATGGGTTGCCTAGCAACAGCATCCTTCTCTCTTCCCACCTTCTGCATACCCTGGGTTGTGGGTTGCCCTTTAGTGACCTTCCTAAAAGGGCAGCATAGTATAGTGGTAAAAAGGCAGATCCTTGAAAACGGAACACCTGGGTCCTGAATCCTGGCTCCACAACTTATCAGCTGTAATGTCTAAGCTTAGGCAAGTTGTCCCACCTAGCAAATGGAAATAACATTAGTTCCTTATACAGTCTTGAAGAGTATTTAGTGAATTCATATATGCACGGTGCCCAGAACATAACAAACACTCAATAAATGTTAGCTCTTATTTTTCTCTACCCTATATATTCTTCTTTAGGGTTTCCTTTTAACCAGATTTCACCAACACAAATATTGGGGGCAATGAGGGATTGGAACTCACAATGTCTTTTGCCCCAAGACTGCCTTATGTGGCGCCTCCCTCCATTTCCACATAATCCCTCTCCCTCCGTATCCACATAATCCCTCTTCCCTCTTGACCTTGACCAAGAATAATATAATCTCTTGACCAAGAATAATACAATTTGTCCTCCAATCTCAAAAATGTTTGATCTTCTATATGAAAGTTTCTATAAGAAAGTTAGCTCTTTCTATATGGTTATAGCCCAGACATTCTAGAAACCAAGAACGGGGATGCTCAGTTCCCTAACACTGTCTCTTGACATCTCGCTTTAATGAACCAGTATTTCTACCTAGTTATTTATGATTTTTCTTTTGGAGTCTTAATTAAGAGTGTTCCCCGATCTACAAAGACAAACACACTGTCAGTATTTGACAGTGTAATAATTAATCTTGCATTTTAGATTGCCATCGTGAGTAGGCTGAAGAAGCAGGCCTTCCCAGCAAATCTTATGTTAAATATGGAAAGCTAAAATAAACAGTGAAACGGGATAGGGTGCTGCTGGCTTTTGTTGTTGATGTTTTTAAAGATGAATTTGGCAAAAGTGCCCTAAACAGCTAATTAGGAAGGCTAATTAGCTGATTCCTAAGGCCTCTTCCAAATAAAAGACAACAGACTAGCTACACTCTCTTCTTAGATCTTTGTTTCCTAGGCTCTAATTATTTGAGCCCCTTTTTCAAAAATTATTCTGTCCTAAGGCTGGGTACGGTGGCTCATGCCTATAATCCTAGCACTTTGGGAGGCCAAGTCGAGTAGATCACAAAGTCAGGAATTCGAGAACAGCCTGGCCAACATTGCAAAACGCCATCTCTACCAAATATTAAAAAATTAGCCGGGCGTGGTGATGGCACCTGTAATCCCAGCTACTCGGGAGGTTGAGGCAGGAGAATTGCTTGAACCCAGGAGGGAGAGGTTGCAGTGAGCCGAGATTGTGCCACTGCGCTCCAGCCTGGACCACAGAGTGAGACTCCATCTCAAAAAAAAAAAAAAAAAGTGTTCTATGTCCCATGTGAGCTGTACTGTTATTTACTATTTTTCCCCATAAATCAACCCACTTCCTAAAATGTATATAAACTCATTTAAAACAGAAAAGTTATATAAAGGGGAAACTTTTAAATGTCCAAACAGAGGGTAACTGTAAAAGTAAATACCATGAAAACTGAACTTTGTATACTTCTTAAAAACAAAACTGGTTTAAGATATCTTTGTAATTATTGACTTCAAATAAAAATAGATGAAATGCATCTAATTTATTGACACTGTGAAAAAACCGTAGGTGCCGCCTCGTCTAATTTAATTCTCACAATGGCTCTTCAAAGTAAATGTGAGCTCCACTTGTAGAGGTGATGGCTCTGAGACCTGGAAGTGAAGTAAATTGTTCAAGGACCCCGAGTTGGAATGGGTAGCGCAGGTCCAGGTCCAGGGGAGGCGAGAGTCCTCAGGACTGCAGGGTGAATCTCTACACCTTGCACTGTGTCTCCTCATTCTCATCCAAGCCATCCTCCCTCTTCTATCTTGTGGCAGACTCCTGGAATACACTGCAATGATTCTGGGGTTTTCACCAAAGATATAGTTAGACTTTCAGGTCTTTTGTAACAGGAAGAAAAAGTATTTGCATCAGGAAGGATACTGTTATTTTACAGTTGTTGGGTTTTTTGTTTTTGTTTGGTTTTGTTTTGTTTTTGAGACGGACGCTCTATCGTCCAGGCTGGAGTGCAGTGGCGCGATCTCGGCTCACTGCAAGCTCCTCCTCCCAGACTCATGCCATTCTCCTGCCTCAGCCTCCCGAGTAGCTGGGACTACAGGCGCCTGCCACCACGCCCGGCTAATTTTTTGTGTTTTTAGTAGAGACGGGGCTTCACTGTGTTAGCTAGGATGGTCTCAATCTCTTGACCTCATGATCTGCCCGCCTCGGCCTCCCAAAGTGCTGGGATTCCAGGCCTGAGCCGCCACGCCCAGCCAGTTGTTGGCGTCTTTCTACAACAGAGAAAAGGAATTGAGAATGAGCAGGGGATGGGCGGGGCAGGGACCAGACAGTGAAGGTGGTAGCGGGGGAAGAAGATGGAGCCAAGAAGCTGCTCTGGAGAGGAGAGAAAAGAAAGGGGAGACCTAGGACCTTGGAGAAAGACAGAGAGAGAGGCGGCGGGGGAGGAAATTGATGTTGCCACTCGGGAAAATAGTGAGAAAAAGGTAGAAAGATGCAGAGGTGTTCTGTGATTTTTTTTTTTCCATGTAGTGCTTGTGATGTTGTCCTTGGTCTTCCATATTGTCCTTCGTCTTCCATGTCTAGCTCTGTAGTTTTTCTAACGCACAGTACAATTTCAAGAGTTTCTCTGCATAGCGCCTGAAGTCATCTTCCACGCCTTCAGTAGCACATGCACGTGGGAAGCTACCTCTGATGATCTCATTCATTTTTATGGCTTTAACTCTACCTTTTGGATGATGACTTAGACATTCATATTTCCAGTTGACCTCTTCCCTGAATTCTGCCCACCTGACATCACCATTTAGATGTCGAATACCATAACTTCTGCCCCACTCCATTTCAGACAAACTGGCTCACCTTTGCAGTTCCCTCCACCTTTTCCTTTCAGCACTTTGCCTGCCTGGTTTCCAAGGGTCAGATCTCAGCTCAAATATCACCTCCTCAGAGATGCCCACCTGAGCATCCTGATAAAATAAGCCCATCTCCCCCAGTTGCATTGCTCTACCAATTACAAAACCACCTTACCAACGACATTCCCTTATTTCCTTCATAGTACATGTCACAATTTATACATTTTTGTTTATTTTATTGTTTGCTTACTTATTTTGTCTCCATCGACTAAAACATAAACTCCTTGTGGACAAAGATTTCGTCTGTTTTGCTGTAGAGAACTTTGCACATTGTTAGGTGCTCAGTAAATCTGTTGATTGAATGGATTCATCTATGATGACTGACAAGAAATGATTCCATGAAGAGTGTTTCTACACTGTATCATTATTGATATGGCCACATGCTAATGAGTAGAATTTCACAGCAGTTGACAGTTTTAATAGCACATTCTCACATGTTACTGTGTTTTTCTTCACCATATGTTTTTCTTAACTTCTATCAAGGAAGTTACTATTTCTCTACCCACTTTACCCTAAGGAAACTCAGTTCAAATCAGTAAATATAACTCAAGGTATAACTCTGCTGAAAAGCTGTGAGAGGTATGGACAATGCCAAGTGAAAGCGTCTGTGGTTCCTTCCAGACTGACTTATCATCCTGATTTTCCCAGGACTATCCTGGTTTTAGTACTGAAAATCCTGCATTCTGGGGGAAACCAGGACAGTTAGTCACCCTGTCTTACCCAGAAAAGTGTAGATAAGTCATAAGAACTTCATGCAATCAGGCTGAGTGCGGTGGCTGTATTCCCAGCACTTTGGGAGGCCGAGGCAGGCTGATCACTTGAGGTCAGGAGTTCGAGACCAGCCTGGCCAACATGGTGAAACCCCGTCACTACTAACAATACAAAAATTAGCCAAGCTTGGTGGTGTACACCTGTAATTCCAGCTACTCAGGGGTCTAAGGCACGAGAATCGCTTAAACCCTGGAGGCAGAGGTTGTAGTGAGCTAAGATCACGCCACTGCACTCCAGCCTGGGTGAGACTGTCTAAAAAAAAAAAAAAAAACTTCATACAATCAAATCCCTGGCCATCTAAAATACATTAATGGCCGGGCATGATAGCTCACATCTGTAATCCCAGCACTATGAGGCCAATGCAGGTGGATCACTTGAGGTCAGGAGTTGGAGACCAGCCTGACCAATATGGCGAAACCCTATCTGTACTAAAAATACAAAAAATTAGCTGGGCGTGGTAGCGCACTCCTGGAATCCCAGCTACTAGGGAGGCTGAGGCAGGAGAATTGTTTGAACCCAGGGGGCAGAGGTTGCAGTGAGCCAAGATCACTCCACTGCATTCCAGCCTGGGTGACAGAGCGAGACTCTATCTCAAAAAATAAATAAATAAAAATAAAAATAAATAAAATACATTAACTAAAATGCATTTATTGGAGATGAGAGTAGGTTGGGGTTTGGAATCTAAAAATGTTAAGTTGCATAATAGTTGATGAACCCATCCACCCAACTTACGTTTAAGGAGTGCTGGAACAGGAAGTCATTAACAACATTCTGAAAAGGAGCGGATGGACACTGAGAGATGCCAACTGAGATCCTACCCTGAATGATAAAGATGGTAACTAGGTCAGCCCGATTGTCAAGCCTCATGCTTTCAGACTGAATCTGATGATCCACCACAAGTCCCAAAGGTATTCTGGGCAGTAGTAGAGCCATCCACAGCAGGCACCCTGACCAGAAGGAACCAGCTTATGATTCCAGACAGGAAAATTCTTCCCCTTCCAATTCAGTTTAATACCGTTTGCAATCATTTTGGTAAAGTAGCGATCACAATTTCACAAGCAGTGTGTGTGTGTGTGTGTTTTGCAGGAAGATAATTATTGCATAGGTGGCATTGTCTGTTCATCTAGGTAGATACTGTAGTGTTCATTCATGCCATTGGGTAATTGTAGTGAAGCAATTATGTATCACATTTTGAAAGAGGCATTAAAAAAATTCACCACTGAGATGAGTCAGACTTAATTATCTTGGCTTTTCAGCAGCTGAGTTTAAGGCGCAAGGTGGAGAACACATCAGCTTCAAAGGCAGAGGGAATCGAAGGTGCTCTCCAGCTTCGGATACTTCCTCTGCTTGAGGTAAGAATCATGAACAAACTTCGGGTCTCTGCCAGCCACGATCTCCAAACTGGAGATGTCCCAGATTTGGTAGGACACTTTAAACAGGCAGCTACCATATATCCTGGGTTATTATTATTGTCTGCCTAGAATTTTCTGTATCTTTGTTTGTTTGTGTGATGTCCCACCTGGAGGCTTCTTAGGCAAAAAGCTTTAGTGAAAACTAAACAGCCGTAAGAAAGAGAAAAGAGTTGGTTTAAACCACCTACTTAGTTTTGCATCGTGGAACGATGTTAAGAGGGTTGCTCAGTGATCTGGACTTATTTTTGTCTCCATTTCAGCAGGGAACCCAGCACAGTGGCAGAAAATTCTATCTTCTCTCTCAAAATCAGCGTGGTTAGGACTAAGGAGTTGTTATAATCTCTGTGTTTTCAAGGCAGGTCTTAAAGCACATCAGTGACCTAGATCCTGCCGGAGCAAAACTAGCCACCCACTTGCCTGGACTGTTGAACTTGTTGGTGTTAGGCACAGAGTTTTGGGGAAAAGATGTGGTGTGAATTCTCAAGGTCCTTGTCATCAGAGATGTTGCTATAAAACTAGATGTGAGGACTGGATCCCTTGAAATATTCCGCCCATAGTCCGTACCTGTCGATTTAGACTTCTTAGGTACAGTCATTTTGTCTTAACCAATATGTTGGAATACCCTTCTAGTCTAGACTTCTTTAAACCTGTCGAACTTAATTTTTCAACCTGCGCCTCTGTTTTGAGGGCTACATTTTACTCATTCATTACTCCCTTAATCAGTTTCTCCAGAGTCAGCCAAAGCTCTTGCCAAGGAGCAGTAGTAGTAGGCCCATCTGCGAGTTTCAGGTGTTTCCTAAATTGGACTGGCATTTTCTTATTCCTAGTTGTCAGGATGACTCACACAAGAACCATTTAATTTAAGAGTATTATTCTGACTGTATATTTGTATAGAAAAATAATGACTACTGAGATTTTGAATCTTGGAAAGAAGCAATTCCCCAGAAGCAACAAAATAGATAACTTGCTAGCTGGGTTTTTAAGTGATCTTGGATCCTAGTAACAGGCAGCTAGCCCTGCCTGCACGTCAGCCAAATTACTTAACCTTTTAGTAGTCATCACCTTGCTTGACAAGGTTCCTTTCCTCCCCAGCCCACAAGTTATCATTCTAACTGAACAATTCAACCAAAAGTTACATACAATTCACCCCTTCATACCCCAGTAATTTATTTCACTCACAAAATTTCTAGAGGAAAAATACGTTTTCCTGTCTGCAATTTTGGATTCCTGGATCTCCATCAAAGTGTACCACTTCAGAAACTTTTTTTAACCAAGAAGGGAAAACAGATTTTACTGCTGGCAGGGAATTTAAAACTCCAGTTGTGTCCAAGAAAATAAGGGATTTGCACTGTGATGCTTGAACGTTTCTAGATGCTTATTGAATTTTTCCACCTTGAAAATGGCGTCAAGCAACTTCTATTTAAAATTCCCAGATGAAAATGAAAACCCTAGCATATATAGAGTCATTCAATAAAAATAAATTCATCAACACTAGAATTAGGAACCAGAAGAACAAGGTTGGGTTCCCAGGTGCCTTACTTACTGTGGGATCCTGGACGAGTCATCAGATTCTCTAAGCCTCCATGTCCACGTGTCTAAAATGGGAGTAAGATAATAATAACTTCTACTTCAAACAAGTATGAGTTTTGTAAAGGGTAAAGAAACAAAAATTTATTATTTTAGTTGTTATTCCATTCACAAGTAATATCTCTTCTTTGGTTTATTATGTTCTTTTTCACTGTGGAAATGGAGAGCTCTATATTAAAATATGACGGTTTGGTTTTGCTTTATTTTCCTAACCATTTGTAGAACCCTTCTTAGTTAACTGTAATCTTTTAAGTCACTCAGTTGATCAGTTAGCATATATTAATTGGGGTCCTTCCATGTGCCAGACAGAGATACCATGTCTGCCTTAATTTGTACACAATCTAATAGGTACAAACATTTTGGTCTTAACATTATTTCCCATTGCTTTCCATTGCTATGAAAATGTTTTTTTTTTTTTTTTTTTTTTTTTTTTTCTTTTGAGACGGAGTCTCGCTCTGTCGCCAGACTGGAGTGCAGTGGCACAATCTCAGCTTACTACAAGCTCCGCCTCCCGGGTTCAAGCGATTCTCCTGCCTCAGCCTCCTGCATAGCTGGGACTACAGGTGGCCGCCACCACGCCTGGCTAATTTTTGTATTTTTAGTAGAGACGGTTTCACCGTGTTAGCCAGGATGGCCTCGATCTCTTGACCTTATGATCTGCCCACTTTGGCCTCCCAAAGTACTGGGATTATAGACGTGAGCCACCACACTTGGCCTATTTTGCTCTTTTAAAACAAAAATCTCTCTAATGCCTGTCTTGGCATAACACACTCATTTACAATTTTTAGCCAGCAGTGATATTAGCAAAACTGCTTTTCAGTTTGGCCTCACCATATGTTAAAATGTGGAAATGCTTCTATACCAGTTGGTCAGTAGCCACTAACCTGAGTCCCAGAAGTGTTCTCCTCACTCGCATAATTCATCTCTACTTATCCCCCTTTCTAGGACACCTTGACTAACCCCCAAGGGCAACTAAAGGATCAAGAAAGGCCCAGCACGGCAGAAGACCAACTGGACTTAGCAACTGCAGGAGGTACGTGCATCCATTCAGAGTGTTAAGATGCTGTTACTGTCACTCTGTCTTCCAGGACTTGGAGGGCTTTACACCCCCTTATCCCACTCACCATATTTCCTCCAATCTTCCGATCACTCATTGCTTGACCAGAGATCGTCCTCTCCTACCCAAATCCCTTCCCCTTGGCTCTCAACCCTCCCATTTCCTTGTGCTTCCCTTAGTGCTGTCTGCATTCTGACCATCCTCAAGTGATCCTTTCTTAGCTCTGCTCCCAACACTGCTGCCCAGGTTCCTTCTGTAGCTTGTCCTGTAGAACCCAAACCAACTCTTCAGGGCGGAAATATCACACTGGATTCATAAGGCCGTATCAGTGGTAAAATATTGAAATGCCTTAATAGCTAAGGGTAAGAAGCTATTACTCTGAGTGTCCCCCTCCTATTCCCAGTGCCTCCAACTACTCTGGCCCCTCCCGCAAGACATCCCCTGTCCTCCCGAAGATCTAGCACTCAACTTCCTGGCCCCTGCTCCAGGACTGTGGCCAACATCTGTTTTGATGGATGCCTGCAGTTTACTAGTACATAAATACTTTGTTAACCATCTCTGTGAAGAAGTGTAATACATGGTAGAGTAAGGTAAGGGATATTCCTTCATTTATTAATTCATCGATTCATTCTACCAACACTTAACAGTCACTCACTCTATCCCAGGCACTGAGCCAGACCTAGGACCTCCAAACCAGATGCAGTCTCTGCCTTCATGCACTTATATTCTGGTAGGGAAGGCAAATCATAAGCCAAAAAAGAAACACACACACGTGAATAAATATATATTTTTATCAAGGGTTCAAGAGGAAATGAAATTAGCTCAGAGAAGTCATAAATGGCTTTAGAAAGAAGATGGTGTTTTAAATGGGCCTTAGGGATATGCAGGGTTTCTGCAGACGTAGGTGGAGGGGAAAAACATAGGCAATAGCATTAGGCAGAAAACGTGGCATGTGTTTAGGGACCAGTAGTTCAGTTTGGCTGGATGGTGGGGTATAGAGGGGGCTCCTGGAAGATCAGGTGAGAGATGTAATTGGGTTGACCCAGCCAGCCTTCTCAGACCTGAAGATGAACTTATGCACAGACAGGTTAAGACCTTATTTCTAAACCTTTTGGCCTCCAGCAAAATACCCGCATGAGCATTCACTAATCTGAGCACAGGCCCCCTGTATAAGTTGGGGAGTTTTTGCACTAGACAAAATTCCAGCCCAATGGGTACGTAGGATAGCCCTTCCACCTCCCACCCAGCTGCGTGCACTGGTGTGGGGTTTTCCTAAAATGCTTTCCACTGGCTCCACTTTGTGCCAAGAGGCTGGGATCTCTCCAGAGGGGCGCCTTTTCCCATTTCACACAAAAGCCCAAAATAGGCTAGCAGTGGCCTTGCCTGCACACTTTCATCCCTAATCAGACTTCTCTGTTCTTTTCAAGTAAATTCTCTAGAAATCCCCTTTGTCTACATTGCCCCACTCCCACCTCCATGGCCTCGCCTTAAAGCCTACCCACCCCCCTTAATCAAACCTCTCACCTACTTTGGCCAAGTGCTCCACCTCTTACAATGACCTCTTTTCCTTCACCCAGGGTATGCCTGAATCCTAGTCCTCTCTGAATCCTTACCTGGCCACCTGACCTGACCCTTCCCTCTGTCTAAACACATGGCCTTCACAGTTTCCTCTTTTATTTTATTTTCTTTTATTTTGAGACAGGATCTTGCTCTGTTGCCCAAGCTGGAGTGCAGTGGCATGATCACAGTTCACTGCAGCCTCCACCTCCCAGACTCAAGCAATTCTCCCACCTCACCCTCCCAAGTTGCTGGGACTACAGGTGTGCACTACCACCCTCAGCTAATTTTTTATTTTTTTGAGACGGAGTCTTGCTCTGTCGCCCAGGCTGGAGTGCAGTGGCGTGATCTTGGCTCACTGCAAGCTCCACCTTTTGGGTTCATGCCATTCTCCTGCCTCAGCCTCCCGAGTAGCTGGGACTACAAGCACCTGCCACCACGCTCGGCTAATTTTTTGTATTTTTAGTAGAGATGGGATTTCACTGTGTTAGCCAGGATGGTCTCGATCTCCTGACCTTGTGATCTGCCTGCCTCGGCCTCCCAAAGTGCTAGGATTACAGGCGTAGGCCAATATGCCCGGCCTAATTTTTTATTTTTTGTAGAGATGGGGTCCTGCCACGTTCCCCAGGCTGGTCTCAAACTCCTGGGCTCAAGCACTCCTCCTGCCTTGGCCTCCCAACGTGCTGGTATTATAGGCAAGAGCCACCACACCTGGCCTACTTCTTCCTCTCTGACCACATCCACAAGGTCACCTTCCTGGGCCTTCCTTGATTTGTTTCATGTTTCTGTGTTAGCACAGTGGTACCTGCCACCTGTGAATCTTTTGCATGTGTAAATGCAGCAGTGATAGCTTACCCAGATTGTAACTTCCAAACTAGAAACAAGGCCTGTGAATGCATTACTCACTTGATTTTCATTAAAAGAAACCCAAATTACTGCTGCTGTTGGGGGCCTGTGCTTCATCTCTCAAGAAAATGTGATGGCATTAATTTGTTTGGTCTATTCAACAAACATACATTAATCATTCATGTATGCCAGGTATGGGTGATATAACGGTAAAGATGTGGTCCCTCTCTGCAGAGAATGTTTATTTAACCAAAAATTTGTTGTGCGCCTGCTATGTGCCAGGTATTGTACTGGACTCCAGAGTTATCGAAGTAAGACACAATCCCCATGACAAAGGGATAGACAAGTAAAAAGACAGCCACAATACCAGATGGTGTATACTAAGATCAAGGGCTTCCCCAGATGCTGGAGAACCCATAAGGCACACATGGCCCAATTCAAAGCTTGTGAAAGAGACTTCATTCATTCATTCATTCATTCAGTCTGTCATTCAGTAGTTCCCTAATGCCTGCTGTGTGCCACTTGCTATTCAGGGTGCTGAAGTGATGAAGTCCTTCCCCACGAAGCCTAAAAATTCCAGTAGAGGAGACAGACAGTACACACATCAGTAACTGGATACTACACTAGATGATGATAAGTGCTTTGGAGAAAATAAAGCACTGGTGGTCATAATAACAGGGCCACAGGGAAGGTGTCTGTGTTCTGCATAGAGTGGCTAGGAAAGACTTTGCTGAGATGACACTTGAGGAGGTATCTGAAGAAGTGTAAGACCTGGTTCTTTGAGGAAGACTAGGCCAGGAAGAGGGGAGAGCAAACACAAAGATCCTGGCATACAGGCTACTTAGATCATTAAAGAAAGATCAAGTTAGCCAGTGATGCTGGGACCATGAGAGCCAGGTGTATGTGTTAAAGACAAAGGTCAATGAGGAAGTAGAGGCACAGGGTCATTCCATCAGCTACAAGGCCCTCTACACCTTGTAGCTGATGAAATGACTTTGGCGTTTACACTAAGATGGGGAACCACTGAAGGGCTTTAATGGGGGTGGGGAGTAACATGATCTAACTTTCATTTTAAGAGACTCACTCTGGCTGTGATGTGGAGAATGGGCAGAAAGGAGCAATGGCCAAAGCAGAGAGACCAGTAAGGAGGCTATCACAAAAATCTATGTGAAATGGTACTGGCTTGAACCAGGGTGAGAGGAGGAGTCCTGCCTGCAAACAGACAACATGGTGTGTCAGATGTTCTAATGTACGCATATGCATTGTGTAAAGTGTGGTGGGATCCCAGAGGAGAGTGTGATGAGCCCAGGGTAAAATGACTTGGTGAGGGAAGTTTTCACAGAGAGGGACATGGAACTGGCCCTGAAGGATGCATATTCACCACTAGTCTGTGAAAAGCGTAGGTCAGGGGCCATGTGTAGGTCAACACTACACCCTCAGCACCTAGAACACATTCTGGTGTGTTCAATAAATGATTGCTGAATGAATGGATGGATGGTTGGGAGAGTGGATAGATGGGTGGGTGGGTGGATGGATGGATGGATGGGTGGATGGATGGATGGATTGAATTCTGGAAGTAAACAATAAAAATGAGAAAACCTAGAAATGTTGGATTTCATTGACCAAAGAGAAAGTCAAGAATAATAAAGGAACCATAACTGTTGGTTAATTTCAGATGTATACAAAGACAATCCCAGTCCTCTGGGGATGTTTCCTCCTGTGGAATCTCTGCCTCTCATCCTCTCAGACCATTTACCCTGGAATCAAGGCAAGGATTACTCAGAGGGCACTTGACTATGGTGAGTTGGATGCTTTCAGAAGCCAGATCTCAGGCCCACTAGGTGGGGTCTGTGACCCAAACTCAACAGCTCATAACTTGGGCTGTCTCCTGACTGAGACAAGCTCTACTGTGGGGTAATCCAGTACCTTATGCAGAAACTCCTAAGATGGCTGAGAAGAAAGTGCTGCCTAAAAAAGAGTCAACTTGATGGGAGGCATGTCCAAACACAGCACAGATGCTCTCTCTCTCTTTCCCACATATAAACATAGTGAAAATCTAAGGGTTTCAAATAAGACACATTTATGGGATAGAGGAAAGGAGATGTGGAAGTAAAAGCAACACCTTGTAGCTTCAGAAAGGGCTTGGTTTCAAAAGGGACTTAGACTTCCCTAAAATTGGGTGAAAATGTAATATGGGTGACTGTGTTTCTCTCTCTCTCTCTCTTTTTTTTTTAGACGGAGTCTCGCTCTGTCACCCAGGCTGGAGTGCAGTGGCGCGATCTCGGCTCACTGCAAGCTCTGCCTCCCAGGTTCACACCATTCTCCTGCCTCAGCCTCCCAAGTAGCTGAGACTGCAGGTGCCCACCACCACACTAGCTAATTTTTTGTATTTTTAGTAGAGACAGGCTTTCACCATGTTAGCCAGGATGGTCTTGAGCTCCTGACCTCGTGATCCATCCACCTCCGCTTCCCAAAGTGTTGGGATTACAGGCATAAGCCACCGCGCCCGGTCTGACTGTGCATTTTTCAGAGGAGAGGCTCCATAATATTTATTGGATGTGCAAAGGAGTCTGAGACACCGAAAGGTTAAAAGCCACTCCTTTAGAGAACGTTTATAAACACTAGGGAGAGACAAATGTTGGGATGTGATTTTCCTTGGGCTAAGATGAGGCGGGAGCAGATTGTGGAGAGGGAACGGACTGCAAAAATCAAAGTATATGGACATATTTTCTCCTGTGAAATTTTTCTTGCGATTAGCTAAAGGTAGGTTGATGGATCTTTCTCAGTCCTCTTTAACTAAAGCAGTCAACCTAAGCATTGCAAGTCTAACCAAGAAATACCTAACTAAGCCTAACCAAGAAATGCTTCTTCTACTATACCAGCAAAAATAAATAAATGAGGGAAGGAGGGAGGGTAGGAAGGATGGAAGGAGGGAGGGAAGGAAGGAGGGAAAGAAAGAAGGAAGGAAGGGAGGGAGGGAAAGAGGGAGGGAGGGGAGGGAGGGGAAGGAGGGGAGGGAGGGAGGATTTGAAGGCAACTCCTTGTTTTTCCCCTAGTACATCATCTAGTGCAGGAAATCTAAAATTGAGCCATCTTGCACAAATGTTATGTGAACAATGATGTGTGTAGAAATACATAGCAGGAATATATGTACGTGTGTATGCATGTGTGTGCATCTTGTTACTATACTGATATGCTGATGTGCATACAAATATATATCAGAAATAGATACCCTGTAACAGTACTAAAGTTGTGCAGTTTGTTTTTTACCCTCTAGAGCAGAGTCACTAAAAGAACAGATCTGAAGTCTATCCACATGGCTGTAAAGGTCAGTTCTGTTGCTTTCCTTGATATATGGCCTTGGGCCAGTGGATTTTATCATATGGAAAATGGGGTGATAAAAATGGTACCTACCTACCTACCTACACTTACTGTGAGGTGAGGATCAAACAGGATCATCCATGGGCTATATTCCCATCCACAGGAAATACGGCCAGGGCTAGTAGAGAAGAGCAGGCTTTGAATTCAGAATCATTTCTTGAGCATCTACCATGGCCAGGCTCTTTCAGCGTGCTTTCTGGGCTGTATGTTGATCTAATTCCACCAACAACCCTACAAAGAAGCTGTGGTCATTTTATAGAGGAGGAACATGACATTTCCCAAGTCTCACAGCAGTAAGGGACTCAGCAGAACTCAGGTCTGTGCTGCTGGATCTTGAAACCTACGCTCTATCATCTACTCCCTGTTCCTCTAGGCTCTGGATAATGCTGCTCACTAGCTGTGGGCTCTTGGGCAAGTTACTGAACCTCCCCGAGCCTCAGCTGCCTCCTATGTGAAACAAGGATAATAACACCTTCTCATTGGGTTGCTGTGAGGATCCGAGAAGAGAGGAGAGAATGTGTATGGAGTCCTAGCATAGATAGGCACTCAATACAAATTAGGTATTTTTAAAATTTTATCAATGATTTGTGTCTCCACATTTTCTAGAAAGAGATCTGATGTGTCTGTTAGTAGTAGTATCTGCAAGATATTTTTTAAAACGGAAGACCAGGTGCAGTGGTTCACACCTGCAATCCCAACAATTTGGGAGGCCGAAGTGGGCGGATCACGAGGTCAAGAGATTGAGACCATCCTGGCCAACATGCTGAAACCCCATCTCTACTAAAAATACAAAAATTAACTGGGCATGGTGGCACGCACCTGTAGTCCCAGCTACTTGGGAGGCTGAGGCAGGAGAATCACTTGAACCCGGGAGGTGGAGGTTGCAGTGAGCCGAGATCACACCACTACACTCCAGCCTGGTGACAGAGTGAGACTCTGTCTCAAAAAACAAAAACAAAAAAAAAAAATGGAGATGAAAACGAAAATTATAGTACCTACCCATAGGGTTGTTGTGGAAAATACATGAATTAACATATGTAAAGCACTTAGAATGGTGTCTGGCCATAGCAAGTATGGCCCAACAGGTATCAGCTGCTGTCATTTTCACATGTGTAAACAGACCCCTCCAACGTTACTATTGTCCCCAAGTCATAGACGAAGAAAGTAAGAGACAGCGAAGCTATGTAACTTGCAGAGTCACATAAGCTATTCAGTGGGAAAGTTGGGATTCGAACCTAAGCTCTCTGGTAGTACCTTTGGCTCTATCTTCACACTGTTTATATCTATCTTTGCATCGCCATATTGCAATTTTTTTTCTGGCATTTTAGAGGATAAAACCTGCTCTTCGTCATCCCCAACAGGTATAGAATAACTGGAAAGGAATTTAAACTGCAAAATAAGGCATAAAGGCAATATTTCCTCCTTGAAAAGGTTGAAAGTAAATGTTCTTCATTAACTATGGAGGTTACTTTTCTCAAGCTCTTTAATGCGGGAAAGGTCTCCTTTCCCCAGTGAGCTCAGAGAAATGTGTTCTGTGATGTTTCCATATAAAGAAGCTGATGGGTTATTCCAGGATGAAACAAAAGCAGTGGTTAGTAACTTTTTAAAAATATCAGGAGAAATCTGGTGAAAATGTAGATTCTCTCCCCCCAAAAATGAGTCACATATGCACACAAAAGTCACCCACAGTTTTTTATTAGAATTTCAGGTGGTTCCGGAGTTTCCTATAGCCCATGAACCTCAGGCCAAAAATTCTTGAGCTTAAAGAATCTGAAACGAAAGAAGAGTGTAGAATAACCTTCTGGAACTGTCCATAGCACACAGATTCTGGAGCCAAAGTGTCTGAATTTGACCACTGGCTCCCCCAGTTCTTAGCTGTATGATTTGGGCAACAGTGAACTTCTCTGAGGCTCAGGGTCTTACTCTACTGCCCAGGCTAGAGTACAATGGTGCAATCATGGCTTACTGCAGCCTCGACCTCCAGGACCAAGCAATCCTTCCAACTCAGCATCCTGAGTCACTGGTACTATAGGCACGCACCATTATGCCCAGCTAATTTTTAATTAATTTTTTTTTTTTTTTTTTTTTTTTTTTTTTTTTTTTTGTAGAGACAGCATCTTAGTGTTTCCCAGGCTGGTTTCCAACTCCTGGGCTCAAGCGATCCTCCCGCCTCAACCTCCCAAAGTGCTGGGATTACAGGCATAAGCTACTGCTCCTGGCCTGAAGAAAATGTTACACTTTTCTTCTCACACTGTCCTGTGATAAAACTCTTTTGTCCTCCCGACATAATGAAAATTTCTCATGTTAGCTCTGTGGTCTTGGACAAGTTCCTTCGCCTCTCTGAGAACCAGAGTTTTCATCTGTAAACAAGGGACAATAATACCCACTTTGTGGGGTTGCCATTTTCTAGGTATCTAAGGGCTTGTCTTACTCAATAAATTGTATTTGTGTGGTTAATGTTATTATGTTGTTATTATCTTTGTCATTATCAACAGATACTTTCTTGTTTCCTTCACAGGTGTTCAAGCTGGAATGGAGATAATTGAGCGAATGCTAAAAGAAAAGAACCTCCCAGATTTAAGCGGTTCTGAGTCGCTTGAATTTCTAAAGGTTGATTACGTAAACTACAATTTTTCAAAGTAAGTAAAAGAGAAGAGCATTTTGCCTCTTATAAGAAACTCAAAGGAAACAGTGGAGGAATCCTATGGAAGCCCCACGATTTCATCAGAATCCAGCCTTCTTATCTTTTTCTCTTCTATCCTTAGCTCTGGTTTCTATTCTCAAGTTTGCCTCATGGCTCAATATGGCCACTGCAGTTCCAGCCATCAAATCATGTTTCAGACAGCTAAAAGGGGGAAGAGACGAGGGTAAAGGGGTTCTTAAAAGCTGAGTCAGTCTTCTTTATTAATGAGTTTTTCTGAAGCTCTACCCTAATAAGATCCTGCCTAACCAACAATGGACAGAATTTAATTATATGGCCACATTTATTAGCAAGGGAGACTGGAAAACTAGTTTTCCAACCAAACAACTTTGTCATTCCTAATAAAATCAGGGATGTTTAGGGAAGAAAGTGAATTGGAAGTTCAGACAGCAACTGACAATCTCTGCCATAGTCTCCAGCAAAAGCCCCAAAGGCCATATAAGGAGAGGGTAGCTTTGTCCATCTGGAGCTCAGTCTTAAAGGTCAAGGGAGAGTCAAGCTTTTCTAAGGGGTTCTCTGTGTGACTGTGATTCACAATTTGCCCCAACTGTTAAAGATTTTAACAATCCAGTGATAATTCCCTGCTCTCCGACCCTTTGGAGTGATCATTCCCCTGCTGTCAATGATAAAACCAAGAGGGTTGTTTTTATGTTTTTGTTGTTGTTGTTGTTGTTTTTTGAGATGAGATGGAGTCTCGCTCTATCACCCAGGCTGGAGTGCAGTGGTGCTATCTCTGCTCACTGCAAGCTCTACCCCCAGGTTCATGCCATTCTCCTGCCTCAGCCTCCTGAGTAGCTGGGACTACAGGCACCCGCCACCACGCCCGGCTAATGTTTTTTTGTATTTTTAGTAGAGACAGGGTTTCAACCTGTTAGCCAGGATGGTCTCGATCTCCTGACCTAGTGATCTGCTACCCTCGGCCTCCCAAAGTGCTGGGATTACAGGCGTGAGCCAATGCACCCAGCCCAAAACCAAGAGGTTTTGACAACAAGGAAGAGAGATGGTGACTTAGGGAAAGTTCCTGGCTGATGCTCTGGTCTGTATAAAGTTAGCCATTCAACAAGTATTTATTGAGCACCTACTACATACCAAGCCTTATCCTAGGAATAGGGGATATTAGGCTGGGCGCAGTGGCTCACACCTGTAATCCCAACACTTTGGGAGGCTGAGGTGGGAGGATCACTTGAGCTCAGGAGTTTGAGACCAGCCTGGGCAACATGGCGAAAACCCATCTCTACCAAAAATACAAAAAAATTAGCCGGGCATGATGGCGCACACCTGTAGTCCCAGTGACATGGGAGGCTGAGGTGGAAGGATCACTGGAGCCCCAGAGGTCGAGGTTGCAGTGAGCCATGATTGTGCCACTGCACTCCAGCCGAGACAGAGTGAGACCCTGTCTCAAAAAAAGAGAAAGCAGTAGGGGATATTGTAGTGAACAACATACCTGCCCTTAAAGTCCAGTGGGCGAGATGAACATTAAATATATATTTACAAAACATTCAATTACAATCATAATGCCACAGCAGAAAAGTACAGGAAGAATTGTATAATATCATGTGTAGGTGGAGATGGGGAGAAACAGGTATTTTCATGCATTGCTTGACAGGGTAGATAAACCAATACAACAATTTTAGGCCTGTGCTGTCTAAACAGTAGCCACTAGCCACAGGTGGCTGTTAAACACTAAATGCAACTAGTACAACTGAGGAAATGCATTTTTATTTATTTAATTTTCATTAATTTTAATTATAAAAACTGATGCTCAGTTTGACTACTGAAAAGCTTTTGAGTATGTTTGGAACAATTTTGTAAGTTTACTTTTTCAACTGAAAATGTTATCAAATCTAAATACAGGTTGAGTATGCCTTATCCAAAATGTTTGGGACAAGACGTATTTCAGATTGGTAATTGTTTTGAATTTTGGAATATTTGCATTATACTTCCTTACCAGTTCAGCATCCCTAATCCAAAAATCCAAAATGCTCCAAGGGGCATTCCCTTTGAGCATCATATCAGCTCTTAAACATTTTGGATTTGGGATGCTAAACATATATAGGTCAGTATCTCTCATAAAAGCCAATGTTTGAATTGAGGTATATCATGAATATAAAATACATACCAGATTTTGAAAATTTATTTTTAAAAAAAAATAAAATAAAATATCTCATTAGTAATTTTATATTGGTTACATGTTGATATGACAATGTTTTAGATATACTGGCTTAAGTAAAAATATTAAGAAAATTAATTTCACCTCTTTTCCCTTTTTAAAATGTGATTACTACAAGATTTTAAATTACTGTCATGCATTGCTTAACAACAGGAATATGTTCTGATAAATGCCTTATTAAGTGATTTCATTATTGTGCAAATGTTATAGAGTGTATTTACACAACCTAGATGGTATAGCTAACTACACACCTAGGCTGTATGAGATAGCTTAATGCTCCTAGGCTACAAACCTGTATAACAAGTGACTGCACTGAATACTGTAAGCCATTGTAATACAATGGTAAGTACTTTTATATCTAAACATATCTAGTCATAGAAAAGGGACAGTAAAAATACAGTAATCTTATATATATGTGTGTGTGTGTGTATCTATGTGTACATATGTGTGTGTGCCTATCTATCTATCTATCTATCCATCTATATGCTCTTTGACCCAGCAATTCCACTTCTCAGCATCCTCCTTAGAGAAGTACATGTACACGGCTGGGCACGGTGCCTCATGCCTGTAATCCCAGCACTTTGGGAGGCCAAGGTGGGCGGATCACAAGGTCAGGAGATTGAGACCATCCTGGCTAACACGGTGAAATCCCATCTCTACTAAAAGTACAAAAATATTAGCTGGGCGCGGTGGCGGGTGCCTGTAGTCCCAGCTACTCTGGAGGCTGAGGCAGGAGAATGGCGTGAACCTGGGAGGCAGAACTTGCAGTGAGCCAAGATCATGCCACTGCACTCCAGCCTGGGTGACAGAGCGAAACTCCATTTCGGAAAAAAAAAAAAAAGAGAAGTACATGTACACAAGCAGAGTATGTATGAGGATGTTCACTGTGACATTGTGTATAATACAGAAGTGCTAGAAAGAACCTAGATATCCACCAACATAGGAATGATTTTTTTTGAAATGGTGCATCCATCCACAGTTTGAAATACTCTGCAGCAGTTATAAAGAATTGGTTAGACCTGCATGTATCAAAATTAAAATATTTCCAAGATATAGTAAATGAGTCTCTGCTTCCTCTTCCCACAGTGGGACTCAGGATGTGTGACAGAGACTAGGTAGGAAAGGATGCATAGAAGAGGAAATATTATGAGCAAATAATTGTTTCTTATCAGTTATCACATTTATGTTTTAAACTTTTCCTAATCTTTGTTCACAACAATGCCTTTCTTGGGTGCAATAATTCACAGATGAACTCATTTTGTCTCCCCCACCTACCTGTGAGTAGCACTTCTGAGTGATTGACTGAATGTGGTTAAGTGTCTTGCCCAAGTTTTTACAGCTGGTACTAAACTTGGCTGCAAGTCAGGCACCCTTTGGGCAGTCTGTGAAGTGGCATAGCCTCGTGGTGAAGCGTACAGTCTCAAGTCAGACTAAGGAGGGTTCCAGGTCTGGTTCTGCCACTTATATACGACTTAAGCCACTTTTCTTATCTTCTTATCTCTGAAATGGGGATTGCAAAAACAGCAACCGCCTCACAGGATTACCGTGAGAGTTAAAATGAGCTAATGCATGTAATGCACTTACCACGATGCCTGGCAGGTAGCAATCACTCAATAGATGTTCATAATAATTTTTTTTTTGAGACGAAGTCTCACACTGTCACTCGGGCTGGTGTGCAATGGGGAGATCTCGGCTCGCCACAGCCTCCGCCTCCTCGGTTCAAGCGATTCTCCTGCGTCAGCCTCCCGGGTAGCTGGGACTACAGGCACCCACCACCACACCCAGCTAATTTTTATATTTTTAGTAGAGATGGGGTTTCCCTATGTTGGCCAGGCTGGTCTCGAACTCCTGACCTCGTGATCTGCCCGCTTTAGCCTCCCAAAGTGCTGAGATTACAGGCGTGACCCACCGCGCCCAGCCGTTCATCATAATTTCTTATAATGCATGTGGTCATCTGCCTTTGCAGATTACATGCAACTCACTGCCTCCTAGTTACCCTTTTGACAGCCCAGAGAATCCTAGGGGAAGTCAACTCTCTAAGTTTCTCCACTAGCAAAGATACTGTCCACATAGAGGACCTTTGGAAATAGGAGGAAGGCACGTTTCTGATTGTCCCAATGACAGGTGGGGAGGGACACTACTACTGGCATATGCACCAAATGTCCTGTAATGTGTATGACAGTCCCTTACAAAAATAGCTGAGCCAAGGGCTGGATGCGGTGGCTCACGCCTATAATCCCAGCACTTTGGGAGGCCGAGGTGGGCAGATCACGAGGTCAGGAGATCAAGACCATCCTGGCTAACACGGTGAAAGCCCGTCTCTCTAAAAATACAAAAAATTAGCCATGTGTGGTGGCATGTGCCTGTAGTCCCAGCTATTCGAGAGGCTGAGGCAGGAGAATCCCTTGAACCCAGGAAGCAGAGACTGCAGTGAGCTGAGATCGTGCCACTGCACTCCAGCCTGGGCAACAGAGCGAGACTGGCTCAAAAAAAAAGAAAGAAAGAAAAAGAAAAAAAATAGCTGTGCCATGCAAAATACAAATATCACCCCTTTTGTGAAACACTGGAACTGCTGAAGGAAAATAATGATGGCAATGTTGTGCCTTCTTTTTGTCTTTAAATAAACTAAACAAGTAGATTGTTTGATTATTTACAAATATCTTTCTAGGCCAGGCGAGGTGGCTCATTCCTGTAATCCCAACACTTTGGGAGGCTGAGATAGGAGGCTTGCTGGAGGCCAGGAGTTCAAGACCAGCCTGGGCAACATAGTGAGATCCTGCCTCTACAAAAATAAAAAATAAAAAATATTAGCCAAGTGTGATGGCACATGCCTGTAGACCCAGCTATTTGGAAGGCTGAGGCAGGAGGATTACCTGAGCCCAGGAGTTTGAGGTTGCAGTGAGTTAAGATCATACCACTGCACTCCAGCCAGGGTGACAAATGAGACCCATCTCTATAAAAAAAAAAAAGAGAGAGAGAGAGAAGAAAAATTACATATATATATATATATTTCTAAACTTGCTCATTTCCCTCATCAACTGGATTCAAGAGACTTCCTGGTAGGAGTTTGAGGAGAATTAGGAGGCAGTTCCAGAGACAGCCCTGCAGACAGGAGGTTCTTTTCTCTGTAGGAATTCACAATGGCCTCAGTGGTAAGAGTTCTGCAACTGTGTTCCCAAGTTTGCTTGATTGAAGAGATAAGCTGGAAGAGTTGCCCTAACTTCTGTTTCTGGTTTTACAGTATAAAAATCAAGGCCTTTTCATTTCCAAATACCTCACTGGCTTTTGTGCCTGGGGTGGGAATCAAAGCGCTAACCAACCACGGCACTGCCAACATCAGCACAGACTGGGAGTTCGAGTCTCCACTTTTGTGAGTATTCCACTGAGATGTCTACAGCTGTTCTGGGGGAATGTGAGCAAAAATGGAAAATGTAGAAATTCACCAATGTTTTTGGCAGTAGACTTATTTCCCTCACTATTAACACTCTTTCTCAAAAGAATTTTTTTTTTCCAGGTGAGGCTTAAATTAGGAAATCCCTGCTAGGGGCTTGGGGTGAAAAACATTCTTCCCTTAAAGGTACAGCATATGATCAAACGTCATTTAAGATTCTCTAAGAACTAGAAGTCCCTGACTATCAGAGAAACAGATGCATGCTCAACCTTTTAGATCACCCACAAATCACTGCATGATCTTGAGCCAGCCATTCAACACACTTCCCCATCCGCAGGAGTAACTGATGGGAAGTGGAGGCTTTCTCCCTCACACAGAGGTTGAAGGTTGGTAGTCAGCTTAAGCCCAAGCCCAAGTGGAAGGGCCTTTGCACCCTCGTATAGAAGGAAGAAATCAGATTCAAAGTACTTTCACAGGCCAGTTACGATGTGTAAACCACTGTTCTGGGCGTAATGTTGAGGTCTGCCTTGGTTGGTGCCACAGGAAAACACATTCTTTCATCCACTAAGTCAGTCAACAACCATTGATTGAGTGCCTACTATGTCCCATTTACCCCCATCTCAAGAACTCCAGTCTTGTAGATTGTAGAGAAATGACACGTTCCCCACAGCAACATAGATTCGTGTATTCATTTATTTATTCAATGACTCATCAACCATATATTGAGTACTTACTCTGTGTCAGGCCACATGCTAAGTCTTGGGGACATAGAAATGAGTAACACACAAGGCACTCCCTCAAGGAGTTCACAGACTACATCTAAGCCTCCCTTTCTCATCAGTGCCCCTCCTGAATAAAGTGTTGCCAGTCTTACCCTTGCTTTTCTCTCCCCAAACAAACATTGTATATGAAGGGTGCTCAATACAAGTTCAATCACTGTCAGGGCCAGAGCACTCAGGGTGAAATCATTAGAATATCCCCATAGCTGCTAGCTTTCACATATTCAGTACTTCGTCTGTTCTGTGAATATTCAGTCAGCACCCACTCTGCTCCTACCTGTTGTAGGTGCAAGGAAGTCAGAGGTAAACATGACAAAGTCACTGCAGTCCAGGAGCTACCCAGCCTCTGGATAATCAGAGAAACAAGGTCCATCTCTGTGCCTGACTCAGGCTTGGATAACCTTGCACTTTTTCTCTAAACAGCCAAGACACAGGAGGAGCTGATTTGTTTCTCTCCGGAGTATACTTTACTGGTATCATCATCCTAACCCGAAATGACTTTGGTCATCCTACACTGAAGCTCCAAGATTGCTACGCCCAAGTGAGCCATGCCCATGTCTCATTTTCCGGAGAACTCAGGTGAGTGAGAGCCCTCGGTTGGGCAGTGGCTAGTCAGAGGCTGGATACTCAGGCATTGCCTAGGGAAGGTTTATAAATGGCTGACTATGGTCTCTGAGTAACCTCTTTTTTGTTTTCATTTTTTCCTCAGTGTTTTGTATAACTCCTTTGCTGAGCCCATGGAGAAACCCATTTTAAAGAACTTAAATGAAATGGTGAGTCTTTAGAGGTTAGACAGCCACAGTAAAATGCCATTAGTAGCAGTTCTATCATCCTTTAATTTTTTTTTTTTTTTTTTTTGGGACAGAGTATTGCTCTAAGTCTCCCAGGCTGGAGTGCAGTGGCGCGATCGCGGCTCACTGCAAGCTCCGCCTCCTGGGTTCACACCATTCTCCTGCCTCAGCCTCCCGAGTAGCTGGGACTACAGGCGCCCGCCACCATGCCCGGCTAATTTTTTTTTTTTTTGTATTTTTAGTAGAGATGGGGTTTCACCATGTTAGCCAGGATGGTCTCGATCTCCTGACCTTGTGATCTGCCCGCCTCGGCCTCCCAAAGTGCTGGGATTATAGGCGTGAGGCACCACACCCAGCCAATCCTTTAATTCTTAATCAAGAAACCTTTATTGAGCACCTACTGTGTGCTAGGCACTATCCAAGGCACTTTCACACACATTAAATATCCTTTGCAACTTAATAACAGTTTCTCAAATCCCTACTATGTGCCAAATATTGTGGTAGGTGCTTGGGATGCAGAGATAAAGAAAACAACAGCACCTCTCTCAAATTTCTTACCATAGGGTGGGCAAACAACCAACAAGAATTTACTTATTATGTACCTATTATTGCATGCCCAGCTACCACAGACTAGGGTCTGTTGGGAATAGGAAAGAGCGATACACTTGTCTATTCAAAAATGCAAACTCGGGCTTGTGAAACAATAACTAACTGAGTACTTGAACTTAGTACACAGTTACATGATCATTAGATTGAACAGGACAGCTTCAGAGAAATGGAAAATTTTAAAGAAATAGGACTCGGAAGTGTCCCGGGAGATAATTTTTAGAGGATACAAAATTTGAACTAGATCTTAACATAATAGGTAGGATTTGTATATGTAAGGAATGAAGGATAAGAAAAGGCATTTCCAGGAAATACAATAGGAATAAGTTAAGAAAATAGAATAAATTAAGATCCCTTCCAAAGCTACAAGTATTCCAGTCTCAGAAGTCAGTGTCTGAAGAAGGGAAAGATGGAATTGGCTATGCACTCTCTTTCCGATACTGACCACACCTTCCCTGAACTCTTTATCTGTATTTTGGGGGAGATAAGGACAGGGATGACAAGGACTAGAAAAGAAGGAAGACTCTTCTGGAAAAGAAGGGACAAAGACAGTGCGTGGCCACCTCCATCTCTCTAGTGCTCAGCTCAGTACTTGACAGACGTTAGGTGCTTAATGAAAGTCAGTAAGGAAATCAACACTCAGAAGCATCAAGCAGCTCGTCCCAGGAGGTGGTAGAGCTGTCCAGGACTCTGAAGCCTTATGGTCCTTCTCCATCCTTCCCTGACAGAGGCTGAGTGCCAATGAATGTGCACATTAGAGAGTCCCTGGCAAAGTGCACTGTCATTCTCAAGGACCCCAAACTTGATCATTCCTCTGTTGGAAACAAGGCATGGTCCTTTGGCCTCTGACAGGAGGCCCGTGAAGAATGAGTTATGCCACAGAAGCCAATAATTAAGTTTGCCTGAAATTGATATATGGCTTAAGGATAATAGATGCTTCTGTGATTCTCTCTGTGCCACTGGAAGATAGAAAAGAATGCTGAGACCACAGCTGTCTAGCTGTGTAAAACCAGAGTTCAAATCCTGGCTGTGCAACACCTGGCAACTCACTTAACCTCTCTAAGCTTTGGTTTTCCCATCTGTAATTGGGGGACAGTCATGCCCCCCTCTCAAGGCTGTAATGAAGGTAAAATGGAGTTAAACCAACAACAGCTGACACTTACTCAATGCTTACTATGAGCTGGACAATTTTACATGGATTACTTCCATTTCTACTCACAGCAACCTGATGAAGTGGATACAATTATCATCCCCATGCAAATGTTGCAGATGTGTAAACTGAGATCAAAGAGTGCAAGTAACTTGCCCCAACCTTCGGCCCCAGGCACCCAAGCCTGTGCTGCAACTACTATGCCAAGCACATCAATGAGCACACAAGAGGCACACCGGTGCTGATACCTCTGCCTCTTCCTAAAAATATTAATCTGACTCAAGACTAATTTTCAAATTCCAAAAAGATGGCAACAACATAGATCTCTAAGTAGATCTCTGATATCATGTGCTCTCCAGCTAGCCCAGGGGGAAGGTAAAAGCTCCAGCTCTAACCATTCCAGGTAGGGCACGCAGCTGCTCCTAGAGGAAATGGCACGCTGGCGGCACCCCCGGCAGTCAGGAAAGACACAGAAGCTCCAGCAGCAGGTTCCTCGGATGTAACAGCACGGACTGGGACGCATGCCCTGTCATGTCACAGAAAGAAAAGCCAAGGGCTCACTCACTCTTGACAGGGCTGATTGGATGTAGTCCCAGTTGCTACAAAGTTCAGCTGGCATTCAGTGACATACCACCTGTATCTACATAAAGCGAGGCCCATAGACATCAACAAATTTAAGAGAAAGTCTCGATGACCAAAGGGATAATGACTGCTAACCACGAGGCCTTTGTTTGCAGGGTCTAGACCTATCAGTAAGGGTTTCCAGTACAACATGATAACTTGCTTTTTTTCCTTTTATTCCTTTGTGGCCAGCTCTGTCCCATTATTGCAAGTGAAGTCAAAGCGCTAAATGCCAACCTCAGCACACTGGAGGGTGAGTCTTAGAACTGTCTTTTCCAGATGGTGGTCTTCCCACCTTCAAAAGCTGGTACTGTTTGGGTTTGCTTTTCAAGGCTGTATAGCTCGAGCTCTCCATCCTGCTTTACATTCTGCAAATTAGAGCCCCAGGAAGGTGCATGGGAGGGCGTGCCTTGTGTATAGAGCATGCACACTTTGACTAATAACTAACTTCACTGCTGCAAGAGGGGCGGCTCCAGGGAGATGAGATGTAGGTTCAGGAATTAAACCCTCACAAGCACTAACCCAAGCAGTGGCATTACATCCCTTCTCTTCAGAGAGATTAACACTAATCTTGACCAGGTTATTCTGGGGTTCTCAGCCTGCAGTGGCTGCCCTGAGCATCAAGTCCATGCACCTTAGCATGGACTACAAGATTCACCACACCCCATCTCCTACTTTCCTCTCTCCACTTCATCTTTCTCTTTACCTTTCTCTGCCCCAGCAATCAAACTGTTTCCACTGCCCTCCTCACCCCTTGCCTTTGCTTTTGCTGTTTTCTCTGCCTGGAAGAGCTTCCTCTCCCCTCCATCCTTTCATTCCTTTAACATGGGAGTTCCCAATCCCTGGGCCATAGACAGGTTAGAAACTGGACCGCACAGCAGGAGGTGAGCAGTGGGCAGGCAACTGAGCATTACTGCCTGAGCTCTGCCTCCTGTCAGATCAGCGGCAGCGTTAGATTCTCATAGGAATGCGAGCCCTATTGTGAACTGCGCATGCGAGCCATCTAGGTTGCATGTGCCTTATGAGACTCTAATGCCTGATGATCTGAGGTGG
Organism: Rhinopithecus bieti; assembly: GCF_001698545.2. NCBI lineage: Eukaryota > Metazoa > Chordata > Mammalia > Primates > Cercopithecidae > Rhinopithecus > Rhinopithecus bieti. Next base: position 807,811 of record NW_016807262.1, read on the forward strand.
AAAAGTTTCATCCCGAAACCGTCCCCCACAGCCCCAGGCCATGGAAAAATCATCTTCCATTAAACTGATCCCTGGTGCCAAAAAGGTTGGGGACTGCTTCTTTAATAGATATGTATTGAGTGCCCATTTCTAAACCTGCAGAGCTTAGCCAGCACTGCGCTAAACCCTGGAGGATTTAATCCTTTCCATTCTCTACCTCTCTTTATATGTTGTGTTCTCTCCTCTTTATATTTAAGACCCAGCTCAGACATAGCCTCTTCCAGGAAACCTTGACAGTCCCCACTCCATGAAGTTATGCCTCCTCTGTGCTCACATGATACTTTGGACATCTCTCTCTCTCTCTGCACTGCATCCATTCATTCACCAATGGCGCGCTGAGCACCTGAAACAGACTGAGCACCGTTCTTGGTGCTGGGGATGCAACAGTATTCCTAGGCACACGCATACCTGCCGTCATGGGCCTAGTGGGAAGAGACAGACGGCAAGCAATATAAATAAGTAAAATCTATGCTATGGCAGTGATAAGTGGTAAGAAGAAAAATAAAGCAGTGGAGGAGCTGGAGAGGAATTTCTATTCTAGACAGAGTGACCAGGAAAACCACCACTGAGCAGATGGCACTACTAGAAAAACCCAAAGGGAGTAGAAAGTGAGCTGCTGCTCAATCTAGATGAAGATTCCAAATTGAGTAAACTGCAGGCATAAAAGCCCTGAGGCTGAATATCTCAAGTGTGCTGGGGAGGCTGTGAGAAGGACACACTAGGAGCAGGGGGTTGGGGGGGAGCAGGCAGTGAGGTCAGAGAAGGGGAAAGGGGATGGTTTGATCTTCAGGGATGTGTGGGGACTGCAAAGCCCACCTCTTAATCTAAGATGGGACGCCTTTGAAGAGTAAGGCCGGCATGACGTAACTACAGTTTAAGGAGATCAGTCTGGCTTCTGTGCTAAAAAAAAAAATAGACAGGAAGGAAGGGGGCCAAGGGCAAAAGCAAGGAGACTACTTAAGAGATGAGTGTGGTGACCCATACAGGTAATGATGGTGGCTGGCCTAGGGTGGCGTGATGAAGATGGTAAGGCATGTTGGGATTCTGGATATGCCTTGAAGATCAAGACAGTGGTATTTGTCCAACAGATCAAATGTGGGTCACGAGAGGAGTGAAGGGTGACTTTGGTGGGTAAAACTCTAAGCAACTGGAAAATTGGAAGAAGGGATTTAACATTTATTGAGATGGGAAAGAACATAAGAGCAGGTTTGTAGCAGGACCATGAGGAGCTCAGTTTAGATCAGCCCTTGCTGTGTTGTATTATAATATCCTATTGCTATGTCTGTCTCCTCCCCAAGACTATGAGTTCCTTGGGTGCAGGAAGTTTGACTCACCACTGTTCCCCCAGCGTCAGGCGCAGCACCCAGCCCATTAGGTTAAGAAACATTGGATTGTGGCCAGGCGAAGTGGCTCATTCCTGTAATCCCAGCACTTTGGGAGGCCAAGGTGGGAGGATTGCTTGAGGTCAGGAGTTCAAGACCTGCCTAGGCAACATAGTGAGACCTTGTTTCTGTAATTTTTTTTTTTTTTTTAAAATCAGCCAGGCATGGTGGTGTGCGCCTGTAGTCCCAGCTACGGGGAGGCCGAGGTAGGAGGATTACTTGAGCCCAGGAGGTTGAGGCTACAGTGAGCCAAGATCATGCCACTGCACTCCAGTCTAGGTGACAAAGTGAGATCCTGTCTCAAAAACTGTATAATTAGACTGATAAATGGATGCAGATAGATGAAAGAAAATGAATGTATTGGAGATGTAGGGAAAGAAAATGAGATGTAGTGAGGAAAAAAGTAGCCATGTTCTAGCTTTCCTTGAGCAAGTTCCTTTACCCCTGAGCCTCATTCACCTCGTCTGTGAAATGATGGCTGTGCTTCAGAGTAACGACTTGAAAGCATTTTAAAAACTGTGGCAATGGCCAGGCAGTGGCCCACACCTGTAATCCCAGCACTTTGGGAAACTGAGGCAAGAGACTCACTTGAGGCCAGGAGTTCAAGACAAGCCTGGCCAACAGGGTGAAACCCTGTCTCTACTGAAAATACAAAAATTATCCAGAGGTGGTGGTACAGGCCTGTAATCCCAGCTATTTGGGTGGCTAAGTCAAGAGAATCGCTTGAACCTGAGAGATAGAGGCTGCAGTGAGCCGAGATTGTGCCACTGCATTCCAGCCTGGGTGACAGAGCAAGACTGTCTCAAAAAAAGTGAAAACTAAAAACTAAAAACTGTGGTGGCTTAGGATAATATTGTTCCTTTATCTTAGCAAGACACTTCATCTCTTCTTGCTTTTCATCTCCATCTATGACATGCAAGAAGAGAGAAGACGTGATGCTCAGGTAACTGTTTCTAGAACAGGGAGTAGGTCTTCATATTGTAGAACACATGTCAGTGGTCAGGAAAGCAGCTCTCCAAAGCCAAGTGGGAAACCTGAGCTCTGCATCACTGCACATACAACTAGCTTCAGAAAAAAAAAACTGTGCTTTAATTTTTTTTTTTTTTTTTTTTTTTTTTTAGATGGGGTTTCACTCTTGTCGCCCAGGCTAGAGTGCAATGGCGTGATCTCAGCTCACCACAACCTCCACCTCCTGGGTTCAAGTGATTCTCCTGCCTCAGCCTCCCGAGTAGCTGAGATTACAGGCGTGCGCCACCACACATTGCTAATTTTGTATTTTTAGTAGAGATGGGGTTTCTCCATGTTAGTCAGACTGGTCTCAAACTCCCAGCCTCAGGTGATCTGCCCGCCTCAGCCTCCCAAAATGCTGGGATTACAGGTGTGAGCCACCAGGCCCAGCCCAATCTGTGCTTTCTGGAACTTCACCCAGAACTTCACCCAACACTGTACTCTGGTCCTCTTGATTTCTGCTTTATTCTGAAAATGATAACACATAAAATTATTTGAATTAGTAGCACTGTGCCTAAGAATTTCCTTGGCTTCTCCAATTTAGTGGACTTTATTTTCTCTCACACAATCTGTTTTTAAAAATATTTCTAATGACAACAGTAATGCATACTCCTCGTAAAAAAAAAAATTGAAGTTCTAACTGCAGTTTATAACATCAAACTGAAAAGTCTTTCATTATACCAACCCAATATATATGGCTAAATATTGGTATGAGTTTTGTGTTTGTACTAATTTCCTTTTTTTTTATTTTTTATTTTTTATTTTTATTATACTTCAAGTTCTAGGGTACATGTGCATAACGTGCAGGTTTGTTACATATGTATACTTGTGCCATGTTGGTGTGCTGCACCCATCAACTCGTCAGCACCCATCAATTCATCATTTATATCATGAACTTATATAGGGCTGGGCACAGTGGCTTACGCCTGTCATCACGGCATTTTGAGAGGCCAAGGTGGGTGGATCACTTGAGGTCAGGAGTTCGAAACCAGCCTGGCCAACATGGTGAAACCCTGTCTCTACTAAAAACACAAAAATTAGCTGTGTGTAGTGGCGGGTACCTGTAATCCCAGCTACTGGGAAGGCTGAGGCATGAAAACTGCTTGAACCCAGGAGGCAGAGGTTGCAGTGAGCCAAGATTACACTACTGCACTCCAGCCTGGGTGATAGAGTGAGACTCTATCTCAAAAAAAAAAAAAGAAAAAGAAAAAAAAAAGCTATACATGCATTTTGTGTTTGTATATGTGTATACCTAAAAAGGTATACAGAAGTCCTCCCTTATCTGCAGTTTTGCCTTCTGCAGTTTCAGTTACCTGTGGTCAACCACGGTTTAAAAATATTCAATATCTCAATGTGAATTTGAGAGACAGAAAGAGAGAGACCACATTCACATTCACATTCACATTCCTTTTATCACAGTGTATGTAGGTGTTGGTGCTGTCCACGCTTTCAGGCATCCACTGGGGTCTTGGAACGTATGCCCTGCAGATAAGGGGGACCACTGCACACCCAAATTTTAGTGATGCTTCTCTCAGATTAATTCGCTTGGAAAAAATGTTCACTTTCTTCTTTTGATTCATCTACTTTTCTGGGTTTTCAAAAGATAACATGCATTCCTTATGAAAAGCAGGAATTGATCTTTTAAACAGAGAATTTAAAGTTATATTGTTCTAGATAGACATCATTCGTATATATACTATGCTTTTAATGAATATGGATTTTCTTTTTTCTTTGTTGATTATTTAGTTTTAACCAAGATTGACAACTACACTCTGTTGGATTACTCCCTAATCAGTTCTCCAGAAATTACTGAGAACTACCTTGACCTGAACTTGAAGGTAACTTTATCATCATCAGAATCCTCAGCCTGGCTGTCAACAGCCAATATTTAGAAAACAGTGATTATGGACCGGGTGCAGTGGCTCACAGCTATAATCCCAGCACTTTGGGAAACCCAGGCAGGCGGATCACTTGAGGCCAGGAGTTTGAGACCCGCCTGGTCAACATGGTGAAACCCCATCTCTACTAAAAACACAAACAATTAGCGAGGCATAGTGACACACAGCTGCATTCCCAGCTGTTTGGGAGGCTGAGGCGGGAGAATTCTTTGAACCTGGAAGGCAGAGGTTGCAGTGAGCTGAGATCTTACCACTGCATTCCAGCCTGGGTGACAGAGTGAGACTCTGTCTCAAATAAACAAAAACAAAAACAAAAAACGATGACTCTTTACAGAAGGAAATATATATACATCCTCTTTGAATAATTTAATTTTCTTTCAAGCAACTGCCTCATGTTTACACCTTTTCAAAAGATTCTTGAACATTTTGTTGATAAGCAAATGATTGTATTGTACAACATATGTCTGCCCTCTTCAGGAGAAGGATCATATGTCTTTGTCTCTAGGAGTAGGTTTGAAGCTAGGAGGCAGCAAGTAGAGCGATCTGTATTTATTGGAACTTAACACATCAGTAGGTGGTACACGTTGGCACTTCCATTCCTAAGTGTCGGGTTCATGGATTTAACTGAGGGCTGCTGACCTCTGTCAGGGCCACAAGCACGTGGAATTAGTGTTCACTGATCATGGAAAAACGATCATTGTGCTTATGTTTCATTTTGCTCCAAAGCTAATATCATTGTCTTTTAAAAAGCATATGGGCTCATACTTCACTCACCAGAGTCTTTCAACTCAGTTCAATGTTGGACAAGACAATATTTTGTAATAACACCCTATAGCTAATGAAAGCAGTGCTAGAAATGCCACAAAAGTGATTTAAACCATTTGGAGTCTTGGGTCCTTCTTTCTATGATTCCCCAGGTACTCAGCAGACACAGATTTTGAAGGTCAAGCGTTTGACACCACTTCACAGCACCTCAGGAACGACTTTTACTCAGAGTTGTCCTTCCAGCTAAATACACCTCCTTCTTTGTCTGAGAAAATTTGAACAAGGGTTCTCATTGGGTTACACCCTGGGGTGAACAGACACACCTAAATATGCCCAAGAATCCTAAGAGCTTTGAAAAATAGTCACTGGTCAAGGAGTCAGAAAGCCTTAACAGTTTTTCAGCATTACTGAGTTTCTAGGATTCTTCTTCTTCTTTTTTTTTTTGACAAAGTCCCCCTCTGCCACCCAGGCTGAGGCTGGAGTGCAGTGCCGCAGTCACAGTTCACTGCAACTTCAACCTCCCTGGTTCAAGGGATTCTCCTCTCTCAGCCTCCCGAGTAGCTGGAACTACAGGTACATGCCACCACATCTGGCTAATTTTTGTATTTTTTATAGAGACAGGGCCTGCCATGTTGCCCAGGTTGATCATGGAAAAACAATCATTCAATCAATTCAAACTCCATCGCTCCAGTGACCCACCTGCCTTAGCCTCCCAAAGTGCTGGGATTATAGGCGTGAGCTACCGCGCCCGGCCTGAGCTTCTGGAATTCTCGTTCTATTTCAGATGGTCCACCTTCTTAGCCTTCTTAGAATTTGAGTTTTCACCTGATACACTGGTCTTTCTCTCTGTTTTCCCACAGGGCGTATTCTACCCACTGGAAAACCTCGCCGACCCGCCCTTCTCACCAGTTCCTTTTGTGCTCCCAGAACGCAGCAACTCCATGCTCTACATTGGAATCGCCGAGTATTTCTTTAAATCTGCGTCCTTTGCTTATTTCACAGCTGGGGCTTTCAATGTCACTCTCTCCACCAAAGAGGTGAGGAGAGTTAACTGAGGATGTCAATGGTCACCACCATTCAGCCTTTTTATAAGTATCTTTATAGGACTTTTATGCCATAATTTCGATTCCTGGGTTATCACTCTCAGTAAGACAGTGAAGGAATGAAGGAATTGTGGAATGAACATGGTTATGGGTTGAGCATCCCTTATCCAAAATGCTTGGGACCAGAAGTGTTCTGGATTTCAGATTTTGTCAGATTTTGCGATATTTGCATTATATATACTTACCGGCTGAGCAGCCCTAATCTGAAAATCCAAAATCTAAAATGCTCCAATAAGCATTTCCTTTGTGTATCATGTCGGCATTTAATAGTTGGATTTTTGCGGCACTTTGAATTTCAGATATTCAGATTAGGGATGTTCGACCTGTATTAGCTGGGGAGTTGTCGAGTTTCCAGTTCTGCTACATTTGTTTTTTCATGATAACCTCACCACTCACCACTGTACTAGATTCATCTCAGATAATACCAAGACCCCTTTCCATCACATATTGCCTGTGACCTTAGAGGTAATTTCAATTTATATCACTTCTATGTGCCAGAATTTCCTTATCTGGAAAAGGCAGATAATAATAGTTCCATACTCACAGAGTTTATATGGGCATTAAAAGATTTAAATACGTGTCAAACATTCAGACCAATCCCCAACACAGAATAAGTGCGATGTAACTGTTGCTCATCATCATCATCATCATTATTTCCTGTATTATGCTAACATAAAGAGTTACCCTGGTTGTAATTACAGCTGGTTTATCTACAATGATTAGTAATAGTACAGATATTCATTGATTCTCTGTCATGCACCTCCCTTTTATAATGACAGCACTGTCTCTAGCCAGCCAATGAAAAACTTTTATTGAGCATCTCTTTTTGAATCTTCTCATTCTATATGTCTTAATTATACAAGTAGATATAAAGCTTATGTTCAGAATGGTAAGTATGGCAGCAGTGGCTACCTTACGATGCTGAGAATTAGACACTTCTAGCTGCAGACTTGAAAATCATTGATCTGCAAACGTAAATTCCTTAAGCATCTGGTATCTCAGTAATCCCTAAAAGTGAGGACAATAACACAAGGCTTATTGTTAATGACTGTAGAATATGTACACATAGATTGTAATATATATATAAATAAAGAATATGTACACATAGATTGTAATACATATAAAGAATATGTACACACAGATAGATTGTAATATATATAAAGAATGTGTACACATAGATTGTAATATATATATAAATAAAAGTTTTTTGTGCTATATATATACAATCCATGTGTAAATATTCTACAGTTATTAACAATAGACTGTATTGTTCCCAGAGTTAAAAGAAATATAACTTCCTGTGTGACCTTGGGCAAGTCACTTTACTTCTCTGAACTTCGGATTCCCTATGATTGGGCTATAAAATGATAGGTCGCCTTTAAACACTGAATATTTTATGGTGTAACAGCTTCACAATTCATAAAATTGTAGTGAACACTACATTTTCCCTGAAAAGACAATCCAGGTAAAATCCTAACAGTGACATAATGGACTTTATTTTCCAGATTTCCAACCATTTTGTTCAAAACTCTCAAGGCCTTGGCAATGTGCTCTCCCGGGTAAGTGCTCAGGGTTTGAGTCTTGGTAGTGTATTTGGCTTCACTGCAATTACTTCTGGAAGACTTGTGGGTTCTATGTATTCCTTTTTGGATAAGTCCCTCTGTCTATTATTGGGAGTTTTTTCCCTTAATCAACTATCCACGAATATTTACTGAACAGTACAGTTTAAAGTGCAATTAACTTACAAGTTACAGTATAATTTTAAGTTCACAAAGTAAATCACCTGTGCCTTCCACAATATTCCACCACACTTGAAATAATTAGTTTAAATAAAGGATTTATTAGTGTAAATGAAGGATTCAATTCTTAAATGAAGGATTAGTGCCAACACTTGTAACTGTAGTAAAGCAACTGTTAATATTGTGCCTTCATAGCACACTAAGAATTGAACATAATGAACCTATGGGCTAGGAATTGCCCTTGAGGGCAAAGAGATGTTCATGTAGCATCCTGGTTTTGGAGCAAGGATCTTGAGTCAGATAGACCTAGATTTGTTTTTGTTTGCTTGTTTTTTTAGACAGGGTCTTGCTCTGTCATCCAGGCTGGAGTGCAGTGGCACGATCTTGGTTCACTGCAGTATCCGCCTCCCTGGCTCAAGTGATCCTCCCACCTCAGCCTCCCGAGTAGCTGGGACTACAGGCACAAGCCACTACGCCCAGCTATTTTTCCTATTTTTTGTAGAGGCATGATTTCTTCATGTTGCCCTGGCTGGTCTCAAACTCCGGGGCTCAAGTGATCCACCCATGTCAGCTTCCCAAAGTGCTGGGATTATAGGTGTGAGCCACTGTGCCCAGCCCAGACCTAGAATTGAATCCCACTTCTACCACTTATTCCCCTAGAACCTTGAGAACATGGTTTAACCTCTGTAAGACTCACATTCTCCACTGTGAAACAGGGATGCTGATAGAATCTGCCTCACAGGGATTTTCTAAAGATTCGATGTGATAATACAGAAAGCCCCTGGCATAGTGGGTAGTATCAAGTATTATGTTCAGTAACTGCCAACTGTTACCATCGTTTGATTTTTGTGTGTGATTATGATTATTAAAGAGCTGTTTTTCTATTATAACTGCACGACTAAGATTTAGTCACCACAGGCCGTCCTAACCTTGTGATTTCCCTTCATCAACTCGCGCCTCACAATCTTTATTTCTTTATTGGAATGTGGGCAGATTGCAGAGATCTACATCTTGTCCCAGCCCTTCATGGTGAGGATAATGGCCACAGAGCCTCCCGTGATCAATCTACAACCAGGCAACTTCACCCTGGACATCCCTGCCTCCATCATGATGCTCACCCAACCCAAGAACTCCACAGTTGAAACCATCGTTTCCATGGACTTCGTAAGTCTGGGGAGACAGTGGAGCAGCCTGTAGATGCCAATCCTGCTCCTGCTGTGGACTGTTGGCCCGCAGCTTTGAAATGTTCGAAGAGGGTGGGGATGCTCCATTGATTAAGAGTGAGGATGGAGGCTGGACGCGATGGCTCATGCCTATAATCCCAGTGTCTTGGGAGGCCGAAGCAGGAAGATTGCTTGAGGCCAGGAGTTAGAGACCAGCCTGGGCAACATAGCAAGACCTCATCTCTACAAAAAAAAATTGTTTAGTCAGATGTGGTGGCGTTGTGCACCTGTCATCCTAGCTACTCAGGAGGCTGAGGTGGAAGTGTGGCTCTGAACCCAGGAGTTTGAGGCTACAGTGAGCTATGATTGCACCACTGCACTCCAGTCTGGGCAACAGGGTAAGACCCTGTCTCAGTGAGGTTGGAGCTGAGGGAAGGGTATGTGTGGCAGGATGGGAGGCCAGCACTCACACTCTCATACATTGTAAAATCTCTCTCCAGTCTCTACTTCATGCACACTCTTTCCACCACCTACCTCAGTTACATGGAGCGCTGGAATTCTTTTTTTTTTAAATCTAAATAAGTCTATCAAGGTAGAATTCATTTTTACTTGAGCAAATAAAGGCCAAATGCAATCTGATAGAAGAATATAATAAACCTAACAAAAATGTCATACGCACATAGGCACACACACACACGTACATAGAGAAGAGAGATTAGGAGAAAAAAAATCAAAGGAGATCATCAAACAAAAAGTCTTTGCAGGTAGCTTCCCTAACTTACAAGACAGGATTTTCAGAGGTATTTATTCCCAATGTCTTTTAGATTTCCAATGTCTTTAGACTAAGAGAGAAAGTTGGGCTCATAATGTTTCAACTATTGGAAATTATATTGGTGGCCAAAATTGACACTCTCTCATCTTAATAATAAATGCTTTTATTGTCTATAGGTTGCTAGTACCAGTGTTGGCCTGGTTATTTTGGGACAAAGACTGGTCTGCTCCTTGTCTCTGAACAGGTAAGATCAATCAATTTGACTGTTGGGACACCTTAGTAATAAGTGAGTCAACTGACCAGAAACAAAATGACCATTAAAAAAACAAGTGATCTGTAATCCCAGCTACTCAGGTGGCTGAGGCAGGAGAATCACTTGAAGCCAGGAGGCAGAGGTTGCAGTGAGGCAAGATCACACCACTGCACTCCAGCCTGGGTGACAGTGAGACTCTGTCTCAAAAAAAAAAAAAAAAGTGGAGTTAGTCATTGTGTGAACATGAGTCAGTTAAGCACCTCTCCTGTAATGGGCCAATTAACTTTAAAGTATATACTTTACTAAAAATTGTACTGTCAAGCTTTTCTTTTTTCCATTATAGTAACATAAAAATAAAATAGGGAACAAAATAATTACAAATATAATTCTGTAATATGGCCAGGTGTCATCTTACAGGCTCTTAACTGTAATCCCAGCAATTTGGGAGGCCAAGGTGGGAGGATCACTTGAGGCCAGGAGTTTGAGACCAGCCTGGGCAAAAAAGTGAGACCTCATCTTTACGAAAGCTTTTTTTTTTTTTTTTTTTTTTTGAGATGGAGTCTCGCTCTGTCGCCCGGGCTGGAGTGCAGTGGCCGGATCCCAGCTCACTGCAAGCTCCGCCTCCCGGGTTTACGCCATTCTCCTGCCTCAGCCTCCCGAGTAGCTGGGACTACAGGCGCCCGCCACCTCGCCCAGCTAGCTTTTGTATTTTTTAGTAGAGACAGGGTTTCACCGGGTTAGCCAGGATGGTCTCGATCTCCTGACCTCGTGATCCGCCTGTCTCGGCCTCCCAAAGTGCTGGGATTACAGGCTTGAGCCACCGCGCCCGGCTGTACGAAAGCTTTTTTAAAAATTAGCTAGGCATGGTGGCGCACCCCTGTAATCCCAACTACTCAGGAAGCTGAGGGGGGCGAGAATTGCTTAAGCCCAGGAGTTTGAGATTACACTGAGCTATGATCATGCCGCTGCACTCCAACATGAGCAGTAGAATGAGACCTTGTCTCTCAAAAAATATATATATATCTCATATATTTATATTATATATTTATATACCTACATAAATTAAGTAAATACATAAAATATTACATATTTAATAAATATATTTTATATACTATATGTAAAACAATATATTTTATAAAATGTTGTATATAAATATATATTTCCTATATTTTATTTTTATTAATTTTATATAAGCATACAAAGAACATATACATATACTTCTGTAATAGAAGTGTACATTCTAATGGTACAGCAATATAAACTACAGTTCTTCTTTATCAAATTCATAGAGCATGCTAGTGAGGAAAGAGCATAAAGCTTTGGGAGTTAAGGAACCAAGTTTCCAGTTCTTACTCACAGGATCTATGACCCTGATCAAGTCTGTTAACCTCCTTGAGCCTCAGTTTCCTGTAAAGATCTTTATCTTATCTGTAAATAAGGAAGCTGAACTGGACCATGCCTAAGGTATCTTCAGACTGACCATCTGATCCCATTGCTAGAACGTAGAATTTAACAAGATCTGCCCCATGGCCTGCCTGCCTGTCAAATGCATGTGACGCACGGTGAAAGGCCATGTGCAAGCCACGTACGTAGATCACTGAACACGAAGTGCCATTCGGCAGAACCATCTGCAAAGCCCATTTTCCTCAGCCCTATAAAGCTGGAAGTTGAAGTCATCCATCAGACTACCTGGGGGGAGAATTTACAGAAAGATCAGGTGGCCCAGACTAAATGTATGCAAGGAAGAAAGGAAGCAATGAAACAGATGTAAGCAGAGTCAGAAAAGATCTGAGAAACCAGCAGAGGGGGAGTAAATCAATCACAAGTCAACGTGGTAGTTATGAAGACTATTGTGGAAACATGGAAGATGGCCAGGTACGGTGGTTCACGCCTATAACCCCAGCACTTCGGGAGGACGAGGCAGGCAGATCACGAGGTCAGGAGTTCAAGACCAGCCTGGGCAACATAGTGAAACCCCGTCTCTACTGAAAATACAAAAATTAGTCGGGCATGGTGGCACACGCCTGTAGTCCCAGCTACTCGGGAGGCTGAGGCAGGAGAATCACTTGAAGCCAGGAGGTGGAGGTTGTGGTGGGCTGAGATTGTGCCACTGCACTCCAGCCTGGGCAACAGAGTGAGACTTCATCTAAAAAAAAAAAAAAAAAAAAAAACCCATGGAAAATGGAAAATGTTTTCAATAAAATTATGTTAAATGGAAAACACAGAATACAAAACTACACAAACACAACAGCCATTATTTGTGTAAAATAGCTTTGCATCTGGAAGAGGGAAATTGCTTTGCATTTGGACAAGGAAGTGAATCACAAAAATGAAAATGAAAAGTTGTGTTAGGATATGAGATTATGAGAGGTTCTTTTAAAAAATTTTCTTTTCTTTTTTTTTTTTTGAGATGGAGTCTCGCTCTGTTGCCCAGGCTGGAGTGCAGTGGTGTGATCTTGGCTCACTGCAAGCTCTGCCTCCCAGGTTCACGTCATTCTGCTGCCTCATCCTCCTGAGTAGCTGGGACTACAGGCGCCCACCACCTCGCCCAGCTAATTTTTTTTGTATTTTTAGTAGAGACAGGGTTTCACTGTGTTAGCCAGGATGGTCTCCAACTCCTGACCTCGTGATCTGCCTGCCTCAGCCTCCCAAAGTGTCGGGATTATAGGCATGAGCCACTGCGCCTGGGCTTCATTAAAATTTTCTTTGTAATTATACTGTTTGTCCAACAAAAGGAATACAATTTTATTTATTTATTTGTTTTTGAGACAGAATGTTACTCTGTCACCTAGGCGGGAGTGCAGTGGTACAATCTCGGCTCACTACAACCTCCGTCTCCCAGGTTCAAGGGATTCTCCTGCCTCAGCCCACTGAGTAGCTGGGATTACAGGCATCTGCCACCAAGCCTGGATAATTTTAGTATTTTTAATAGAGATGGGGTTTCACCATGTTGGCCAGGCTGGTCTTGAACTCCTGACCGCAGGTGATCCATTGGCCTCGGCCTCCCAAAGTGCTGGGATTACAGGTATGAGCCACCGCGCCCAGAAATACAACTTTAAAAAAAAAAAAAAAAGCTAGTATGGTTTCCCAGAGAGAAAAGGTTTTATGAAGGCTTTACTCACATTTACCAAGCCCTTCAAAGCAGTCCTGACTTCTTCATTAGCTTCCGTTAGGCACAACAGGCACAGTGCCTAGAGCCACAATACTTTAAAAAGCCCACGAAAGGCCAGGCAGGGTGGCACACACACTTTGGGAGGCCAAGGTGAGAGGATTGCTTGAGCCCAGGGGGTCGAGGCTGCAGTGAGCTATGATCTCAGCCTAAGCAACAGAGCAAGACCCTGTCCAAAAAAGAACACACACACACATGAAAATGGTTTAATATATTTAAAAACAAGAATTTTAAAAAATGAATACAATTTAGACTTGATCATACTTATCTTTATACCAAAAGAGTTATAAAATATAATTTTCAATATTTTTTTAACAGAAGAAAGGCCCCCAAAGACAAAAGTGCCTCAGGCCTCCAGAAGTCATGAAGTGGCCCTATTTCTAGGGAATCAGGCTGATGAAACTCTGAACCATGAAGAGTGATCTTTATTTGGCAGTTCTTTTTTGTTTTGTTTTGTTTTGTTTTTTGAGACGGAATCTCGCTCTGTCACCCAGGCTGGAGTACAGTGGCGTGATCTCGGTTCATTGCAACCTCTGCTTCCCAGGTTCAAGCGATTCTCCTGCCTCAGCCTCCCGAGTAGCTGGGACTACAGGCGCATGCCACCATGCCCAGATAATTTTGTATTTTAGTAGAGATGGGGTTTCACCATGTTGGCCAGGATGGTCTTGATCTCTTGACCTTGTGATCCACCCACCTTGGCCTCCCAAAGTGCTGGAATTACAGGTGTGATATTTGGCAGTTCTAATACTGAGGATGAAAGCCAGAGAGCAGGAGGGTGAGGGGGGAAGGAACCAAAGGTGAGAACTTGGCAGCATCTGAGACTGGCTATGAGAGGAAGGAAGGAGAGAATGTGGATAGCATTGCTTGAGCATTGGGACTGCGATGCTCAGTCTGTTGGAAAACAAAGAGGAAAGGACCAGGAGGAAAGCAAAGGCTGGAAATGGGGAGTGATGTGGGGCGGGGCACAGAGGCAGGGCTGCTAACTGAGGCAGAAGGTTCCTAGAGAAGATAGAAACAACACTTACGTCTGAGCAGGTGTCTGGTTTACCGGCAGGATCTCAAGGAAGGATTTAATCGTGATTCAACTTCAGGCTTGTGGCAAGAAGGTGCAAAAGATTTTAAGAAACATGGAGACCAGGTTCACTTTTCTGCTTAAATCAAACTGATCCTTATCTCTTATGTTTCTGTAATACTAGTAAGCAACAGCACGTTCAATGGCTGTTATGTTTATTTATTAGAGTAACTGAAAAAACTGTTTTAAGCCGATAAATTTACATTATCCCGGAAATGTGTGAATTCATTCTCTTGGCTTCCTACAGTCCACAGAGTTCTTTGACCTCATGAACATGAATCCTGAAATTAGGACCCCTGGCTTGTTGTCTGTTGCCCAGCAGTCTCCTGGAGATTCTCTGCTGGGCAGGCTTCTGGTGTTCTGATGCCTTAGCTGGGTCTGAGCAGGACTGGCTACATAATTTGCAGGCGCCAGTGCAAAATGAAAATGCAGAGCCTCTTTTCAAAAGGATTAAGAATTTCTTTCTTTCTTTCTCTTTCTTTCTTTCTTTCTTTCTTTCTTTCTTTCTTTCTTTCTTTCTCTTTCTTTCTTTTTTTTTCTTTCTTTCTTTCTTTTTTTTTTTGAGACAGAGTCTTGCTCTGTCAACTGGGCTGGAGTGCAGTGGCACGATCTTGGCTCACTGCAGCCTCTGCCCTTCGGGTTCCGGTGATTCTCCTGCCTCGGCCTGCTGGATGGCTGGGATTACAGGCGCACGCCACCACACCCAGCTAATTTTTGTATTTTTAGTAGAGATGGGGTTTTGCCATGTTGGCCAGGCTGGTCTCGAACTCATGACCTCATGTAATCCACCCTCCTCGGCCTCCCAGAGTGCTGGGATTACAGGTGTGAGCCACCATGCCCGGCCGAGAATTTCAAGATGGAGATGGCAGGGCATTAAACCAAGCACAGGGGCCTTCCAAGCACAAGTGAGGTTGGCTCCTGCATGGGGTGTTATAGCAAACCTCAGGCAGTAAGTAGGCTGGGGGCAAGGCAGGTGGGCTGGGCCTCTCTCAGGTTTAAAGCAGCCAAACCAGGAGGCAAGACTTTGCAGAGGAGCCAGAGCTGTGTTGAAATGACAGCCCTGGGCTCTGGCAGTAGGATCCCTAGCCCTGCCTCCCATGCAGGCTGCGCCAGCTGGCTCCTCCACTCCTGGGCTCCCCAAGCTTTTCAGGATGAGCTGGTTTGGTCTTGGGTGATGTCAGAGAGACGCAGCAGGAAAAGGATCAAGTGGGTGGGGATTGTGGAACATTCCTGAGAAGAACCAGGGAACATGAGGGCTCCAAATTACTCTCCCCAAAACAACAACATGGCCTCTCTAACTATCCCCTGCCTAAATGTGCCTCTTCCTGGAGCTGCTCGGGGCTGGCTATATAGACAGAAAATACAGAAATCAGAGACAAACTCAGTGTTGATGGTCTAGACAGACCGTAGGATCACAGGCTTTGGAGTCAGACTAGCTGGTCTGGTTCTGATCCCAGCACTGCCACTAATTAGCTGTGGCATCTCAGGCAAGCTTCTTAACCTCTCTTGGACTCTGTTTCCTCCTCTGTAACATGGTGTAATAAAGCCTACTTCGGGAGAAGGCTGTGAGAAGTATGAGAGTTAATATAGGTAAAGTGTGTGGTAGCCATTCAATAGCTCTGTGATCTTGCGTAAGTTATTTAACCTCCATAAAGTATAAAACCAGGATAGGACCTACCTCCAGGACCATTCATTTAATCTATTGACCATTACTGAGCACTGTGCCAGGTCCTGCAGATACGGGGTTGTAAGGTTTAAATGAAATAACAGAGGCACTGGGCTTGGCACGGGACCTAGTAGACGGTAAACACCCAATAATAAAGAATAGTAGGCCAGGCGCCGTGGCTCACACCTGTAATCCCAGCACTTTGGGAGGCTGAGGCGCACAGATCACGAGGTCAGAAAACTGAGACCATCCTGGCTAACACGGTGAAACTCCATCTCTACTAAAAATACAAAAAAAAAAAAAAAATAGCTGGGCGTGGTGGCGGGCACCTGTAGTCCGAGCTACTCAGGATGCTGAGGCAGGAGAATGGCGTGAACCCGGGAGGCGGAGCTTGCAGTGAGCCGAGATCGCGCCACTGCACTCCAGCCTGGGCGACAGAACGAGACTCTGTCTCAAAAAAGAAGAAGAAGAAAAAAGAATAGTCATGAACTGTACCAAAAAATGACTATTTCTTAGCTATTGGCTTTGACTATGATTTCAAATTTAGAGCTAGCCTCAGCCAGGACAAGGAGGTGCTCAGTGGTACCAGATCATTTCCAGAGTCCCCTGATTCAGAACACGCCTCACTCCCCTGTAACCTGCCCATGGAGAGCTAAGAGAGAAATAATTTTTTTTGCATAATTCATGACTATTCTTTATTATTGGGTCTTTATTGTCTACTAGGCCCCATGCCAAGCCCAGCACCTGTATTGTTTAATTTAAATCTTCCAACTCTGTGTCTCCAGGGCCTGACACAGTGCTCAATAAATGTCAGTTGATTAAATGAACAGTCCTAGAGGTAGGTACTATTATCCCCACTTTACAGTTTGTAGAGATTAAATAACTTACTCAAGGTCACAGAGCTATTGAATGGCTGAGCCAGAACTTGAACCTGGGTGAGTCCACTTTCAAAACCGTGAGTATTTACTTACCACAGTATACTGCTACGACTTAGAAAATAAGACTTAAGGCCAGGCGCGGTGACTCATGCCTGTAATCCCAGCACTTTGGGAGGCTGAGGCGGGGAATCACAAGGTCAGGAGATCGAGACCATCCTGGTTAACATGGTGAAACCCTGTCTCTACTAAAAATCCAAAAAAAAATTAGGCGGGCATAGTGGCAGGCACCTGTAGTCCCAGCTACTCAGGAGGCTGAGGCAGGAGAACAGTGTGAACCCAGAAGGCAGAGCTTGTAGTGAGCCAAGATCACGCCACTGCACTCCGGCCTGGGTGACAGAGCGGGACTCCATCTCAAAAAAAAAAAAAAGAAAAGAAAAGAGAGAAAGAAAAAAAATAAGACTTAAGGCCAAGTACAGTGGCCCACGCCTGTAATTTCAGCACTTTGGGAGGCCGAGGCAGGTGGATCACCTGAGGTCAGGAGTTCAACACCAGCCTGGCCAACATGATGAAACCCCGTCTCTACTAATAATACAAAAATTAGCTGGGTGTGGTGGTGCATGCCTGTAATCCCAGCTACTCGGGAGGCTGAGGCAGTTGAATCGCTTGAACTCAGGAAGCAGAGGTTGCAGTGAGCCGAGATCGTGCCATTGCACTCCAGCCTGGGCAACAAGAGCAAGACTGTGTCTCCAAAAAAAAAAGAAAGAAAGAAAAGAAGACTTAAGATTCAGGAAATAAATACCCTTGCCTGAAAGAGGAAATCCACAAGCATGGAGTCACGCTAAATTGAAACAGGCAGCATGTCCTTTTTCAATATTCAGCATCGATAAAAGAAAGAGAAAACACTGGAACTGGTTATGCTGAAATCGAAAAAAATACACAGCACTTTTCTCATTATATCAAGGAATCAAGGGGACAAAATGGTAAAGAAAGTAAAAAACTAGGAATTCTAATAACACACTTGAGCTCTTTGAGCATGTCTAGTTAAGAGCACAGTCTCGGCCAGGCACGGTGGCTCACGCCTGTAATCCCAGCACTTTGGGAGGCAGAGGCAAGTGGATCATGAGGTCAGGAGTTTGAGACCAGCCTGGCCCATGTGGTGAAACCCCGTCTCTACTAAAAATACAAAAACATTAGCCTGGTGTAGTGACACGTGCCTGTAGTCCCAGCTACTCAGGAGGCTGAGGCAGGAGAATGGCGTGAACCCAGGAGGCAGTGCTTGCAGTGAGCGGAGATTGCGCCACTGCACTCCAGCTTGGGCGACAGAGCGATACTCTCAAAAAAAAAAAAAAAAAAAGCACAGTCTCTGGAGTCAGGCATATCTGGATTTGAATTCTACCTCTGCCACTTGCTACCTGTGTGACCTTAGGCAAGTTACTTAACCTCTTTAAGTATCAGTTTCCTCATCAGCAAAACAGAACACCCCTCCATAGGGTTGTTGTATGGGTAGATGAGATAATGTATGTAAAGCACTTAGCACAACAGTCAGCATATAGTCATTGATCAAGAAATATTTGTTCCTAGTAGTACTAGTATTCCTTTCTCTTTCCCCATTCTAAAATCAAATTTTGACCAAATAACCGGGAGAAATTGATCCCAAGAGACATGACAAGTCAGGATGGTTTTTAAAGCTGTGGAGTTTTAAACCAGACTCACTGCTCTATCTACAATTGAGAGTTATTCCAAACAGACTTCTCTCTGGAGGCAACCTCAGTACAGTTTGGCCCACATAGTAGACATGTTTTAGATTACTTCAGAGGCCAAGTTAAATGACACGTTCCCTTTTTTGGTCTTCATCCAGATGACTTAATTCTAACCGTCTTAATCCCATGCAAAGCTCAAGGCAATCAGATGTACATTATTGTTGAACCATTTATAACTTAGGAGGGTTTTTTTTTTTGACATTGCATTGATTGAGGCTTTGTACATTCCAAATTGAACTCCACCATCAACACACATGCACACCACACACACACACACACACACACGCACACACCCTACAACTCCTCCCAAGCAACATAGTCCAAGAATGCAAATATAGCTGACTACAAGCAGATGGAATCACTACCTAACTATACTCCTCGAGCTTGGGCAGATAAACATTTCCCAATGATGAACAAGCCATTGGAGCTCAGACTTGGCACCTGGGTTGACCCCCAGCTACACCCTTCCTCTAAGCTACTCTTGAAGCCATGGCAGAAGAATGCCACAGTGGGGTGGCCCCGTCAGAGGAGGAAGTCCCAAATGGAAGCTTCTTCCAGAATTTCCTTCTGGGCCGGGCACAGTGGCTCACGCCTGTAATCCCAGCACTTTGGGAGGCCGAGACGGGTGGATCACGAGGTCAGGAGATCAAGACCATCCTGGCTAACACCCTGTCTAACACCCTGGCTAACACCCTGGCTAACATACTAGCTAAAACCCTGTCTCTACTAAAAATACAAAAAAAATTAGCTGGGCGTGGTGGCGGACACCTATAGTCCCAGCTACTCGGGAGGCTGAGGCAGGAGAATGGCGTGAACCCGGGAGGCAGAGCTTGCAGTGAGCTGAGATTGCGCCACCACACTCCAGCCTGGGCGACTGAGCAAGACTCCGTCTCAAAAAAGAAAAAAAAAAAAAGAATCTTTCTGTTACTGCATTTAAAGAGCGGATATTCACAGTAGAGGTAAGATAGCCCTTGCTCAGCCAGTATCATGTTTGTATCAATTAGGCTTTGAGATTGCTTCAGAGTCATAACTGAGAATCAAAAAGAGAGACAGGTCTGGCAAAGAACAGAAAGACCATCAGTGGCATGGAGGCTCAAACTGATTGCCTTGGAAAATGAGCACCAGAATCTGTAGGGCATCCTTGAGGGCAGTTCTGAGGAAATGTGAGGGGATTCCTCCCTCTGGTTACACCACCTCTTATCATGGGCAAACCTATTCCAGTTTAGAAATTAGCCTACACTTGTGAGTTTCCTTTCATTTCTTTCATCCCAAGTCCAAGCCATGCCTGGCCACCCCAAGACCGCCTGCTGTGGGTGAGCTTGTCAGGGATTTTCTTTGAACCAGGCTATCCTTTCCTCCTATGGACATATTAATTCTGTCTCTTTCCTAGTTCTCTAGGCACACTTACCATTTTCGAGTACTGATGAACGATTTTCACTGAATGCACAGAAAGAGGCAGAGCAAAGAGTAAACTCTCCCAGCACCCTGGGAGGCCAAGGCGGGCAGACCCCTTGAGCCCGGGAGTTCAAGACCAGCCTGAGAAACATGGCAAAACCCCAGCTAAATTCTAAAAAAAAAGTTAGGCCAGGTGTTGCATGCCTGTTGTCCCAGTTACTCAGGAGGCTGAGGTGGGAGGATTGCTTGAGCCTGAAAGGCTGAGGTTGCAGTGAGCCGAGATCACACCACTGCACTTCAGACTGGATGACAGTGTGAGACCCTATCTCAAAAAAAAAAAAAAAAAAAAAAAAAAAGGCAAACTCTCCTTGCCCCTGGCGCTGAAAAACAGGTAAGTTCAACTCAGGCCACCAGGTGGCATCCGATTCCAGTCCTTTGACCTTTTAACCTGTGCCAGGTCCCTAAGCTGTTACTTGAAGCCCTTTCTCCCCAGTGACTCCATGGTTCTGCAGTAAGAATCAGTTCCCAGTAGCCTGGCCTTGTGTGTTTTTTTTTATAGTGACTTTTGAGCTGAAAATATCCTTTTACTTTTTGGTTTCTTTCTACTACGGCTGTTTTTTTAAAATCTACCCTCCTTTAAACTTTTCTTGTTTTCTTTTAGATTCCGCCTTGCTTTGCCAGAGTCCAATCGCAGCAATATTGAGGTAGGAATCTGAGCTCTTGGGGTTACTGGACACTGGAAGAACAAGGATTCTCCTACTATATATAATAGCGAGTTAATTGTTTTCTCTGTCTCGGAGTCCTTGATTTCTCCATAATTGTGGGACTTGACTTTGAAATTCTGTATGCAGCTACTCATCAATTGAGCCCATTAACCATTCAAGAGAGGAACTCTACAGTTTACTTTTATTTATGCAGAAATACTTTTTTAAAAACTCAAAAGACTGTTGAGACATTATATAATGCTCATATAGTAAAATGCTCATATTAGTAAAATGTATAAGGCATTCTCAGAGAATGCCTGTTTTCTCAATAAAATAATCCTCTACAGTTAGAGACGAGAATCCCAAAGGAATATGTAAATTATTAAACCATGATTAGGTTTATGCTTTGAACACTTTCTGCCCATCTCCTAAAATTAGGTCAATGCTGCTTGTATGGAGACCTTTGTGGGAGGGGGGTTCCCAACCTGATGACTTTCTGATGGGAATAGGACACCCCAACATGTGACTTGGAATCCCCCTTCCCTCAAGCTTCAGGAAGATCAGCTAAATCATTACCTCATAGTGCGATGGATGGCACTATCATAGAGAAGTTAAGTGGATTTTGGTGTCGGAATGCCTGGGTAGAATACTGCCTAGTTCATGGGCAGCACTACATAATGTTAATTATTAGTATTAGCAGTATTCATTTACTTACAAATACTTATTGAGCCTGGAACTGTTCTAGACAAAACAGATAAAATCTCTACCCTCAAGGCACTTACATCCTAAAGCAGTAGTTCTCAACTAGTGATTCTCAGCTAGGAACATTTGGCAATGTCTGAAGACATTTTTGGTTGTCATATCCTGGGATGGAAGGAGAGATGCTAATGACACTTGGTGGGTAGAGGCCAGGGATGCTGCTAAACATCTCACAGTGCACAAGACAGCTCCCAACAACAAAGAATGATCCATCCCAAAACATCAAGAGTGCCACTATTGGGAAACTCTGTTCCAGAGTGTGTGTGATTGTGCTTATGTGTGCGTGACAGGCTGAGAGTAGCAGAAAACAAACAAACAAATACAGTTTTTACTAAAACTACTACAGAGAAAAGAAATCGGGATAGGCAGTGTGAGTAGGTATGGAGCTGAAATTACAACCTTGGGTTTTTTTGTTTGTTTGTTTTTGAGATGGGAGTCTTGCTCAGTCACCCAGGCTGGAGCGCAGTGGCGCAATCTCCACTCACTGCAAGCTCTGCCTTCCGGGTTCACGCCATTCTCCTGCCTCAGCCTCCCAAGTCGCTGGGACTACAGGCTCCTGCCACCACGCCCGGCTAATTTTTTTGTATTTTTAGTAGAGATGGGGTTTCACCATGTTAGCCAGGATGGTCTTGATCTCCTGACCTCGTGATCCACCCGCCTCAGCCTCCCAAAGTGCTGGGGTTACAGGTGTGAGCCACCATGCCCAGCCCAACCTTGGGGTTGTTGAAAGGATTAGCTGAGATTATACATGAAATGCACTTAGCACATTGACCACATAGTAGGCATTAAAGAAACAGTGGCCACTATTTTCCTATTTGCAGTAACTATTTCAGTTATTGTCACTTCTGTGTTTTCATATTCAGTTATTGTCATTTTTATGTCAAGAGGCAGTGTAGCATAATAGTTTCATACATAAACTCTGAGGTCAAACTGCAAAAGTGAATTCCCACTGCCCATTTTCACGCTGGTGATAAAGACATACCCACTGCACTCCATCCTGGGCGACAGAGTGAGCCTCCATCTAAAAAAAAAAAAATTAAATTTAAAGAAAAAGGTAAATTGGGGTTCTGGGGACAGCATTAGCTTTGGAGCATGATGTAATGCAAGGTAACCCCTGTGGCTGAGACTCTCAGTAAGTAAAGCGAAGATTGCTAATTGGGAAATCTAATAGTTGTTCTTGATTGTCTTGGTAGATATCTGAGCTGCCACATTTGCTGACACCATGTAGTCCCTCTGAATTTGTATCACCAAAATCCAGTGCAGAGGGAAGCAGAAGTGTCCATCCTCAAGAGGGAAAACGTTAGAAAACCCTGAAATATGATTTTCTACAAAGCTAGTATATCCCTCTGAGAAGATCCTACTGCACTCCAGCCTGGGTAACAGAGTAAAAAAAAAAAAAGCCCAATCTGGCAACTGATTCTATTTCCTCTTTTATTTTAGGTCTTGAGGTTTGAAAATATTCTGTCCTCTATTCTTCACTTTGGAGTCCTCCCACTGGCCAATGGTAAGGGATTATTAGAAAACAATGTGACTGTAACATCGGCTAACATCTAACATCTGCATCAGTTGCACTGGGGATTGTTTGGGACTTTTCACCCTGAAGCTTGTACTTCTATCATGTTATCATGAATCCAGGCCAGCGTCAGAATTTGCAAAGTTTGTACCATCAATGACGTGGTTGCACAATTAGTTATTCTAAATCCAAGCCCTGTTAGCAATTCTATTTGCAAACTCAGCAAGATCGACTAACACTGGTTGAGTTAAGGAGATTGAAACCATGCTCCTTAGGCAGTAAAGAATCTCCTTCCAGTCAACCGGAAATGAGATTATTTTCCCTACGGGTTATCTTTGTGGGTCTTATGCAAGGACCACTAACTGGATAGACACAGTTTTCATGAATGATAATCCTGGGCCTTCTCCTTGCATAGCAGTTGTTCATAAACTGCAGTATCTGGGGTCTGGCCCAGTTAAAATATTTTTTATATTAGACTCCAAAATGTTCTCAAGACCCACTAATTAGGTATTTTCAAAATATACATTGGGCAGGCTACAAATGGACAGCATTTCTCTACTGTCCAAATGAACGTAATTGTAGATGCATTTTTTATTAATCACGGATTAATGAGCAATTCTTCCAGGAAAATTCTGGGGACATATCAGAGAGATGCAAATATGGAACCAGGAAGAATGATAAGATCAATTATTAAAAAGCTATCCACACCAGGCGCGGTGGCTTACACCTATAATCCCAGAACTCTGGGAGGCCAAGGCAAGTGGATTACCTGCGGTCAGGAGTTCGAGACCAGCCTGGCCAACATGGTGAAACCCCATCTCTACTAAAAATACAAAAATCTTAGCAAGGCATGGTGGTGGGCATCTGTAATCTCAGCTACTTAGGAGGCTGAGGCAGGAGAATCGCCTGAACCTGGGAGGCGGAGGTTGCAGTGAGCCAAGATCATGCCATTACATTCCAGCCTGGGTAACAAGAGCAAAACTCCATCTCAAAAAAAAAAAAAAAAAGGTGTCAGTCTCTTACGAAAAAGCTTGCTAAAACCTCTGTGCTTGTGCCCAATTATTTTATGTCTTGTTCTATATTTTAGCAAAATTGCAGCGAGGATTTCCTCTGCCCAATCCGCACAAAATCTCATTCGTCAATTCAGATATTGAAGTTCTTGAGGTAAGAATGCAAAGCTCACCTCTTAACTGACTCATTTCTTTTTATAGTAGACTAAGCCTCCTCCTGTTTTGCTTGTTGTTGTTGTTTTTGTCCTGCTTTGCTTTTTCCCAGACCAAGGAACTTTATAAACATGTTTAGCTCTTAAATTAAAATTAACAGAGGCCGAGGCGGGCGGATCACGAGGTCAGGAGATCGAGTCGAGAAACCAATCCTGGCTAACCAAAGTGAAACCCCCGTCTCTACTAAAAATTTTAACCCAAAAAAAAAAAACTAGCTGGGTGGCGGCGGCGGGCGCCTGTAGTCCCAGCTACTCGGGAAGGCTGAGGCAGGAGAATTGCGGTGAACCCACCGGGGAGCGGAGTTTTTGCAGTGAGCGAGATCTGCCAGTGCACTCCCAGCCGGGCGACAGGCAGCAGACTCCATCTTCAAAAAAAAAAAAAAAAAAAATTAACATTAACAGAAAGTATTTACAGTTGAGTTTAAAAATCAGACCAAGATCAATTCCACTTAGCAGCCAAATCCACAGTACAAGAAGATGCCCTTTAGCATGCTTTATTTTACTTATTCCACAAGATGATGTGTGAGGCTGGGATTATTACTCCCATTTTACAGATGAGGAAAGTAGGACTCATAGAGAAGTGGCTCAGGCAGCTGGAAAGGAGCATGGCTGGGACAGGACTGGCTCTTCTGATTCTCGCAGTCAGATGACTTTTCCCTGAACCAAAGACACCCCTCTGAGTTCAGGAATCGAATTGTTTTCTGGCTAATCATTATGAACTCACTTCAGAATACCTTTTTCTTTCTTTCTTTCTTTCTTTTTGGCATTGTTGTTTGTTTGGGGAGGTGGAAATATGTTTCTAAAGAAATTCTCCAATCCTGTACAGTCCAGGGGTCCCCAACACCCAGGCCCAGGACCTGTCTGGGTATGTGGCCTGTTAGGAACTTGGCTGCACAGCTGGAGGTGAGCCGCCGACGAGGGAGCATTATTGCCTGAGCTCCACCTCCTATCAGATCAGCAGCAGCATTAGATTCTCATGGGAGCACAAACCCTATAGTGAACTGTGTGTGGGGGGGGGGGTTCTAGGTTGCACTCTCCTTATGAGAATCTAATGCCTGATGATCTGAAGTGGAACAGTTTCATCCTGAAACCATCCACCAATCCCAGTCAGTGGAAAAAGTGTCTTCCATGAAACCGGTTGCTGGTGTCAATAAGGCTGGGGACCGCTGCCCTACACTACCGTGTATGCTCTCCCACCTCCCTGCTTCTCCCCCACTGCTTCTACAATGGCTAAGTCACATCAGGTGACAGTACTCCAACATGGCCTTTCCTTTGTCTGGGGCGTTCACAAAGCAGGACAAGGGTAGAGGAGGCCCTGCCTCTGTAGGACCTGGTAAAGAAACCATCTCTCAGTCAGGCATGGTGGCTCATGCGTGTAATCCCAGCACTTTGGGAGGCTGAGGTGGGCGGATCACTTACAGTCAGGAGTTCGAGACCAGCCCAGCCAAAATGGTGAAACCTCATCTCTACTAAAAATACAAAAATTAGCCGGGTGTGGTGGCGTATGGCTCTAGTCCCAGCTGCTCGGGAGACTGAGAATCACTTGAACCCAAGAGGCGGAGAATCACTTGAACCCAAGAGGCGGAGCTTGCGAGATTGCACCACTGCACTCCCACCTGGGTGACAGCCTTTGAGACTCCATCTCAAAAATTAAAATAATAAAAAAAGAAGCCATCTGTTCCTTACTCAGACAAACCCAGACATGCCCAAGGTTTGATGTTATCTTCATTGTCACATCCTTTCCAGGGTTTCCTTTTGATTTCCACCAACCTGAAGTATGAAACATCCTCAAAGCAGCAGCCAAGTTTCCATGGTTGGGAAGGTCTGAACCTGATAAGTGGACAGTGGAGGGGGAAGTCAGCCCCTTGATTGCCAGTTTGCAATTCACCCCAGGAAGTAAATGGTCCTTAACCCCACAACTACTGTAAACCCAGAAGGGGAAGACAGTATACACTGGAATTGTAAAGCCCTTGTGAATTGCTTAGGTAGAAGGTTTTCTTTCTCAAGCCTTCAGAAACCCAGAATAAGGCAGACTGTGTTAAAGGGCTAAATAGAGGTGTATGAATGTGAGTGTATGCATGCTGCGTGTGCCTGTGTTTATATTTGTTTGGGGCAAGAAAGATTCTAGGAACAAGAGCTAGGCATGTACTTCTGACCAGGTGGGTAAGAAACTCTTAAGTCTGTATTTGTATTGGTCATTCTCAGTGGAGATCCCTTAGGCCCTCTAGGGGTTTCCACTACCTGCATATTGGATTTCATGTTTTATATTCACTGTTACTGTCTTCTGTGTTTAATTAAAATTGTTTTCTATCAACTTCAATCTTGGTTTTTTTATTTGAGAAATGTCCTGCCCTGAATTTTTTTAAAATGAAATAAGAGGCCAGCCACAGTAGGTCATGCCTGTAATCTCAGCACTTTGGGAGGCCAAGATGGGTGGATCAGGGGTCAAGAGGTCAAGACTATCCTGGCCAACATGGTGAAACTGTCTCTACTAAAAATACAAAAATTAGCTGGGAGTGGTGGCACGCACCTGTAGGCTGAGGAAGGAGAATCGCTTGAACCTCGGAGGCGGAGCTTGCAGTGAGCCAAGATGGCGCCAGTGCCCTCCAGCCTGGCGACAGAGTGAGACTTCGTCTAATAAAATAAAATAAAATAAAATAAAATAAAATAAAATAAGACATAGAAAAGGGAAGAGACCTAAGGTTGCATAGATGTCAAGGCTTAATTTTAAAAGAGAATTCTTTACGTCTGAAATCTTTCCAAGAAGAAACAGGGTAACCACAGGAAACTCTAAAAGTTGCATCACTTCAAGCTTTACGATTTTTCACCCACCACAGATTCAGTGAAATGGCAGTGTAGAGTACTAAACTCAGACAATTTATAATTGAGAATGACATCAATGTGTCAGAGCACCTAATCAATGGGGAGAAATTGGGGCAGAAGAGAAGAAGAGCGGAACCAGTGTAGGTAATGGGAAAAATGAATGTAAACTACATACTGGTTTTTTTGCAGCACTTACAGTCTAGTGGGGGAATGGAAGGAGGAGAGCTGTTTACAGAGTGCTTGCCGTGTGCCAAACCCTGTGCTGATTACTCCTCCGGTGTCACTTCATTTAGCCTTCTACTCAAGAAAGAAGTATGATCCCATTTTAGAGATGACGAAACAGAGATAAGAAGGGTTAATCACACCAAGCCAGTAAATGGCACAGATAGAAATGGAATCTTGCACGTCTTTCTAATCCCAAAGTTGCAGTTGTTGACATGAGGCAGAACTCGAAACTGAAATCACTTAAAGCTCACTTACCACTATGAACAAGAGAAATGGCGTATAAAAGCATGATTAAAGAGGTCTTGATCATCAAAGGATGCTAGATTGAGGAGTTCTGGCGATCCATAAGGGCTGTGATTTGATCATTTTGTAGTACATGTCTGGCCATAATAGATGCATCCACAAATGTTTGTTAGAATAAACGATAAGGTGCCACGCTTCATTCTTTGGGATGCTCCTTTCCGATAAAAACAAAAGTTATTTGATGTATATCCAGATTAATTCCGAAACATAAATGTTCAGCTATGGTATCTATTCAAACAGGTTTTTCTTTCTCAGCTGCTGGCGTATCTTTTTCCCCTCCCAGCTGAGGGTGTAAACTCCAGGACGATGCACCGGACCTGACCCAGACTCAAGGTGTTTTCATAAGCTGCTGAAAAGCATCTCCAAAACAAAAGATAACTACATTGGAATTTAAACTCCTGGATTTCGCTTAGCTGTAGCTTAGAGGAAATCGACTAATAAAGATCCTAGCTATACACTAGAGGACAATACAACTTAACCAGAGGAAAGACAGTGGCCTGAAGAGTTTCGAGCCTCGGCGCTTGCCGTTGCTCATCCTGTGCGGCGCTGGTCGCGCCTGCGCTTTGGTTCTTGGAAGGCGGTGCTCTGGAAGCCGGACGACGCGGCAGCCGGTCTTCAAAGCCGAGCCGGGAGTTTTCGCTACCGTTGTCGCCGCCATGAGTCGCAGCTATAATGATGAGCTGCAGTTCTTGGAAAAGATCAGTAAAAACTGCTGGAGGATCAAGAAGGGCTTCGTGCCCAACATGCAGGTAAGTCAGGAGAGCAAATGGCGGGGCCTTCCCTGCTCCGTCCCCGGCCCGGCCGGCGTCCACCGCGCTCTCTGGTCCTCCCCTCGACCTCGACCACTGGGTCCTCCCCGGCCCCTTGCAGAGTTTGCCTCATCCCCTCCTTCTCCCCTCATGGTTCTGGGGCCGCCCAACCTGTTCCAGCACCACCTCCCGCCAGGAGAGGTCCCCGAACCACGAGGACAAGCTAAGCGCGGTGGATATGGGGAATCCAAATAAATACGAAATTGGGGTTTCCAAAGCGTTTTCACAGATCAGTCTCATAAACGCATCGTGAGCTGGTTTACGTTCCTGGTCTTCAGAAACTTCCGTGATCTTTTCCAAGGTGGAACTGCCAGCCCTGGGTTCATTTGCTGGGACTGGAATTCACCTCCTCTGAGTCATGCTGGTTATTTATATAACGTTTATAGACCTTTGTTTACTGAACCAAGTTTTCAGCATTCAGTATTCCATGTTGGTTTTTAATTAAGCGATGTCATTTCTTGCAGTAGCACAGGGGAGGGCCTGATTGATTTTAATACTTCACAGAAGGACCTCGAGGATCTGTCGGTGACATAGTTTCCTCTACCTGCCTAGGAAGAAGCTCAGCCAGGACTTGATGTCCAGTTTACTAGTTTTTCCTCTGACGTCCCAAATGGAGACTTGAGGGCTTGGGATCATCAGATAGTTTGAAAGCCTGGGCTCTGTATCTCTCGGCCTTCATCACCATCTGTGCTCATATTTTTCATTAACGTGAAAAAAGAAAACGTTTGTGAAGTTTTGCAACGTATTTTAAATAGTTTTTGAAATCCCTGAAGATGCCAAGTAAATGCTTCAAAGGTTTACCGTCTCACGTCTTGGTAAACAGCTCCCAATAGCCACTCCCCTCTTTTGTTCGGAATCAAAGCTTATTGAGTTTCCCTTGTTGGCAAGTCACTTACCCTGAGGGAAGAAAAAGCCCACAGGGATAAATCTGTGTTCTATTTGCTGTTTGGCCACTTTCTTTGTGTGGAAACCGATACCCTGAAGGAAGGAAACATAAGGGGAGTGCAGTGGTTCGTGGCCTGTAATCTCAACACTTTGGTAGGCCAAGGTGGGAAGATCCTTTGTGCTTAGGACTTCGAGACCTTCCTGGGCAATATAGTGGGACCGCGTCTCTACCAAAAAAAAATTTAATTAGCCAGGCGGGGTGGTGTGCACCACAGCTGCTCAGGAGGCTGAGGCAGCGGGAGCCCTTGAGCCTGGAAAATCGAGGCTGCAGTGACCCGTGATCATTCTAAACTGCACTCCAGCCTGGGTGACAGAGTGAGTCCCAAATTAAAAAAAAAAAAGAAAACACCATGACATGATCATCTGTAGGATCTAATAATACAGCCTTCATTGTCTGGCAGGTGTTCTGACTTAGCCTTCGAAGCACACACTGGTGCTCATTGATGGGGCAAGTCTAATTTTGCTAGGCAGTTCTAGTTTAAGTATTTATACAGCACTTTACTACCACCTTTTCTTTGGGAATAGAGACTTAGAATGTTGATGCATTGCTCTTAAAACGCTATTGACTTCTAAGCACGAATTGTGCTTCCATCCTCATGGTAGCAGTGAATTTCACATGGATCATCTCTGTTACTAAATCTCCATTTCTCCCCCAAAGCCCACATCTACTTGTTGGACTAAAACTTTCTCTTTGTTCCCTTAAAATGCTCCCCTCTCATCTTTATGTCATTTTTGTGTTTGGCTCCTAAATGTTCTGCTGCACCAGTGATGTCTCTTGTCTTTAAAGAGCCAGCTCTACAGGATCTCTGTGAAACCTCTCCCAGCTCCCTAGACTGTTGAGGCACTTCCTCATCAGATTCTTCCATAGCACTGTGTACTTAATGTTATGGCACTTGCTTCATTGCACTCTGATACTCTTATGAGAATATAAGGGCTGTATGGGCTGGGCGCAGTGGCTGACGCCTGTAATCCCAGCACTTTGGGAGGCCAAGACGGGCGGATCACGAGGTCAGGAGATCGAGACCATCCTGGCTAACACGGTGAAGTCTCTACTAAAAATACAAAAAAATTAGCCGGGCGTGGTGGCGGGTGCCTGTAGTCCCAGCTACTCGGGAGGCTGAGGCAGGAGAATGGCGTGAACCCAGGAGGCAGAGCTTGCAGTGAGCCGAGATGGTGCCACTGCACTCCAGCCTGGGCCACAGAGCGAGACTCAGTCTCAAAAAAAAAAAGCAAACAAACAAAAGAAAAAAGAATATAAGAGCTGTATTGTGGTGTACTGTGAGCTCCTTGAAAGCAAGATTTTATCATATTCTTTGTATCTCCCCTAGTGCCCAGGACAGTGCTTCATGCATAGTAAATCCTCAGTTAATGTTTGGTGAATTAATACATGTGACCCTTAAGAAGTTGTACTGGAAACATTTTCCATCAGTGGATATTAATTGTTCTTTATGCAGTGGTCATGAAGTCATCTTTCTGGTAAAAACTACATTCAGTTGATTAAGTGTTAAATCTTTGGTTCTCCGTTACTGGGTAGCTCCTTCAAAATATTTGACCTATGATAAAAATGTTCTGCTCTTTAGTGTTACATAAGTATGTCGTCCATTGCCTTTTATGTGCCGCCTCTATTGTCAAGCTTTAAAATTACGTAGATTTTTTTTTTAAATTATATAGCTTATAGAACTGAGCACACAGCTACATAGCTGTATGTTAAATTTCTCTTCTCACTATTTACCTAACTAGAGATTTGTAAGTCACCACTAGAGCACAATAAAGTGTAAACCAGCTATTGGCTTAAACATAGAATAAATATACTAAGGTTAGATGACTATGTATTATGTTTAGAATTTGAGTTTTTTATTGATCTGGGTTTTTTTTTTTTTTTGAGATGGAGTCTCGCTCTGTCGCCTAGGCTGGAGTGCAGTGGCCGGATCTCAGCTCACTGCAAGCTCCGCCTCCCAGGTTCACGCCATTCTCCTGTCTCAGCCTCCCGAGTAGCTGGGACTACAGGCGCCCGCCAACTCGCCCGGCTAGTTTTTTGTATTTTTTAGTAGAGACGGGGTTTCACCGTGTTCGCCAGGATGGTCTCGATCTCCTGACCTCGTGATCCGCCCGTCTCGGCCTCCCAAAGTGCTGGGATTACAGGCTTGAGCCACCGCGCCCGGCCGGGTTTTTTTTTTTAATTTTCAAAAATCCATTGATATTTTTGAAGCTTGAGGATTAAGACCTTTGGGCTTTGTGAGAGCATAGTTGGAAGATTTTTCTTTATCACACAGAAAGATGCTTAATCGGTTGAATTCTTAAAGGTGGTTTTGAGGGTATAATAATTAAAACAATTAGTGAACATTGCAAAATTTTTCTTAAGGTATATTTTATGATGGGAGCAGCTCGTAGCCTTTGATAGGAAGTTTTCTGCATGCGTAAGGTAATGTGAAAGTGTTTGGTAAAGGGTAAAGCACAGTAAATACTGCATACAGCGTATTCTGTCCAGTGCCTACACTTGCCATACGTGTACTCAGACATTGCTTTTCACTTTTCTTGGTACCAGGTTGAAGGCGTTTTCTACGTGAATGATGCTCTGGAGAAATTGATGTTTGAGGAATTAAGGAATGCCTGTCGAGGTGGTGGTAAGTACATTAGAGTGTCACTTATATTAGTACAGTAGTGCCTTCCCTGTGGCCTGAAAGAGTGGTAACTGAATTACAATTTTGAAATATTGTCAAGGAGTGATTACAACTTAAGGTAAGACCAAAAGAACTTACTTATTTGTGATCACATTGTTAGCCAGTTGGTGTTATAGAAAGGACTTGAAACTGGGTAGAACTCGTTTCTCAGCTAACCTTGAACAATAAGAGCAAGTGACCTACCATTTGTTTTACACTTACTATATTCCAGGCATTTTACTAGGTGCTTTGCATAGATTATCTCATGTAATACTTGCAGTAACTCTAAAAGGAAGATATTATCTCCAGCTTATAGATGTGTAAGTCAGAGCTCAGTGAGGTTAAACGTAATAACAGAAAACCAAACATTGAATGTTCTCACTCGTAAGTGGGAGCTGAACATTGAGAACACATGGATACAGGGAGGGGAACATCACATGCCGAGGCCTGTCAGGGGATTGGGGGGTAAGGGAGGGATAGCATTAGGAGAAATAGCTAATGTAGATGACAGGTTGATGGGTGCAGCAAACTACTGTGGCACATGTATACCTATGTAACCTGCATGTTCTGCACATGTACCCCAGAACTTAAAGTATAATAACAAAAATTCAAAAATTTTAATTTGCCCAAGGTCACATAGCTTTTTGATGACAGCCAGAATTCAGATCCAGTAGTGCCTGATTTTAAGGACAATGTTCTTAACCAGTACACTAATTAGGCTTACTGAACTTCAGTTGTCTCATCCATAAAACAGGTATCATTACATCTATCTTAGAGGGCTGCAGCAAGGTTTAGAGATAAAATGCATGAAGCCCTATGATAATCTAATGGTGATAGTATAGAAATCATCTAGTGTTGGGCCGGGCGCAGTGGCTCACGCCTGTTATCCCAGCACTTTGAGAGGCCAAGGCGGGCGGATCACGAAGTCAGGAGATTGAGACCGTCCTGGCTAACATGGTGAAACCCTATCTCTACTGAAAATACAAAAAAATTATCCAGGCATGGTGGCGGGCACCTGTAGTCCCAGCTACTCAGGAGGCTGAGGTAGGAGAATGGCGTGAACCTGGGAGGCAGAGCTTGCAGTGAGTGGAGATCGAGCCACTGCTCTCCAGCCTGGGCAACAGAGCGAGACTCTATCTCAAAGAAAAAAAAAAAGAAATCGTCTAGAGTTATCCCTTTCATTTTTTTAGATCAGCAAACTAAAGCCTTCCCTCCCCAACCAGGGTATGCTCACTTGTCTAAAATAACATAGCTGCCAAGTGGCAGAAATGGGACTGGAGCCCCATATCCCTTCATTCTCAATCCAGTGTTTTCCAGAGCTGCCACATTGCCCTTCTTTGTCACTTAGAATAAACCAGCATTGATTTTCTTTATAAAGGGAACTGCTGAAAGAATATTTTTTTCAGGCCAGGTGCCCTGGCTCACACCTGTAATCCCAGCACTTTGGGAGGCCGAGGCAGGTGGATCACAAGGTCAGGAGTTCAAGACCAGCCTGACCAACATGGTGAAACACCATCTTTACTAAAAATACAAAAGTTAGCCGGGTGTGGTGGCCCACGCCTGTAATCCCAGCTACTCAGGAGGCTGAGGCAGGAGAACTGCTTGAACCCAGGGGGTGGAGGTTGCAGTGAGCCAAAAAAAAAAAAAAAAAAAAAAAAAAAAATTTCAAATATTAATAACGTAAAATTTGGTATTTGTATTTTACATCGCAGTACAACATTTGCAAGCAGCCTTCTCATGGTATATGCAGAACACTGGCAGCACATTTGTGGCTATCTTTCCTGTTTGTCTACTTCCTTCTTGAAGAAGCTCCCTTCCATCTTGCATCTCAAATATCCTTCTAGATTTTGTTGTCTTAGTAGCCCTGGTGACTACCTCTTCATGTTATACAGTCTAGAAACATGAATATAATTAATGCTAAAACTCAAGTGTGTTGTCTTTTCTAATACCCAATTTTTGTCTTCAGGTGTTGGTGGCTTCTTGCCAGCCATGAAACAAATTGGCAACGTGGCAGCCCTGCCTGGAATTGTTCATGTAAGTCAGAGTTCAGAGCTTTAATCATTTATATTTCTTAAAGTCCATTGAATGGATGAATGGCCATGCTTGATAATGGTGTCATTTATACAATGACCTTTGGACAGCCCAACATAACTGTGAAGCCTGGTTCAGTGGCTCATGCCACCCGCAACACTTTGGGAGTCCAAGATGGAAGGATTGCATGAGCCCGGGAGATCAAGACTAGTCTGGGCAACATGGCAAGACCCTGTCTATACAAAAAAAATTAGCCAGGTGTGATGTCACATGCTTGTAGTCCCAGCTACTCAGAATGCTGAGTGGGAGGATCACTTGAGCCCAGGAGTTCCACACTGCAGTGAGCCATGAATCACGCCACTGCACTTTTAGCGTGGACGACAAAGTGAGACCCTGTCCCTAAAAATAAAAAATACAAAGAAATAACCATGGACCTAAAGAAGTAATTGAATCTGGATGGCATTTCAGTTTCTGGATGCTTTTGGCTAGAATCTGTAAGTGTTCAAGAACCTTTGAAGTAGTTTTTGGCCGGGCGCGGTGGCTCAAGCCTGTAATCCCAGCACTTTGGGAGGCCGAGACGGGCGGATCACGAGGTCAGGAGATCAAGACCATCCTGGCTAACATGGTAAAACCCCGTCTCTACTAAAATACAAAAAACTAGCCGGGCGACCTGGCGGGTGCCTGTAGTCCCAGCTACTTGGGAGGCTGAGGCAGGAGAATGGCGTGAACCCGGGAGGCGGAGCTTGCAGTGAGCTGAGATCCAGCCACTGCACTCCAGCGTGGGCGACAGAGCAAGACTCCGTCTCAAAAAAAAAAAAAGAACCTTCGAAGTAGTTTTTATGTTTTGTTTCTTTATCATGGTGGCATCATTATTCCTGGATCAGTACACCACCATTGTAAGTTTCATTGTAAGTTTCACTTCATTGTTTCAATGTCCACCATTGTAAGTTTCATTGTAAGTTTCACTTCATTGTTTCAATGTAAGTTTCATTTCGTTGTGAGTTTCACTTCCCATGCAGAGGATCATTGAAGAAGAAATGGCAAGAAGTTTAGGGGTTAGCACTGAGCGGAAGGAAGAGAGGACAGCGTAGCCCCCACCAGTCTAACATTCGTATTCTGTCATTAGAGGTAGATGTTGAAAATGGATCTATTCGGCAGACATTTTTCAGGTCTTCTTTATGCCAGTTACCATGTTGGGCACTTGGTGGAGGGAATGAAATGGTATGGCTTGTGTATATAAGGAAGTTGTTAGTGTCTGGGTTGTCTGCATGTCTGCTGGGTTTGACCTGCATGCTTCCTGGGGTCAGGGTCCTTTCCTAGGCTCTGCATATAGGAAGTCTACAGTATTTATACCATCAAATGGATTACATTTGGCTGTGATTACTTAAACTGATGACCTCTATAAATCAGTTATTTTCCTCTTCTTAATCTGACAAACCAACGTTTGTCAGTGTCTTAATATTATTTTTAAAATGTGATAGTACATTAAACTTAGTATGTGTTACTCCTGTATCATGTTATTTTGAGGCTTTTCTGTTTTGGATTTCCTTAACATTCACATCTTATAAAAAGGTTTTTTTTCTCACTGTATTTAGCTTTGTGATTAGGAGTTCTTATGATTTCCCTGAATAGAGAAGATTTTGTGAAAACACAGTCTTAATTTAGGGAAAGCTTCAGCCTGCAGCCTCTTTGAGAATCAGTGTCAGGTCCATCAGGGCAACCAGGGTGGCAGGTCAAGACACTTGTACTTCAATTTCTAATTCTCTTTCAGCGATCTATTGGGCTTCCTGATGTCCATTCAGGATATGGATTTGCTATTGGGAACATGGCAGCCTTTGATATGAATGACTCTGAAGCAGTGGTATCCCCAGGTAAGATTACTGTGCACATCTGCTGTTAAGTGTGTAGCTTTGGCCGGGCACGGTGGTTCACGTCTGTAACCCCAGCACTTTGGGAGACCGAGGCAGGTGGATCATGAGGTCAAGAGATCGAAACCATCTTGGCCAACATGGTGAAACCCTGTGTCTCTACTAAAAATAGAAAAATTAGCTGGGGGTGGTGACGTACACGTGTAGTCCCAGCTACTTGGGAGGCTGAGGCAGGAGAATCACTTGAACCCAGCAGGCAGAGGTTGCAGTGAGCCGAGATTGCGCTGCTGTACTCCAGCCTGGTGACAGAGCAAGACTGTGTCTCAAAAAAAAAAAAAAAAAAAAAAGTGTAGCTTCTTTCTATGGACCATAGCCTTTGTGAAACAGAGCACTTCTCTCCATGTGCATGACTGAGTCTCATCATGTTCTGTCATTTTTCTTTGAGGCTATTACAACATCAAGCAAAGCATATTTTCAGTGAAAATTTTGGGAGGCTCCTACCAAACATCATGGTATTCAGGCTTTGGCTACAAAACAAACTGGCAATTTTCTTTTATCTTTGTAACTCGGTTACCTCATGGGCACATCATGTCTAATAATGACCATAGAGTATTAGTAGATTAGATGAGTTCAACTGTGTAAAATATTTAGAACAGTGCTAAGCACATAGAACATATTCAGTAATATTGTCATTGTTATTCAGTGATAACACTGAATATACAGAAGGCTGTATATGCCTTCTGCTGTGGTTATGGGGTGCTTTCAGTGAATATTCTATACCAGAAATATCTTTGCTGTTAAAGAGTGTGAATTTAGAAATGAAGTTTAAATGACATCTTGAGAGTTCTGCTTCTAGCAGTGGTGGACTGGGTTGTTTCAGACCAATCCCTGCTGAAAATAATGAGAAAGGTTGGGTAAAAAATGTTTTCTGAAATCTGTTTGAAGGCACAGAAAATCTGCTAAGGCAGGAAGAATTTGCGAGGTCAACATCTAGAGGAAAAGAAGAAAAAGGTCCAGATATGTGAACCCTACATGTAGGGCTGTTTTGAGGTGACTGCAGATTTCAGTCAATAAGAATATACATGATTTGAATAATCTAACAACAAACTTGACACTTGACCTCTAATATACATGTGTGGTTGTGTGTGTGTGGTGCACTTGCATTGCAGTGCAGCCAAGCAGTGCAGAGTATACATTTTTTTCAAATGCACCGTTTACCAAAACTCTCCACATGCTGAGCCCTAAAGCAGGCATCAAATTTCAAAGCATTGAAATCATATAGACCAGCAGTTCTCAAACTTTTTGCACTCGGGACCACTTTAGTAAAAATTATTGAGGATTGGTCTCAGCCTCTTACCAACGTTTATCTTATTAGAAATTAAAATAAATGTTTTTAAGAGGAATATATACATGTCTCATTATCCATTAGAACAAAGATGTTATGTCATATAGTTTTTGAGAAATCTCACTGTACAGTCATGGGAGAATATGAATAAAATAGATAATGTCTGAGTATTATAAAATGAATCTTACACACCTGAAATGGTCTTCCCCCTCACCCCCACCCCAGGTCTCATACTAAAGAACCCACTCATATAAGAGGGTATTTTCTGACCACAGTGGAATTAAATTAGAAATCATTTAAATAAAAACTAGACCTAGCACTTTGGGAGGCCAAGGCGGGTGGATGGCTTGAGCTCAGGAGTTTGAGACCAGCCAGGGGCAACATGACAAAACCCCATCTCTTAAAAAAAAAAAAAAAAATACAAAAAATTAGCCAGGCATGGGGGCATGCACCTGTAGTGCCAGCTACTTGGGAGGGCCAAGGTGGGAGAATCACTTGGGCCCGGGAAGCAGAGGTTACAGTGAGCTGAGATTGCACCACTGCCCTCCAGCCTGGGCGACAGAGTGAGACCCTGTCTCAAAACAAAAAAACTAGAAAAAGTTTGGGAGGCCAAAGCAGGAGGATCACATGAGACCAGAAGTTTGAAACCAGCCTGCACAACATAGGGAGACTCCCATCTGTACAAAAAGTTTAAAAATAGCTGGGTATGGTGGCGCACACCTATAGTCCTAGCTACTCGTAAGGCTGAATCCAGAGAACCAGTTGAACCC
The DNA here is from genome assembly GCF_001698545.2 of Rhinopithecus bieti. NCBI lineage: Eukaryota > Metazoa > Chordata > Mammalia > Primates > Cercopithecidae > Rhinopithecus > Rhinopithecus bieti. Next base: position 845,850 of record NW_016807262.1, read on the forward strand.
AGGAATTTGAGGCTACAGTGAACTACGATCACACTACTGCACTCTAGTCTGGTGTAATCTTAAAACAGTATCTCAAAAAAGAAAATCTATATATTTGGAAATTAATATGCTTTTAAATAACCCATGAGTCAAAAACAAAACTATGGAAATGAGAAAATAACTAATGTAAATAGAAGATACTTATGTCTAAAAATTGACATTGAGTTGAGTAAAGGAAACCCTTGTATGCTATTGGAGGGAGTGTAAATTGGCACAGCCATTATGGTAAACAGTATGGAGATTCCTCACAAAATTGAAAATAGATCCATATGATCCAGCAATCCCATCACTGGGTGTATATCCAAAGGAAATGAAATCAGTATCCAAAGAGATACCTGCCCTCCCATGTTCATTGTAGCATTGTTCACAGTAGTCAAGGTATGGAACAGCCTGAATCCATTATTCAACCTTAATAAAGAAAGAAATCAATCTTTTAAAATCGAAGGGAAAAGACAGGGAATCCTGCCATTTACTACAGCATGGATGAAACTAGAGGATATGCTGAGAAATAGACCAGACACAGAAAGGAAAATACTACATGCTTTTGCCCGTATGTGCAATCTAAAAATGTTAAACTCTCGGAGAGTAGAGTGGTGCTAACAGAGTGGATGTTAGTCAGAGTGTACAGAGTTTCAGTTTTAAGATGAATGAGTTCTGGAAATCTAATGCATAATGTATTGACTGTAGTTAATAATATATTGTAATAGTGTATTGTATTACTTTTAATGGCAAAAACCACAATTACTTTTGTACCAGCCTCATAGCTATAGTCCCAGGCAATTGAGAGGCTGAGGTGTGAAGACAGCTTGAGCCTAGGTGCTGGAGGCTTCAGCTGAGCTATGACCTAGCCTGGGCAACAGCAAGACCCTGTGTCTAAAATAATGTATTGTGTACTTGACATTTTCTAAGAAAATAAATCTTAAGTGTTCTTACCAGAAAAAACAGGAGGGGAAGTAACTGTGAGATCATAAATATGTTAATTAGCTTGATTGTGGTAATTATTTTACAACGTAAATGTACATTGTGTACACCTAAATATATACAGTTTTTATTTACCATTTGTTTGCCAGTCATCTCTCAAGCTGGGGGGAAAATGATTTAAAACATACTTATGGGCCAGACGCGGTGGCTCACACCTGTAATTCCAGCACTTTGGGAAGCCGAGGCAGAAGGATCACTTGAGCCCAGGAGTTTGAGACCAGCCTAGGCAGCATAGTGAAACCCCATCCCTACAAAAAATGCAAAAGTTAACCAGGCGTGGTGGCACACCCCTATAGTCCCAGCTACTCAGGAGACTGAATTGAGAGGATTGCTTGAACCCGGGAGGTCGAGGCTGGTATGAGCCATGATTACTCCACTGCACTTCAGCCTGGGTGACAGAACAAGACCCTGTCTCAGAAAAATAAAAGCCGGCCGGGCGTGGTGGCTCACGCCTATAATCCTAGCACTTTGGGAGGTGGGAGACCATTCTGGCCAACATGGTGAAACCGCATCTCTACTAAATATAAAAAAAATGACCTGGGTGTAGTGGTGCACACCTGTAATCCCAGCTACTCGGGAGGCTGAGGCAGGAGAATCACTTGAACGCAGGAGGCAGAGGTTGCAGTGAGCCGAGATCGCGCCTCTGTACTCCAGCCTGGTGACCGAGTGAGACTCTGTCTCAAAATAAAATAATAA
>NW_016807262.1:849027-864328 GCF_001698545.2 Rhinopithecus bieti
TGGTATGGGAGGGATAATAACCACATGACCTTCAACTTCCTTTCCAGTGCAGTACACTTGAGAGATGAGGATTGTTCAGTTACTTTTCAGGAAGTAGTAAGAATTGTTTTTTTAAGCATGACGTTCAGCCCATTTATTGGAGACATAAGTCAACTGATGTTGTAACAGCCTTCGACATTTGTGGATGTATTTGTAATAACATCATATCCACCAACGTTTATTGAGCACTTTCTATGCTCAATCCAGGAAAAGTGTAGTTTTTCCTGGCAGTGTTTTAGATGTTTTAGATGAAGATTAAAGCTTGTACCCTCGAAGGGTTTAATGTACGTGTACTCAGCTTCAAAATGGAGGTGCAGTAAGCCATTCAGAACTTCTGTGAAGATGGGAAAAGAGCTTAAAATTTAACCTGTGTTGTCTGAGGAATTCTAGATACCTTCATTTATTTGACTGTAATTCTTCATAAATCATTAAGGTGTGTACCTGGTCGAATTAGTGGTTAGAGAGTGATAGGTGATTAAGGTTACAAAGTTGTTGTTGATGTTGTTTTTTTGTCTACTTAATCACTACCTCATGGAATTCAGGATCAGAGAGGCAAAACTGAATATAAAAAAGATTTGAAAATTAACAAGTAGCCATATAAATGTCAAGTAGAACTACAATGATGTCTAATAGGGCATTTACCATTTTACATTGCAATTATTTATATGACTGCATTCCTCAAAAAACCAGTTACTGAGAGCTTAAACTTTGTATCTGACATAAGGCCTGGAACACAGGCGATAGTAAATGTCAAGTTTTCCTCTGCCCTTTAAGATGTGATCATCCTTAGGTTTTGGTCTGCCTTGGTTGTGAAATGACTAGTACCTTTTATACTTATCCAGAGACTTAGAGGAGGCCTTGGAGATGGGGGTGGACTGGTCCTTAAGAGAAGGGTATGCCTGGGCTGAAGACAAGGAGCACTGCGAGGAGTACGGAAGGATGCTGCAAGCTGACCCCAATAAGGTTTCTGCAAGAGCTAAGAAAAGAGGCCTTCCTCAGGTAACTCACTTTGGAGGGGCAACATATTAATTATTTTTCATATTTTGTTTTTATTGGGGAAAATATCTATATCTTACATTTAGCAGACGTATTCCCAGGTTTTTTTTTATGGTATATCAAAAAATACAATTGGTTTATGCTTCATTTTTATTCTTAAAAGCCATCAGGGATGGATGCGGTGGCTCACACCCGTTTTGGGAGGCCAAGGAGGATCACTTGAGGCCAGGAGTTCGAGACTAGCCTGAGCAACATAAAGAGACTTAGTCTCTACAAAAATTAAAAAAAAAAAAAAAAAATTAGCCAGGCATGGTGGCAAATGCAAGTATCCCAGCTACTCAGAAGGCTAAGACAGGAGGACTGCTTGAGCCTAGGAGTTTGAGGATGCAGTGAGCTGTGATCACGCTACTGCACTCCAGCCTGGGTGACAGAGCAATCAGGAGCTTGCAAATATTCAATAAAATAAGAAATAATGAATTAGAAGTGAATGGGAGAAAAATAGAATGTTTATAAGGGTCATAGTGAAAATTATATATATACATACTTTGACAGTCTATGGTATCCATAAGATACTAGATGTTTGAAATTACAGCTAGTTGTGAAGGCTTTGCCACTAATTCAGTGTGACACGTGGGCAAGACTGTCTTCTTCTGGATCTCATTTTCTTACAGAAAACTGGGATGGTTAAAACTAGGCAACCTCTAAAGACTCTTCCAGCACTGACATTCTCTGGTTCTCCAAATCATCTGTTAATATTAGCTCTAGTTGTGGTATATGCTCTTTCAGTTATAGATAATGGTGGACGTTCATGAACTCATAGATGTTTCAAAATCATTTGAACTTGGACCTTGTCTAAGAGTCAACATTCACCAACATTTATCCCAAAATTTGACTCTTCGTGATGTTTAAAATGTCCCATGAACCATTTAAAAGCTTGATTTTTTGTTTGTTTGTAAAGCTTTTGTTTTAAATTAATTTATTTACTTTATGTTCTGGGATACATGTGCTAGTTTGTTACATAGGTATACATTTGCCATGGTGGTTTGCTGCACCTATCAACCCATTATCTAGGTTTTAAGCCCCACATGCATTAGATATTTATCCTAATGCTCTGCCTCCCTCTTTCCTTCTACTCCCCGACAGGCCCCGGTATGTGATGTTCCCCTCCCTATGTCCATGTGTTCCCATTGTTCAGCAACTACTTATGAGTGAGAACATGTGGTGTTTGGTTTTCTGTTCCTGTGTTAGTTTTTTATATGTGTATACCAAGCATATCATGATATAATACAGTTTAGGAGCTAGTCTATGTTATTTTGTTGTGTAGAATATTGTTGTAAATGAAGCACTTCTATAGCTTAGGAATTTTTTTGTTACAGAAACACTGTTTCTATGGTTATTTTGTTGTTAGTTTGTTTTTATCTTTTTGGTTTTTAAATAGATTTTTTAAAAAAACTGGAATCAAAACTATCTTACCAGACATTTTTACATTTGCAGTTGGGGACCCTGGGAGCAGGCAACCATTATGCAGAAATCCAGGTTGTGGATGAGATTTTCAATGAGTACGCTGCTAAAAAAATGGGCATCGACCATAAGGGACAGGTGTGTGTGATGATCCACAGTGGAAGCAGAGGCTTGGGCCACCAAGTAGCCACAGGTATATTCTAGACCTCGTACTAAAATGTACATTTTACGGGCAACCAGATAGAAATTTAAGAGCGAAACCTCTGAAATATACTGCATGGGTTTTATCCTGAGTCCTCAACAATCAAATAACTTGAACAAATTAACTTCACTGGGCCATAACTTTCTTGTCTAAAAAAATGAGTATAATAACGATTTCATATAGGATTATCATGGAAAGTTAATAATATATGTAAAGCACTTAAATCGGTGTCTGACATTAGTAAGCACTCGATAAATGTTAGTTGCCGTTATCGTTATGTTTACTCTTATGAGTTACTAGCTGGCCAAGAAAGAGCAAGAAAATATTTAAAGAGTGGAATTTATGAAATAGGCATTCATTTGGCAGATAACGTATGTATTGTATACCTGTTCTGCAACATTAGGTGTTATGGTGGATTTGCTGATGAAACAGGCTGATACTTTGCATTCAGATTGTCTCATGAAGTAAAAGTCATGTCCGTTTAGAAGAAAAAATAAATATTAAAAGGTAGCAATTAATAATATAGGAGAGTCAAACAAAACACATCTAGGAAAAAGATTTTGGAGATGGCTTCATGGACCCAGTGTTGAGCTCAGCCTCACAGTTTGGACAATTACACACAAAGGACATTGGTGACAAAGGCAGCATGAACAAAAGCAGGAAGCAGCGAAATATTGGATAGGTCCTTTTGGATAGTGTGTGAAATAATGTATGAATTGTGACGGTTACGACAGGACTGAATGAAGCAGGACGAATGCAGAAATGAAAACAAAAAAAACAAAAAAAAAACAAAAGAAACTGTTTTAAAGGAGTCAGGGGGCTTCTTGCTTCTAGTGAGCAAGGGCCTTGAGCTTCCACAGCCCTTCGTATTTATTGGGTAGAAAAAGCAGGGAGGAGGAGGTAAGGTTGGTCAGCTGCTTGATTGATCGCAGGTTGATATTATTGCTAACAGGCTTCACATGTATCTAATCACAAGAAACACGTGCCTGGGGTGTGGCTGCCCTCAGCATTCCTTCTGGGCGGCAGACACAGTTGTCAGCTTTGGCCAACATCCTGCATTCGTAAGAGCAGTTTGCTGTTTACTCACATAGCCGCCGGTGGTATACTGACTTGTTCACGACCCTCATTCTTTCAGCTTCCGACAATGAATAAATGAAAAGGTATACAGATGTCTGGAAATTGTTATAAGCTTTAAATTTCATGTTACAGATCAGCCTCTAGTGCACTGTATTGTGGGAGAATTTAGTAATTTGTGCCAGCCTGACCCTTTAGACTGTTTAATCTAGCAGATGTATAAAGCGTCGACTAGTGGTTCAGAACATTCCCCTGGATTCGGTTAATCATGAAGGCAACAAAATGTGTTTTACTGCTACTATTCCTATTCATTCACATGTAGAGAAAGGAGTACTGAAGGCCATACTGTGGCTATTTGTTTTCACATCCCATTCTCTTTCAAGTTCCTAGAGGGCAGATGTTGACTTTGTGTCCCACAAACTGTCTCTGCACTCTGCACGATTCTCAAGTACATCTTGACTGAGCAAATAGATGAACTCAGAAACACATTAAAGGGAAAGTTGGCTTTCACTTGGCTTTTTTGTGGAATGAAGAATGTAGCCTGCCTTTCTACAGTAAATCTAAACTGTTCATTTCAGGGAAAGCTAACTCGTTTGGACTGTGCTGCTCTTGTTCCAGATGCACTGGTAGCTATGGAGAAGGCCATGAAGAGAGACAAGATTATAGTCAATGATCGGCAGTTGGCTTGTGCTCGAATCGCTTCGCCAGAAGGTCAGGACTACCTGAAGGGAATGGCAGCAGCTGGGAACTATGCCTGGGTCAACCGGTCTTCCATGACCTTCTTAACCCGTCAGGTACAGTCGACGTTGCTCTTCTGTTCCAAGTCATTTATGATGATGTTAAGTGCTTTAAAACATAGTGCAGTCCAGGCCGGGTGTGGTGGCTCATGCCTGTAATCCCAGCACTTTGGGAGGCTGAGGGAGGCGGATCATGAGGTTAGGAGATCGAGACTGTCCTGGCTAACACAGTGAAACCCCGTCTCTACTAAAAATACAAAAAAAAAAAACTGGGTGTGGTGGTGGGCGCCTGTAGTCCCAACTACTCGGGAGGCTGAGGCAGGAGAATGGCGTGAACCCGGGAGTTGGAGCTTGCAGTGAGCCGAGATTGCACCACTGCACTCCAGCCTGGGCGACAGAGCGAGACTCCTGTCTCCAAAAAAGAAAAAACATGATGCGGTCCAGTCAAAGCCTATGGTGTTTCGTTTTGGAAATTCACATAGTTAATGTTCAAAATACCAGAGAAGTGTCCAAGGTTTTGGTGTCATCTTAAATTAAATCATCTGAGTATCAAGCATGAGAAGTGAGAGAAGAGAATCAAAATTATTCCTAGAATTTGTCTTGAACACCATAGAGAATCGAAGTGCCATTGACTAAGATTCAGAAGGCTGGGGAAGAAGCAATTTTGAAAGGTGGGATCAAAAGTTGCCAGGCAGCTTTTCAACCAAAGATGAAAATGATGAAGATGAAAATGATGTGGTGGCATTGGCTATGTGGTCGAAAAGACAGCTTTTGTCCTTTACGTGAGATAATCTTACGACTACTTTTGAGCTTTTACATCTTTTACTCCCTTCAGAAGAGACTACCTGAAATCAGTGAGATAAGTCATGAAGAGCTGAAGATGAGTCCTGAAGTTCTGGCTGCTTTTATCTTCTGTGTTTTCTTCTAGGCTTTTGCCAAGGTCTTCAACACAACCCCTGATGACTTGGACCTGCACGTGATCTATGATGTTTCTCACAACATTGCCAAAGTGGAGCAGCATGTAGTGGACGGGAAGGAGCGGACACTGTTAGTACACAGGAAGGGATCCACGCGCGCTTTCCCTCCTCACCATCCGCTCATTGCTGTTGATTACCAAGTACGTAGCACTGCGTTTGTAGTTTTAAGCAGTGGGAGCACGATTTAGATCATTGCAAATGTGAATTATATTTAAAATAAAAAGCAGCAATTGTGAAAAGAAAATACTCTGTCACCCATGAAAACAGTGATTCCTAATCTTCTCTGAAGCAGTAACTCCTCCCCCCATCATTTGTGCTTGCAGTGGTGCCATGTGCTAACTAGAAAGTGCTGCAGGAGGTGTATTTTACTCCACTCCTGTGAACTGAGGCCTGTGAATTAATGGAAGACAGGATTAACTCAGTTATAGAACACAGTAAACTCAGTCTGTTTCATTCCTCCTGTCCTCTTGGTGTCTGGCTGTGGTAGAGTTAGAAAGACCCGGTAGTCTGCTGGCTCCTTTTACAGATGAGAAACCCAAAACGGAGAAGACAAGCACCTTGCTCAGGATGGTGGTTCTAGCAACACTTCCCTACACTTTTGGATTTTGCTTTGCTTTTATTTTGACTCTTCTGCATTTTTACTGGTTCTCACATTTTCACTGTCATCCACTTCCTTCCCCTCCGAATTATCAAAGAGTCAAAGTACTATCTTAATATAGTTTACAAGCCGCGTGTTTAGAAGTCTGGGTTTCTCCTACAATCCTACAATGCAAGAGAAAATTTAAATTTTATGCATACAAAGCTTATGCTTTTCTGAATTTTAACATGTTTAATTTATGTGCATCCTCAGCTCACTGGACAACCAGTGCTCATTGGTGGCACCATGGGAACCTGTAGTTATGTTCTTACTGGCACTGAACAGGGCATGACTGAGACCTTTGGAACAACCTGTCATGGAGCGGTAAGGAAAACAGAAACTTCCTTAGAAATGCTCTCTTCAGTTTAGCTATTGTTTTCCATTTTGACTGGTAAGTGTAGCCGACTGAACATTAACAGAGTTGAGACTTGGGTCTATCATGTCTTGTACTTCAAATTGTTCCCCATAATGTATACTATTTAGTAAACTGACTGGGGTCATCTAGTATCTCTACCGTAGTGAGATCTGGTAGGGTTAGGGACCGTTTCTTATCTCTGCAAGTCCAGAAAATCCAGACTGGGAAATTGTCACACTAGCTGAGCTTACCGTAACTAGTTTATAAGTGGTGGAACTTTAACGGATGCAGATATCACAGTTGATCTCAGCGATTGGCTGGACCTGCTCATTTGTTTAATTTACCCCTTCCTATTGTGTAGGCCCACTCAGGACTGCAAGGATAGGCCCTATTTGCAAATTAGAGCCCATGTACAGCCTACACACACCCCCATTTCAAAACACTGCCTCTCACCTTCTAAGCCCAGGGGTCAGTAAACTCTTCCCATAAAGGGCCAGACCGTAAATATTTTAGGCTTTTGGGACCAGGTGGTCTGTGTACCAGCTATTCAGCTATGCCATTTCAGTGCAGAAGCAACCTTAAGTACTGTGTAAATGGGCAATGCTGTGTTCTAATAAAACTATTTTAGGCCAGGCATGGTTGCTCACACTTGTAATTACAGCACTGTGGGAGGCCAGGGCAGGAGGAGCGCTTGAAGCCAGGAGTTCAAGACCAGACTGGGCAACATTAGTGAGACACTGTCTCTACAAAAACTTTTTTAATTAGCCAGGTGTGGTGCCACACCTGTAGTCATAGCTACTCAGGAGGCTAAGGCAGGAGGATTCCTTGAGCCCAGGAGGTTAAGGCTGCAGTGAGCTATGATTATGTCACTTCACTCCACTCTGAGTGACAGAGGGAGACCCTTTCTCAAAAAAACAAAATAGTTTATTTTAAAATGCAAGTGATAGGCCAGATTTGGCCCGTACACTATAGTTTACCAGCCCCTTTTCTAAGCCATCCAGAGTGTTGAGCCAGTGTTGAAATGGGAAAAAGAAACTGTCCAGAATACCTTCTTCTAGGACAGACCTTCGCAAATGTATTTAATCCTACTTTTTTCTCTGATTGTTTCTCATTTCTAGCTGCCTCCCAACTCCTAATTGTAATGCAGTGGTTTTCAACAAAGGTGTTCCCGCTACCCCCACGGGGACATTGGCAATTTCTGGAGGCTTTTTTTATTGTCATGGTTTAGTGGGAGTTGCTATTGGCATTTAGTGGGTAGAGGCCAGGGGTACTGCTGAATACCCTGCACAGCACAGCCTCCCAACAAAGAATTCTCTGGTCCAAAATCTCAAAGGATATGATGAGGCTTAAAAGGCCTGCTACCAGTTTGATAAAGTAGAAAAAGATGGTTTTTAAAGCTCCTTTTTTTTAGTGTAAGAGAAAATCAAGGAAAGGGCATATAATCTTAGGATTTGAAGTGAAGTTCATTCCTTTCCCATTCTAGGGCCGTGCGTTGTCCCGAGCAAAATCTCGACGTAATTTAGATTTCCAGGATGTTTTAGACAAATTGGCAGATACAGGAATTGCAATCCGTGTTGCCTCACCCAAACTGGTTATGGAAGAGGTAAGTGAAATTCTGATAAATACATGAATATTTATTGTTCCCCATTTGTAATTTATGTCAGTCTACAGAGATAGCAATTTAGGGTATTACTAACAGAAATTGTTTGGGTTTTTTTTTTATGACCTCAATTTTCTCTTATGTTCCTTGCTTAGCTTATTTCAGTTTTATATTTTCTTTTCTTTTGGCTGAAATTATGAGCCAGGTCCTTAAGAATGATTTTTACTGTTCATTTTATAGTCTCCATCTACATATTAAGTTTTTCAAAAGTAGTTTGAGCTGACTTTTGCTTTTGCACAATTGTATACTTAGGTTTCAATTTGAAAGCAAATTTGAAAAAGGAAGGCATAGGCTGGATGTGGTGGCTCACGCCTGTAATCCCAGCACTTTGGGAGGCCGAGGCAGGCGGATCANTCATTTCTAGCTGCCTCCCAACTCCTAATTGTAATGCAGTGGTTTTCAACAAAGGTGTTCCCGCTACCCCCACGGGGACATTGGCAATTTCTGGAGGCTTTTTTTATTGTCATGGTTTAGTGGGAGTTGCTATTGGCATTTAGTGGGTAGAGGCCAGGGGTACTGCTGAATACCCTGCACAGCACAGCCTCCCAACAAAGAATTCTCTGGTCCAAAATCTCAAAGGATATGATGAGGCTTAAAAGGCCTGCTACCAGTTTGATAAAGTAGAAAAGATGGTTTTAAAGCTCCTTTTTTTTTAGTGTAAGAGAAAATCAAGGAAAGGGCATATAATCTTAGGATTTGAAGTGAAGTTCATTCCTTTCCCATTCTAGGGCCGTGCGTTGTCCCGAGCAAAATCTCGACGTAATTTAGATTTCCAGGATGTTTTAGACAAATTGGCAGATACAGGAATTGCAATCCGTGTTGCCTCACCCAAACTGGTTATGGAAGAGGTAAGTGAAATTCTGATAAATACATGAATATTTATTGTTCCCCATTTGTAATTTATGTCAGTCTACAGAGATAGCAATTTAGGGTATTACTAACAGAAATTGTTTCGGTTTTTTTTTTTTTTATGACCTCAATTTTGTCTTATGTTCCTTGCTTAGCTTATTTCAGTTTTATATTTTCTTTTCTTTTGGCTGAAATTATGAGCCAGGTCCTTAAGAATGATTTTACTGTTCATTTTATAGTCTCCATCTACATATTAAGTTTTCAAAAGTAGTTTGAGCTGACTTTTGCTTTTGCACAATTGTATACTTAGGTTTCAATTTGAAAGCAAATTTGAAAAAGGAAGGCATAGGCTGGATGTGGTGGCTCACGCCTGTAATCCCAGCACTTTGGGAGGCCGAGGCAGGCGGATCACGAGGTCAGGAAATCAAGACCATCCTGGCTAACACGGTGAAACCCCATCTCTACTAAAAATACAAAAAACTAGCCAGGCGTGGTGGCAGGCGCCCGTAGTCCCAGCTACTCGGGAGGCTGAGGCAGGAGAATAGTATGAACCCGGGAGGTGGAGCTTGCAGTGAGCCGAGATTGCGCCACTGCACTCCAGCCTGGGTGACAGAGCGAGACTCCGTCTCAAAAAAAAAAATAAATAAAGGAAAATATAAATGTTTGAAGTGACTTTTATTTGACTCACAGGAGAATAGATTTTGTTTAAATTCTGTATATATGTGTACATATATGTACATATTTAAATTAAGAGCAATTTAATTCCTTTCTTAATGATTTAAGAGAAAAGAAAAAGTCATCCAGAAGCTCAGTGCCCTAACACAGTTATTACTTGATCTTTTAGAATACTTACTATTGTTGGCCGGGCGTGGTGGCTCACGCCTGTAATCCCAGCATTTTGGAAGGCCAAGGCAGGCAGATCACTTGAGGTCAGGAGTTAGAGATTAGCCTCATCAACATGGCGAAACCCCTACAAAAATACAAAAATTAGCCTGGCATGGTGGTGGACGCCATAATCGCAGCTACTCAGGAGGCTGAGACAGGAAAATCACTTGAACCCAGGAGGAGAGGTTGCAGTGAGCCAAGATCATGCCACTGGACTCCAGCCTGGATGACAAAGCAAGACTGTCTCAAAAAAAGAAAAAATATATAGTTTTTTCCTTTTTTTTTGTTGTTGTTGTTGAGACGGAGTCGCCCTGTCACCCAGGTTGGAGTGCAGTGGCGCGATCTGGGCTCGTCGCAAGCTCCGCCTCCTAGGTTCGCGCCATTCTCCTGCCTCAGCCTCCCCAGTAGCTGGACTACAGGTGCCCGCCACCACGCCCAGCTAATTTTTTGTATTTTTAGTAGAGGCGGGGTTTCACTGTGTTAGTCAGGATGATCTCGATCTCCTGACCTCGTGATCTGCCCGCCTCGGCCTTCCAAAGTGCTGGAATTACAGGCATGAGCCACCGAGCCTGCCCTTTCCTAATTTTTTTTTAAAGCTAATCATAACTATAGTTAAAAAACATTTTGTAGTTATTTTGAAATTTAGCACATTATTATAAAATTGTTTTGTCACTTTTTAAAATCATTGCTGAATATTCCACCAGCTGAGTACCTTACTTTCTGCCTGTAGTGGACATTTAAGTAGCTTCCAAATGTTTGCTACTATAAATTAAATTGTAATGATTATCTTCATGCATGCAGCTTTTTTCCAGTTGTTTTAGTAATTAGAACAAAGTCTCAAAAGTGGAATTACATGGTGGCTCATGCCTATAATCCCAGTACTTTGGGAGGCCAATGCAGGAAGATCTCTTGAGGCCAGGAGTTCAAGATTAGTCTGGGCAAAGATTAGTCAGGTGTAGTCCTAGCTGCTCAGGAGACTGAAGCTGGAGGATCGCTTGAGCCCAGGATCTTGAGGTTACAGTGAGCTATGTGATTGTGCTGCTGCATTCCAGACTGGGCAGCAAAGCAAGACCCTGTCTCTAAAAAAACAAGGAAAAAAAGTGGAATTACTGAGTCAGTATGACAAAGACTTATTTTTTTTTAAATAATGATTCATTTTTCCCGTGATCTTAAGAATACATGTTTAGGCCGGGCACGGTGGCTCAAGCCTGTAATCCCAGCACTTTGGGAGGCCGAGACGGGCGGATCACGAGATCAGGAGATCGAGACCATCCTGGCTAACACGGCGAAACCCCGTCTCTACTAAAAAATACAAAAAACTAGCCGGGCGAGGTGGCGGGCGCCTGTAGTCCCAGCTACTCGGGAGGCTGAGGCAGGAGAATGGCGGGAACCCAGGAGGCGGAGCTTGCAGTGAGCTGAGATCCGGCCACTGCACTCCAGCCTGGGCGACAGAGCGAGACTCCGTCTCAAAAAAAAAAAAAAAAAGAATACATGTTTAATTTAAAAAATTTGGAAAATACTGGCCGGGCGCAGTGGCTCACGCCTATAATCCCAGCGCTTTGGGAGGCCGAGGCAGGCGAATTACGAGGTCAGGAGATTGAGACCATCCTGGCTAACACAGTGAAACCCCATCTCTACTAAAAATACAAAAAATTAGCTGGGCGTGGTGGCGGGCGCCTGTAGTCCCAGCTACTCAGGAGGCTGAGGCAGGAGAATGGCATGAACACTGGAGGTGGAGCTTGCAGTGAGCTGAGATCGCACCACCGCACTCCAGCCTGGGCGACAGACCAAGACTCTGTCTCAAAAAAAAGATTTGGAAGATGCAAAGAAGAAAACAGAAAACATTTAGAACTCAATCAGCCAGAAATAAGTACAGTTAACATTTGCATTTTTAGTTTTTTGGTTTGGTTTTGTTTTTTCATCAGCACCATGTGATTGTTTCATTCACTCATTCAGCGAACGCTTACGAACTATCTGCTATAGTTAGGTACTGTTCTGTGTGCTAGAGATACTGCAGTGAATGAAAGAAACATGAATCGCTTCCTTGTGGAGCTTTCCAAATAATAAAACATACAGTGTGTTAATGACCATACGAGTTCTATGAAATAAAAATGAAGCAAGGAAAGAGGGGGTTGGAGAAGACTTCCGTGAGGTGACTAGAGCAAAGACTTGAAGAGAGAGAGGAAACAGGCTACCTGGGCATCTGGAGGTGAGCTTTCGAGGCAGAGCGAACAGCAAGTGCAAAATCTGTGAGCCGAGGTTATGCAGGAGTGTTCAAGAAACAGCAAGGAGGCCAGGCATGAAGAGCAAGCCAGAGGGTGATGAGGTCAGAGAGGTAGGGGGCACCAGAGCATTTGGACTTCTGCTTTTACTCTGATTGAAATGAAGAAACCCTGGAGGATTTTGAGCAGAATAGTGACGTGATGTGACAAATGTGTTTGCATGTTGATGAGAAGAATTTACAAGAGAAATTAATGATGCAGAAAAGAGGGAGGAAACTGCTGGAGAAGTGTCCTTGAATAGATGAGAGGAGATAGAGTCTGATGTACAAGTGCATGGGGTTGCTATTTGCTAGAAGCACAGATAATGCATCCTTTAGAAAAGGAGAGAAGAGGCTGAGCACAGTGGCTCACACCTGTAATCCCAGCACTTTTGGGAGGCTGAGGTGAGAGAATTGCTTAAAGCTAGGAGTTCGACACCAGCCTGGGCTACAAAGCAAGACCCCCCCGCCATCTCTACAAAAAATAAAAGGATTAGGCACAGTGGCACATACATGTAGTCTCAGTGAGCTATGATTGTGCCACTGGACTCAACCTTGGGCGACATTAAAAAGTAAAAGGAGAAAAGGTATTATAGATACAGATACGTGGAGAAGGAAGATAAAGTGAGCGTTATTTTGAATATTTTGGCTGCTATTTTTTTCAGCGTATTACATAGTAGGGTCAGCAAGTGAGAGTGAGGATCTGAGAAAAGGTATGAAATACTCATCTAGGGGAGAGATAGTCATTGGCCCAGTGGAATTTTATCTGATTTCCAGGAGCTAGAAATCGTCAAGTAATGCTGGGGAGTGATTCAGGCTCCCACAGATAACTACAGCCAAAGGTAGTTTGTGGTACGATGTAGTGACTGCAAGATTCACAACTAGGAGTGCCTAGGGAGAAAGGGAGAATAGAAACAACCTTGAAAGCCAGGAGCACACCTGTCCCACTCCTGGGACCAATGGCATGACCTGGTTTGGGAGAAAAAACAGCCACCACTTCAGAAAGTTGGAGGTGAAAGTGATGTCCTCGGGAAAGATCCATGTTTCAGTAAAACAGGAAGATGAAGGGAACGTTCAAAGAAGGGAAGGAGGGGATTTTGCTCCTTCTGGAAGGAGTTCCAGAGGAACTTCCCCAGTGGGGAAGTTTCAGAAACTGGAAGGGAATGGGAGGTGGGATAGAAAAGGATTTTATGTACAGAACCATACGGGAATCAGCATGGCTGGCCTGAGCTTGTATTGACAGGAATGAAGATAAAGTGAGTGTGTGATGAAATTAGTGCTAATGGTGGCAAGGCAGTGTGGGTAGGATGGAAGGGTGGGAATGTTGCTAGAAAGTCACAGAAATAAATTGTGTGTGAGTGTAGGTACACACATATACCCACATACACACGTGCACAGTTTTAGTTTGTTTTAGACATATATGAATTTTATCACTTACTGTGACGGTACTACATGTTCATTCTAGAAATTTTGATAACTGCAGAAATATATAAAGAAAAAATTAAAAGTGCCAGTAATTCTACCATCAAGAGATAATTACTACTGACATATGATGGTTTGGTGCTGTTCCTTCCTATCAGGTTTTGGTGTGTGTTTTATTTAATTACATTGACTGCATTTCCTAGTTCTACGTGTAATGTAATACATGTAGTAATACATGTTCTAAGTAATACATGTTCTTTAGAGACATTTTGAAAAATACAGAAAAAATATAAGACAAGATGAAAGTGTTTTGGAAGCTACCACTGACCAACATCAGGCTTACTCCTTTTTTAAATTTTTGCTATTTTGATAGGCAAAAAAACTCTCTTATTTTAGTGTGCATTTATTTAATCACAAGTGAAGTTTGTTGCTTGTAAAGACTGTGTTTTTGGTGGACTTGTACAGTGTTTAATTCCTCTCCTGCAGGCTCCTGAGTCCTATAAGAATGTGACAGATGTGGTGAATACCTGCCATGATGCTGGAATCAGCAAGAAAGCCATTAAACTGAGACCAATTGCTGTGATCAAAGGATAGAACCTTGGACAGCAGGGCTGCCAGACACCACCAGCCCTCTGAAGTGGAAGTGGACTGACGTGCTTTTCTGACATCAGACTCAAGGCAGGACAGGTTCCAAAGTGCGCAGCTGTAACTGCTCGTGCCAAAATGGCTGGTGCGGAGGCTGCTGCTTTCAGGGGCTCGTGCTTATAAAATAACCTTCCAGGAAGAGGCACATTGGCCACCTTTGGAAAGGGAGGAATATGCCTTCTCCTTGGTTGTTCCACAGAGTTTTAGGAAAATCTGTTAGGCATGGGCAGGTGTCAAATTGCCTTAGGCAGTCATACAGATCTTTAGCCATCAGATTGAACTTCTTTCCACCAAGTTCTGTTTACATTCCGAGAGGTGTCATGAAGAAAGTTCTATTAAATAAGGTTTTGGAATGTTTCCTTTTGTCCGTTGCTTTGTCAGTTTGTCCATTCATCCACCCGTTTGGGCACCACCCCTCTTACTAAATACCCTCTTACTTGGAGAGCACCCAGGGGGTTGTAATCGGGCTGTTAGATGAATAGATAGTGGAAGACATTGAAGAGGGAGTATGTAGAGGCCCAAAGACAAAATTGTTTTTCCTAGCCTTGCTACCTTTCTTATTCTAAATACAAGGCAGAGTTTTTGAATCCATGGGGCCAGGTGAACAAAATGTAGGTGATGGTGCTGGTGATGGAGGGGGCAGCAGAACCCCAGGCCTGGCCTCCTTCCTACACATACCTCACAGGGCGCTTTATTGTGCCTGCTGCTGCCTGTGTAGAGGACAGCTCCACTCCACCCCCAGCCGTCTGTGCTGTCTTGGCAGAGGCAGGCCTGGCCATGCAGCAGGGCTGTACAGACCCCTGTGGGCCACAGCTTCCCACTGCCATTCTCTTCCCAAAGGCCCTGGCACATAGCGCTGAGCACCTGGGCACTCAAAACTGCAGCTCCAGGCAGATTTGTGAGCAGGTTGCTCATCAAAACTCCAGCTCTGGGCCACTTGGTGCTTGGGTTGGGAGAGGCAGATGTGGGAGAAGCATAGATAGGAAACCACTGTGCTGGGGATGGTTTTCTTGGAGGTCAGCCCTGGCCACAGCCTCCACTGTGTTTTGCTGGGGACCTAAGGCCCCATCTACAACTCCTTTCCTCTTGCAGAGAAAGCCCC
>NW_016807262.1:866574-873874 GCF_001698545.2 Rhinopithecus bieti
TTTTTTTTTTTTTTTTTTTTTTATTTTTTTTATTTTTAAGATGGAGTCTTGCCCTGTCACCCAGGCTGGAGTGCAATGGCACAATCTTGGCTCACTGTAACCTCCACCTCCCGGGTTCAAGCGATTCTCCTGCCTCAGCCTCCTGAGTAGCTGGGATTATGGGCACGTGGCCCCACATCTGGCTAATTTTTTGTATCTTTAGTAGAGATGGGGTTTCACCATGTTGGCCAGGCTGGTCTCGAACTCCTGACTTCGTGATCCACCTGCCTTGGCCTCCCAAAATGCTGGGGTTACAGTCATGAGCCACCACACCTGGCCTGGTAATAGGTATTTTTAGTGAAATAAAATAGTAACTGAGTGTGATTCTGATTTATGTTTTTGTGAGAATTAGTGATTGTGAGAAACTTTTCATTTGTGTCAATTTCATGTCTTCTTTTCAGACAGGGTCTATTCTGGTCTTTTAGGATTGGGTATTTGAGGTTGCAGGGGTTTTTCGTTTTGTTGTTGTTGCTGTTTATTTCACCTTAGTAGTGTCAGTTTGCCGTACGTGTTAGATGAGAATCCGTTTCAGAGATAGAATTTTCTTCCAAAATTCTCTCTCAGTTTTTAGGGTGCCTTAACTGTTGGTTAATTGTTTCCTTTACTCTGTAGAAATTCTAAAGTTTTACCTAGTCCCACATGTTTATATTTGCATACATTCATGGTAATTTTCTATGCACCCATTTCCAATCCCTTATCATCCCCCTTCTTCCCCCAAGCTCTAGTAACCACTGTTGCACTCTCTAGGTCTTTGAAATAATTTTTTTTTTTTTTTTTTTTAAGATTCTGTATGAGTGAGATAATACAAGGTTTGTCTTTCTCTGCCTGGCTCATTTCATTTACCGTCACATCCTCCAGGTACAACCACAGGGCTCCCTATGAGGTGATGTCATTGAGTTTTCCTGGCTGAAGAGTCGTCCATTGTGTACACATGGGAGTTTATTTTTTCATCTGCATATGGATGGTAGGTGGATTCATTTCCCTGACTCCCGTGAATAGTGCTGCAGTCCACACCAGAAGGCATCACCTCTCTCTTCCATGTACCAATTTCATGTGTGTTGAATGTATACCTAGCAGTACAGTTGCTAGTGGAAATGGTCGTTGTAGTTTTAATGTTTGGAGGAAGCCTCACGTTGTTTCTGTAGTGTATGTACTAGTTTGCTTCCCCAACAAGTGTGGAGAAGAATTCCCCCTCTCT
This sequence comes from Rhinopithecus bieti, assembly GCF_001698545.2. Lineage (NCBI taxonomy): Eukaryota > Metazoa > Chordata > Mammalia > Primates > Cercopithecidae > Rhinopithecus > Rhinopithecus bieti. The sequence continues at coordinate 867,812 of NW_016807262.1, forward strand.
AAAACTCCACACCGGCCGGGCACGGTGGCTCACGCCTATAATCCCAGCACTTTGGGAGGCCGAGGTGGGTGGATCACCTGAGGTCAGGAGTTCAAGACCAGCCTGACCAACATGGTGAAACAATGTCTCTACTAAAAATACAAAAAAAAAAAAAAGAAAAGAAAAAAAAAAATTAGCCAGGCGTGGTGGTGGGCATCTGTAATCCCAGCTACTCAGGAGGCTGAGGCAAGCGAATCACTGGAACCCAGGAGGTGGAGGTTGCAGTGAGTCAAGATCATGCCATTGCACTCTAGCCTGGGCAACAAGAGCAAAACTCCATCAAAAAAAAAGAAAGGAAAGGAGAGGAAAGGAGAAAGCAAAGGAGAAAGGAAAGGAAAGGGGAAAGGGGGAGGATATCCACACCAGCATTTGTCTTTCTTTTTATGTTTTTTTAATCTTTTTTTGTAACATTCAATTCAACTAAAGAGAGATGATATCTGATTGTGGTTTTGATCTACATTTTTCTCATGATTACCAATGCTCTCCAAGTTACTGTGTACTTGTTTCAATTTCACGTCGAAGACTAGGCGAAGGAACCCGAAGACATGGGATTGAGGCACAGGGAAAAGCAAAGATTCTCTGCATCACTGATCCTCACAATAATGTGGATCAAGACCACACTCAGATGCCGCCTCACTGCAGTTAGAACAAATATTACCGAAATTGTATGGCAATTTCACTGCCATTGTGTACATGCATATAATGGGAGGGTTGGAAGGATGTTTTGATCTATATATATATAGCACGAGGATGAAATTACAGCATTTGGCATCTCTGTGACCTTCTATAATTATTTCTCTGTGAAGAGAACATTCAGAATCTTATTTTCTAGCTCATTTTTTTTTCTAATGCAAAGCATTTTAACAGGTTGTCAAATATGCAGTTTTTAGAATTATGTAAGTATCACATAAAAATTGGTATATCACATTAGATGATTCTATCACATCATCTACTATATAAAATAAATATGTAAATATATATTATATANATTGATTCTTTCTATGACTATCAGTATTGTGGTGGAAAGTGGTGAGAGTGGACATCTCTGTCTTGTTCTTCATCTTAGTGGAAAAGCTTTCAACTCCTCATCTTTGAGTACAATGCTATCTATGAACTTGTCATATATGACCTTTACAATGTTGAGGTGTATTCCTTGTATTCCCAATGTCTTGAGATATTTTATCATGAAAGAATATTGAGTTCTGCTAAATGGCTTTACTGCACTTATTGTGATTATGTGTTCTTTTATCTTTCATATTGTTAATGGTGTATATCACATTTATTGATTTGTGTAGATTGAGCCATTCTTACGTCCTAAGGATAAATCCCATGTGATCATGCTGTTTTATCCTTTCAATGTGCTGTTTAATTTGGTTTGCTGAAATTTTGTTGAGGATTTTTGCATCTATGTTCATCAGAGATATTGGCCTGTAATTTTCTCTTCTTTACTGTTTTTGTCTGGCAAAGAGAAGATAAGAAGGTAATGCTGGCCTCATAAAATGAATTTGTACGTGTTCCCTTCTTTTCAATTTTGAAAGAGTTTTAGAATGATTAGTGTTAATCTACTCAACACAAAATCCACTTGGTTCTGGATGTTTCTTGGTTTGGGGTTTTTTTATTATATTTTAATCTCCTTACCTGTCATTGGTTAGTTCATATTTTCTATTTCTTCAAGATTCGGTCTTGGTAAATTGTGTGTTACTAAAAATGTATCCTTCTTTTTTCTAGGTTGTCCAGTTTGTTGGCATGTGATTGTTCATAGTAGTCTCTTAATCCTTTGCATTTCTGTGGTATCAGTTGTAATGTCTCCTCTTTTATTTACAAATTTACTTGTTTGAATCTTCTCTCTTTCTTCTTGGTTAGTCTAACTAATTGTCAATTTTATTTAACTTTTCAAAAAACTAGCTCTTAGTTTGTCAATCTTTATATTGTTTTTATTTTGTATATATCATCTGTTTCTGCTCTAATATTTATTATTTCCTTCTTTATATCTTTGAGATTTCTTCTTTCTCCCAGTGTCTTCAGGTTAGGCTGTTTATTTGAAATTATTATTTTATCTTTATGTAGGCATTTACTGCTATAAAATTTCCTCTTAGAACTGATTTTGCTACATTACATAAGTTTTGGTATGTTTCATTTCCATTTTTATTAGTTCTGAGATATATTAAAATACATGTTTTGATTTCTCCCTTGAAACACTGGTTGTTTAGGAGCATGTTGCTTAATCTTCACATATTTTTACATTTTTCTGTTTTCATTTTGATTTTTAATTTCATACCATTGTGGTCAGAAAAGATGCTAAATACAATTTCAATGTTCTTGTTGAATGCGTTAAGACTTGATATGTGGCCTAACATATTTGTTCAGGATAATGTTCAGTTTGTGCTTGAGAAGAATGCATTTATTTCCTTTCAGATAGAATGTTTTGTATATATCTGCTAGGTCCATTTGATTGAAAGTGTAGTTCCAGTCCAATATTTTCTTATTGATTTTCTGTGTGGATGATCTATGCACTGAGGAAAGAGGGATATTTAAATTCCCCTTATTATTATATTGCTCTCTGTTTCCTCCTTCAGATATGTTAATATTTGCTTTGTATATTGAGAAGTTCCAATGTTGCATCCCTATATATTCACAATAGCTATATCCTCTTGATAAATGGAATATTTTATCATTACATAATGATCTTTTGTTCTTGCTAAGTTTTTGACTTAATATTTATTTTGTCTGCATGGAGAATCTCTTTCCATTCTTTCACTTTCAGTGTATGTGATCTTAAAGATAAAGTGAGCCTCTTATAGGTAGGATATAGTTGGGTCTTTTTATTTATTCATTTAGCCATTCTGTGTCTTTTATTAGAGTATTTAATCTATTTATGTTAAAAAATTATTGATTATTGGTAAGGACTTACTATTGCCATTTTGTTGTTTCCTGGTTGTTTTGTCACACTTTTATTCATTTATTTCTCTCATACTGTTTTTGTTATTTGTGATCTTCACTATTTGTATAAAAACAGAGATTTTAACAGCTTGTCATCTAGAGAGTTACTGAGCATTGTCACCATGAGAATGTAAATAGAACTACTAGATAAAATGACTGGTTACTTCAGTTTGAAGAGGAAAACAGCCCCAATAAAGCTTCTTACTCGGGAAGGGGAACATCACACACCGGGGCCTATCATGGGGAGTGGGGAGGAGGGAGGGATTGCATTGGGAGTTATACCTGATGTAAATGACGAGTTGATGGGTGCTGACGAGTTGATGGGTGCAGCACACCAACATGGCACAAGTATACATATGTAACAAACCTGCACGTTATGCACATGTACCCTAGAACTTAAAGTATAATAATAATAAAATAAAATAAAATAAAATAAATAAATAAACAAGAAGCAGTAGCAGTAGCAGCAGCAACAGCAGCAGCCAGGTGTGGCAGCTCATGTCTATAATCCCAACATTTTGGGAGGCTGAGGCAGGAGGATTACTTGAGATGAGGAGTTAGAAATTAGATGGGGCAACACAGAGAGAATCTCATCTCTAAAAATAAGAAAAATAAAATTATAAAATTAAATCATTGATTTTTTTTCTGTTGCTTTAATTCTTTTCTTTTTACTTTTTATGCTTTGTTTGCAACTATAGGCTTTTGCTTTGGGGTTACCATAAGACTTCTATAAAACATCTTAGAGTCACAATAGTCTGTTTTAAGCTAATAACAACTTTGAATGCATACATATACTCTACACTTTTACTCCTGTATCACTAATTTTATATTTTCAATGTTATAATATATATCTTTTTCATATTGTGTATATCCGTCAACAAATTTTTTTGAATGCAAACATTATAATAGGTTGTCAAATATAGTTATTAGAATTATGTAAATATCACCTATAAAAATTTGTATATCACATTAGATGATTCTATAAAATAAAAACACAAATCACACATTGACAATAACCCCTGCAGTCCAAGTATACCCCACAATAGTAAAATTACACTTAAAAAAGAAAACTCTAAAGACATTTATACATTTAAACCAAAGTAACTGTGACTAGACTAAATACATTCATTCATCAAGTACAATAAATTTAGCATTGCTGCTTATAGTCACTAATAACACAATTTTAGGTGCAATTTCACATGCTTTCATAAATCTTCCAGTACAGTTCCCATAGTAAAGTGTCTTTGTGCATGCCATTTTCATTTATATGCAGTTGCATCATACATCATACTTAAAACTATTGCATGTCACCAACTGTTAATATACATTTTAAGTGAACAGCAGGTAAAAAATTTCAACCTCAATGATGACAAAATTTAAGATTAAAGTCTTGAAAGCCTATAGTGATTTGTTTACTTGCATAAATACTATTTTCACTTAGTATAGGCTATTAAAATAAGCAGAGAATTTAAATATTAACTCAAAAAAAGATAGAGGCTCCAAACCTTCCTAAGAAATTAATGCGTTTTCAAAGTAATAATATAATGTGAGTCTGTAAGTCAAAAGGAATTTCGTATTTATTCCCAAATTTAAAATACCAGTGATGTGAAGAGAAGATTGAGCCCTAAAATTGTTGTACCAAATTGTAAAATACAGTAAAGAAGATGCAGCTCATTTGCTTGGGAATATGTAATGGAATATTTTTCACAGTAATGTTATGTTAAACACTAAATGGACGGTCTAAATAAATGTACCTTTGCGAGCAAGGAAAGGGAACAATTAAGGCTTTTGATGCTCTCCGTAGCTACCACCCAAGCTTAAGTTAGATAGAGGCTACAAGGCCACACAATATTACTTCTCACTTCTCTAATATATTGTTAGATGCTTCATTTCAACCCCATACTTATTATCTTATTTAGATGCATATTTTTCTATATCTCTAATTTAATTAAGTCCCCAATCCCGCCCCATCTAAACAGAATGCTGAAATGGTTAGGGCCTTATCTGTTTGGTTCACGGTTGTAATACTGGGGGCTAAGAATGCTTAACATATGCCATAAATCCAAGAAATATATATATATATATATTTTTTTTTGTTTTGTTTTTTTGTTTTTTTGTTGAGGCGGAGTCTCACTCTGCCGCCCAGGCTGGAGTGCAGTGGCCGGATCTCAGCTCACTGCAAGCTCCGCCTCCCGGGTTCACGCCATTCTCCTGCCTCAGCCTCCCAAGTAGCTGGGACTACAGGCGCCCGCCATCTCGCCCGGCTAGTTTTTTGTATTTTTTAGTAGAGACGGGGTTTCACCAGGTTAGCCAGGATGGTCTCGATCTGCTGACCTCGTGATCCGCCCGTCTCGGCCTCCCAAAGTGCTGGGATTACAGGCTTGAGCCACCGCGCCCGGCCCAAGAAATATTTTTGAATGAACTAAGAAGCCTGGCCTCCACAGGCAACCCCATTTGTTTTTCCGAAGCATTAACAGATAATTGTTACCTTCTTTAGAGATAACCAGATTGACAATTATTAAAAAGGAATCAATGTTTCCTAGGCTATGAAAACGTCAAAAACATGTAACAGGAAAACTGAGGGTACAAACGTATCAAATCAAGACTAAAGGCACTGGAGAAAGAAGGTAAGCATTGTAAACAATTTTTAAAACAAATCAAGTTTTAAAGTATAAAATGCCAAACTACTAAGAGAAAATGTACTAAAATGATGACAATGCTCTACCATAGTGGACACAATTCCTATAATATCACAAACAGAATTCTTTTGTGATTCTATCATTTTCTTTCATCCTACATCTTCTATAATATTCCAAACCCTAGAAACAAATGTATTTTCAGTTGTGTGAAACAAAAAATTCCAACTGAAATGTCTGTGGAAATTCCTTTTTCTTAAACGATGTTATAAATTTGATACATAGACTTGATAGACATAAGAATATCATTTTGGAAATCATAAAATACTAAATTATGCTCAATCAAAATACAAAGGTTCTTACTCAGTTGAACACAGTTCAGAGCCCCATAAGAGCAAATTGTAATGTAAAGAGGAAAAGTAAATACAATCTTTCTAGACACACAAAA
>NW_016807263.1:0-2116 GCF_001698545.2 Rhinopithecus bieti
AAAAAAAAAAAAAAAGACATTCTTTGGGTGGAGTTACTTAAACATCAAATTGAGGATGAACAAATAAAACCTGTAACGTTCTAAGTGTTTGAGAAGGCTGGATTGCTAAAGAAACTCCAAGCCTGGTCTGCAACCCTGAAGGTAACCCCTGGTCCCCCAGACCTGCACCATAGGAAGCCAGCTGTGAAGGCGCCGCAGAATGTAGGAAGAGCATACATTCCAAAGCCTGCTTGAAATCTAGAATAATTAATCTCCAAGTCGTCAAAGAGGAAATGAGCAGAGTTAAATGGACCAGCCAAGGATTCGCTCCATGGTCAGGGAGGGAATTTCATGATTCTTGCCCATCTAGTGGGACTTAACAATAGTTGTGGACCACTGGCTGCTGTGCAGATTTCCGGTCCCCCATTTTTCAAATTAGAGCTTTTTTGTTGTAGTTATCTGTTTTCACTCCAGCGTTGTACACATCCCCACATGTGGTGGGGACCAGATAACTTGTCCTTTATTTTATAGACCATTGAACACAGAGAAGTTTATCCAGCCCCAACGGAGAGAGCTTCACATCTCCCATAAATCCTGGACTTGGCTAGGTGCCGTGGCTCGTGCCTGTAATCCCAGCAGTTTGGGAGACCGAGGTGGGTGGATTGTTTCAGCTTAGGAGTTTGAGACTATCCTGGGCATCATGGCAAAACCCAGACTATAAAAACAAAAAACAAAACAAAACAAAAAATATTCAAAAAATTAGTCAGGTGTGGTAGGATGTGCTTATGGTCCCAGCTACTTAGGGAGGCTGAGGTGGGAGAATTATCTGAGCCTGGGGAGATTGAGGCTGCAGTGAGCTGTGATTGTGCCACTGCACTCTAGCCTGGGCAACAGAACAAGACCCCGCTTCAATCTAAAAAAAAAAAAAAAAATCCTTGACTTTGAGCTGGAATCACTAATTGGATAAAACTTTAGGATCATCTACCTTGAGGAGGGAGCATGAGTTTTTCTATGGATGAACAGAAGTGTTTGTGTAGCCAAAGTGGTGGACTGATAGAAAGATTACTAAATTGTACCCTGTCTTCTCCATTTGTCTTGTATTCTACAGTAACAAATAGAAGTTTTTACTAGGTGTTTGTTCAGCTATAATCCTGTTTCCTGGCTTCCCTGGCAGCTTGATGTGGCCATATAGCCAGGTCAGTGGGGTGTGAGTGGAAGTGATATGTACAATTCCCTGGTTGTATCATTAAAAGTAAGTTAATTTGTATTCATTCTAGTTTAGTCTTCATTTCTGCAGTAAGTTTTTATTTCATTTCAAATTTTCTTGAGTGCTATCACCTTATTTCTAAATTTTCTATTCTGATAGGTATTCCTATTTCATATCTTTTCTAATTTCTCAATATCATTCAGCTCATTTTGATATAGAAGATCATTTTTAAAAATCTGTTTTGTGGGCATATCGTTCTGGTGTGTTCATTGTAGGAATGTTATTTTGCTACGTATTCTCTTTTTTTCTTTTCTTTTATTTATTTTTCTGTAGAGAGGGGGTCTCACTTTGTTGCCAAGGCTGACCTCCAACTCCTGGCCTCAAGTGATCCTCCTGCTTTGGCCTCCCAAAGTGCTGGGATTGAAGGTGTGAGCCACTGTGCACAGCTTTTCCTGCCCCCCTCTCTTTTTCTTATAATCACATTATATAGGTGGAGTTTTTTGTTGTTGTTTTGTTTTGTTTTCTGAGACGGAGTCATGCTCTGTTGCCCAGGCTGGAGTACAGTGAAATGATCTCGGCTCACTGCAACCTCTGCCTCACACTCCTGGGTTCAAGCAATTCTCCTGCCTCAGCCTCCCGAGTAGCGGAGATTACAGGCATGTACCAACAGGCCCAGCTAATTTTTTTTTGTATTTTTAGTAGAGACGGGGTTTTACCATGTTAGCCAGGCTGATCTCAAACTCCTGACCTCAAGTGATCCACCCACCTTGGTGTCCCAAAGTGCTGCGATTACAGGCGCAAGCCATCATTCCTGGCCTGTATGGGTTTTTGCCTTGATGATTTTCTATTGCTTATTTTTCTTCCTTCCTTCCCCTTCCTCCCTCCCCTTTCTTTCTTTCCTTCCTTCCTTCCTTCCTTCCTTCCTTCCTT
>NW_016807264.1:0-655 GCF_001698545.2 Rhinopithecus bieti
TTATTATTATTATTATTATTATTCATTTGTTAGAGACAGGGTCTTGTCCTGTTGCTCAGGCTGTAGTGCACTGGCACAATCATAGCTCATTATAGGCTGAAACTCCTGGTGTCAAGTGATCTTCCTTTCTCCACCTCCCAGCTAGCTGGAACTACAAGCATGAGCCACCGTGCCCAGCCTCTAAATGGGTTTTAATGTGCTATTCTAATAGTCCATTAGAGATTCAGGCATTTGAGAAAAATCCTGTATTTTATAATAGACTAAAATAATGGTCATCCTAGCTATTGGCATTTATCAAACAAGTGTTACGATGTAAAATGCTGGATAAACCACAGAATGTTTCATGCATACCTTTTTGCTTCTCCACAGCAGTTCGTAATACTGTTGTTCCTTCTGCATTTAGTAAATAAAAACCTTTTGAATGAAGAATGACTCAGAGGAAATACTATGCTACTATGCTCATCAGCTTTAGTATTTTATTTTTTTATATATTTTAATCATTTATAAACTTTGAAGAAGTTAAGTTTTCAATATTTGTAATATAAGATGTTTTCATTCAACTTATTTATTTAAATATGACTTTATAAAGCCACATTGGCAAGTTGAGATGAATTTTTCTGCTTATTTTTTATTTTAACATTTTAATTGTTTTTGA
>NW_016807265.1:0-2030 GCF_001698545.2 Rhinopithecus bieti
CCCTGGCCTTGGGGGGCCTCGTTCCAGGGCACAGGCAGGTGCCTGGAGCCACATGGGGCACACCTCCTGGACCCCTGTGTCTCAGCCATTGAAGGGTGCTTAGGGCTATCCTGAGAAGCTGGTGCCAGGAGGGAGAATCCCGTCCCAAGATATTTCAGGTTGTGGATTAGGGAGAATTACAGGGGGAGGGCATTTAACATAGGTTCATTCCCAGAATAAATGCTCCACACAGGGTATTGTCAAAATTAGTATTTTATTACCTGCAACTCCAATCTGAGTACTCACCTGGGAAATTCTAAAGACACAGAGAGGACTTGGAGGAAGCAGAGTAACTGAATGCAATTTAAAAGAACTAAAACAGGCCAGGTGCCGTGGCTCACTCCTGAAATCCCAGCATTTTGGAAGGCTGAGGCGGGTGATCACCTGAGGCCAGGAGTTCAAGACCAGCCGGGCCAATATGGTGAAACTCTATTTCTACTAAAAATACAAAAATTGGCTGGGCTTGGTGATGGGCACCTGTAGTCCCAGCTACTCAGGAGGCTGAGATGGGACAATGGCTTGAACCTGGGAGGCGGAGGTTGCAGTGAGCCAAGATTGTGCCACTGCACTCTAGGCTGGGCAACAAGAATGAAACTCTATCTCAAAAAAAAAAGAAAAAAAAAAAAAAAAAGAAAAGAAAAGAAAAGAAAAACCTTGGAAATGTATGGCAAGTTTTAAAGCAGAAGTGAAAGTTTTTTAAAAACCTAGGCCAGGCTCGGTGGCATATACCTATAATCCTAGCACTTTGGGAGGCTGAGGAGAGCAGATCACACGAGGTCAGGAGTTTGAGACCAGTCTGGCCAACATGGTGAAACCCCGTCTCAACTAAAAATAAAAAATGAAAATAAAAATAAATTTTAAAAAATTAGCTGGGTGTGGTGACGGGTGCCTGTAATACCAGCTACTCTTGAGGCTGAGGCAGAGTTTTCAGTGAGCTGAGATCGCACCGCTGCACTCCAGCCTGGGTGACAGAGCAAGACTTTCTCTCAAAACAACAACAACAGCAACAAACTTTAGAGCAGGAACAAGAGGAAGTACACTTGGAAGAGGGCCGGGGGCGACTTGAGAGATCAAGTGCACTGTTTGACTTTTGACTCGGGGTTTTATCTGTTTATCTATATCTGTTGACACAGTTCCAGGGTTTTACATCCCTTCTCCCCCGATTCTTCCCTGGGGTGGGCTGTCCACATGTGCAGTGGTCTGCTAGCAGTTGGGCGGTGAGCATGCAGTGTGTTTACTGGAGTTGTGTGCATGCTCACTTGAGGCATTCTTCTCCTACCAGGTGAATGTCCCCAGAAGTTAAACTCCACCGTTTTGCCTCTTAGTGTGCATGCTTGAGCCCACTCTCCCAACTCCTGACATCTTATCGGGAAGCTGCTGATCACCAGTTTCAAGTTTTTTCTATTAGGAGACTGCCTTTCCCTGGTGCAGGCTGTGACCCATTATTAGATTAACAGTTTAACAATTGCCTGATAGTTGGTGACATTACTGGTGGGAGGGTGGGGTTGAGCCCTCTCCTGCCCTGCTCATGCCTAACTAGACAATAGGAACTCACATACTTTTGACATGAGTTTAAATTAGTTCAACCTCTTTGGATAACAAATTGTGACAATCTATAAAGTTGGAAATGTACACCCTCTACAATCCAAGAGTTTCATCCCTGGGTATGTAATTGACAGAAATGCATGCATGGCTGGTTATAGTGGCTCATGGCTGTAATCTCAGAACTTTAGGAGGCTGAGGCAGGAGGACTGCTTGATCCCAGGAATCCAGAAACAGCCTGGGCAACATGGCAAAATCTCACCTCCACAAAAGATACAAAATTAGTCAGACATAGTGGTGCGTGCCTGTAGTCTCAGCTACTCAAGAGGCTGAGCGGGGAGGAGCAATTGAACCTAGAAGTTCTAGGCTGCAAGGAGCTGTGATTGTGCCACTGCACCCCTGCTTGGGTGACACAGTAAGACCCTGTCTCAAAACAAAACAAAAACAAG
>NW_016807266.1:0-2043 GCF_001698545.2 Rhinopithecus bieti
GCTTTAAAACTGAAGAACATAATTTTCATTAAAATATCAAAAATGGAAAAAAGTTACTTTGTAAACAATTTGCTCTACAAACCAAATGGTAGCTGTTGAGAATCTCAATAAATGGTTAAATGCATTTGCTGCTGTTAGAAGAAATAAAGAAAAAAATTAGAATAAAAAAATGCATTTGCTGTCAGTGGTACCATTAGCCTAAGGTTGGGTCACTGTGTCATCATACTGTGGTGGGGGGTATGTGTGGTGTATATGTGTGAAACTTTTCATCTCAGGATGGATCCTAATCTTAGCTGCAGTTTTCCTTCCAAATAGGGTTAAAAAGTAGGAAAACATGGGCTTGGAAGTGACAGACCTGAGTGAACCAGCCCAGCTTAAAGAAAAATCCAATAAAACTAACTTTTAATAATCCTGAGGTTGGTTTTTAAACAATAGATACAATGATTTACTTTAAACATCTGGTTATGATTTTGAATTAGTAATACATACTGTCTCAACCCCCTTTTTTCTTATGGAAACAGAGGTTTCACCCAGAAAACCACAAAACAGTGATTTTTTTTTTTTTTTTTTTAAAGACAGGGTGTCACTCTGTCATGCAGGCTGCAGTGGAGTGGTGGATCTCAGCTCACTGCAGCCTCAACCTCCTACCTTAGCCTCCCAAGTAGCTGGGACCACAGGTGCCACCGTGCCCGGCTAGTTTATTTTATTTTGTGTACAGATGGAGTTTTGCCATGTAGCCCAGGGTGGTCTCAAACTTCTAGGCTCAAGTGGTTCACCCACTTCAGCCTCCCAAAGTGCTCTGTCTATAGGCATCAGCCACTGTGCCCAACCTGCAGTGACTTTTTAAAACATAAGTTCAAGCATCTGGTCTTAACTCCTTTAATTGGAGGTATTTCTTCTCTCATTTTTCTCATCTTTGGTGTTCCCCCAGAGTTCACTGCTGACTGGATGTACAACATACATTTCAAAGTCAAGGCTGGACTGGGTGCAGTGACTCATGCCTATAATCGCAGGAATTAGGGTGTCCAAGACAGGCAGATCGCTTGGGTCCAGGAGTCCTAGACCAGCCTGACCAACAGGGAGAAACCCTGTCTCTACAAAAAATACAAAAATTAGCCAGGTGTGGTGGTGCATGCCTGTAATCTCAGCTACTCAGGAGGATAAGGTAGGAGAATCACTTGAATCCAGGAGGTAGAGGTTGCGGTGAGTCGAGATCGCGCCATCACACTCCAGCCTGGGCAACAAGAGTGAAACTCCATCTCAGAAACAAAACAAAACACAAAAACAAGAACAACCTTCTTCTGGAGTAGTCTATGTGTGCCACCTACCTAACCTACTGAATGAAACCCAGATCCTTTCCTATTTCTCCCAGTTACAAGGCACTGCTACAAGGTTCAGACTATCCAGAAATAAAAGGCCAAGAAATAGCAAAGGCTATGCATTTGCGGAGTTTAAGTCTGAGGATTTTGCCAAGATAGTTGCTGAAACAATGAACAACTACCTGTTTGGTGACTCTTGGGGGGTCATTTTATGCCACCTGAAAAAGTACAGAAAGAACTCTTTCAAGACTGGAATATTCCATTTAAGCAGCCATCATATCCATCAGTGAAATGTATAATTAGAATCAGCACTTACACAAAAGCTACGGAAGGAGGAGTGATTTAAAAAGAAAGAGGGATTACTCAGGAAGAAACTAGCTTAAAAAGGACTTGATTATGATTTTCCTTCTTTGATTTTACAGAAAATGGAAAGTATTTCAAAAATGAATTGTCAGATGTCTACAAAAGCCCAGGTTTTATGTAGGAAGAAGAAAAAGGTTTTAGGCACTTCTGACACTCCTGAGAAGACAGTGGATATCTAGGGCCCCACATTGGTTTTACATCAACATTTTTACAGAAACGAAAATCTGAAGTGGCTGAAATGAATGATGATGATGAAGATAACGAAATAGTTTTCAAACAGCCCATATCCTGTGTAAAAGAAGAAACACAAGAGACACAAACACCTACACATTCACAGAAGATGAAGAAAAAGCAGTCAGTG
>NW_016807267.1:0-8357 GCF_001698545.2 Rhinopithecus bieti
GCTGTCTTGCGGTTAGATCGCCACAGACTGCTGTGTTAACAATGAGGGAGGCTCTGTGGGCGTGGGACCCTCCTGGCCAGGTGAGGGATATATTCTTCTGGTGTGCCCGTTAGCTTAGAGCGCAGTATTGGGGTGGGAGTTACCCGATTTTCCAGGTGTTGTGTGTCTCAGTTCCCCTGGCTAGGAAAAGGGATACCATTCCCCTTGCACTTCCCAGGTGAGGCGATGTCTTGCCCTGCTTCAGCTCTCACTGATCAGGCTGCACCAACTGACCAGCACCGATTGTCTGCCACTCCCTAGTAAGATGACCCCAGTACCTCTGTGTTGCTCACGCTGGGAGTTGGAGACTGGAGCTGTTCCTATTTGGCCATCTTGCTCTGCCCCCAAAATACCAATATTTGTTATCAATTGCTGCCTGATACTTCTTCAGGATCAATTATCATTTATTCACACAACTATTGTGCTCTTATTCATTGTTTTCTTATTTTCAATACAGGACAACAAAACTTTATTGAAGGTCATTGTAAATAAACTGCTAACATATTATGTGTTGCTAGTAACAGGCTTTATTAAGTGCCTCAAGGAGGCCAAGTCAATCATATCCTGAGTCAAGTCGTTACAGACACAGGAAAAATTGTAAAGGCATTGCAATTTGTGATATCCTGGGGCCCAGAGCCACCAGTGGCCAAACTGAAATAGGAACCCACATTCCTAAGCTTGGCTTCTGTTTCTTTCCAGGTTCTACTGTTTTCGTCCGAGAGAGTCTCTGCCCACCAAAATACAGTGTTCTCTGTGACCCCTGGTCACTGCAGCATGGCAAAATGTACCAGTAGGGGCCTGGCCATGATATTTCCACCCTCCTCCTCACCTTTTCTGGCCCTTTTCTCTGCCCTATGGCTGCTTGAAGTAACACTCTGGACCCCTCTATGGCTGCACCTGAATTGTGGCTGATGCCCCTAGCACTGTCATTCTCCAAAGAAGTTTCTTTCCAGACTGGCCAGTTGGTCTACATTTAGGGACTGGACTTCATGATGGACACTGCAGACACCACTGTGTCTCTCTCTACTGTCTACTGATACCCTTGGTGATGCCTACAGGTGGATCTGCTTTGGAGAAATTGAGTTTCCGAGCTGGATGCGGTGAGATCTGGGTGTTGTTAGAAGGAGTGGAAGCATGGGTAGAGCCACAATAGTGTCCTTTGAGCATGAACGGTTTGTTTTAATGGAATTCAATTTATCTATTTTTTTCTTATGTTTTCTGTGCATTCCCTGTCATTCTCAGGAAACCACTGACAAATTAAATGCGTATAAGCATATAAAATATGTTCAACGTCACTAGCTCTTAGGTAAGTGAATATCTAAACCACAATGAAGGGAGAGTTGGAAGGTATGTGGAGAAAATGGAATAAACACTTGTGCATTGCTGGTGAGAATGTGAAATGTTGGTGATGGTTGCACAGTAACATAAACATACTTAATACCTCTTACCTGTACGCTTACAAATGTTTAAATTGGTAAATTTTATGTTATGCTTCTTTTATCACATACAACAAAGGCTTCCTGAGAACTGGTTCTGAAATAGTTTCATGTGTAATGAAAGAAGACCCTAGTCTTCTAGAGTGAGTAGGAGCACCCCCCTCCCCCTTTTTGTTTTTTTGAGATAGCATCTTGCTCTGTCACCTATGCTGGAGTGCAGTGGAGCTGTCTCTTCTCACTGCAGGTTCCACATCGCCCCTTCCGGGATCACACCATTTCTCTTGCCACAGGCCTCCCTGAGTTAGCTGGGGACTACAGGCACCACCACACCCTCAGCTAGTTTGTTTTTGTGTTTTTTTTATTAGAGGACAGGGGTTCCAAGATTGTTAAACAAGATGGTCTCTATCTCCTGCCCTCATGATCCACCCATTTTTACCTCCAAAAGTGCTGGGCATTACAGGCATGGGAGACATATCAATGGCCGAGTAGAGCCCCCTTTTTTTTTTTTTTCATTCTGGAACTACACACTCTTCATTCTATCAAAGACATAGCACAACCTCATCAACCAGAGGGAGGCCCAATTCTAAACAGGGCCCATTTTTACCTCTTTTCCAAAATCCTGTTCTCCTATTGACCTCACTCCCTTGCCCTCTACAAACCAGTATACAACTCAAGTCTGGTCTTACCTTCTCTGTAGTCTTTTCTACAATGGTCATAAGAAATGCAATGTACAGTAGTGATATCTTCAGACTGGCATGTTTTGTTATTACTATTTTCTCTTTATCCATAATTGATGCCAAAAGAAGCATGCATGGGTTGTGGCCACAGAAAACCGTTCATAATCTGAGGCTCTATTTAGTAAAAAACTAAAAAAAAAAATTATGCCTAATATATATGTTGATTTATCCTTTTTAAATTCATTAATTTATAAAATGAATAGCAAGCTGTTAGCTAATGAGACAATGGGCTGAAATAGGTGTGCTACTTCACTATGGTAGAGGATCACTTTCAACCCATTGATTCCTTTACAGATGGTCTAAGGGTTTCAGTCCTCACAGGGACCATGGACTCATTGATTGGATGAATAAAGTACACTGACACACAGATATTCTGCTTTGCCAGTCTAGCTTAGCATCTGGGCTTGCTTTACAGACTCCAGCCAGGATGTAGGTAAACAGTTTTGGGACTGGTGGCCCTGAGTAGCTGCTGGAGGACTTGCATTTATTCAGTAAGATTTAATATACAAAGGGCTGAGTCAAACACCACATAAATTGTAATTGGACAGTGTAGACTTCCCGGATTGGAAAGCAATTAAGCATCTTGTTGAAAAGTCAGCATGTTAGTCTTAGGACCACAGGAGTGAACTGAGTGAATATACTAAGTTAGGTAAACACCCCACATCCTTTGTTTTACCTCCTAATTATTTAACTAAAGGGAAAAGTTCTTCCTTCATCAAGTTTATTACTGGGGGCTTATGCCAATCCCCAGCAGTTCCAAGAAGGTTTGCATCTGATAATTTCCCCACCATCGTGATGAACCCCTACAGATGTAAAAGCAAGCAAGAGGGGAAATTCTAGAGTACAAAACAGTTTCTGTGGAATTAAAAAGAAAAACTTTGATTGAATTTCAGTACATTATTTTGCAATGCTTTATACATGTACAGAAAAGAACTCTGGAGGTTTTCCTCCTGAAATCTCTTTTACAAAAAGTGAGCAAAGAATGTGAAATCACATGTTTTAGTCTGTTAGTTTTTCTTCATCTTTCACACGGAACTGCATTGATTGACATTTGAAGACAGACTATTAAAATATTTCTCACTCTTAGTTTCATTTTTCCTTTAGACCATTACAAGTGGAACTTCTGGGTAATTTTAACAGTGCCCTCTAAATTGAGAATAAAAAGATGGTGGATCTGGCAAGATGGCTGAAAAAGAACAATCTGGTATGCAGCTCCCAGGAGAGACCAACCACAAAAGACCGGTGATTTCTGCATTTCCCCACCTGAGGTACCCAGTTCAACTCATTGGGACTGGTTAGACATTGAGTGCAGCCCACAACAGGTAAGCAGAAGCAGGTTTGGTGAGTGTTGCTTCACCAAGGAAGTGCAAGAGATTGTGAAATTCTTCCCCCCGTAGCCAAGGGAAAGCCATCAGGGGCTGTGTATCAAGCCCTCTTCCTCACCTTTCCCATGATTTTTGCAACCCCACAACACCAGGAGATTGCCTAGTGTACCTACACAACCACAGGTCTGGGGTTTTCAAGCACCAAAACTGGGTGGCCACTTGGCAGATGCTGTGATAGCTGCAAAAATGGTTTTTGTACCCCCAGTGATGCATGTTGAACCCCACGTGACACAGAACCGTTGACCACCCATAGCAAAGAGATCTGGAAGCCAGGGAGTCAGTGGTGTCACTCATCAGGTCCCTTCTTCCCATGGATCACAGCAAGCAGAGATCCAGTTGCTTCAAATCTCACTACCTGCGGAGAATTCTGAATTCAACTTTGAAATGATCAAGCTTGCTCAGGAGAGGGTCGATAACCATTACTGAGACTTGAGTGTAAGGGTTTTCCCTCACAGTGTTAAGAAGCTGCCAGGAGTTTGGACTGGCATGGAACTCACATAAGTATGCAAACTTATCTGTAGCAGATTGACTCTAGATTCCTTCTCATAAGTTAGCGGCATCTAATGAGAGAAAGGCAGCAGCCCCAGTCAAGGGCTTATATGTAAACTCCCTCTCCCTGGGACAGACCACCTGGGAAAAGGCATTGGCTGTGGAGTGCAACTTAGCAAACTTAAACATTTCCTGCCTGCCTGCTCTGAAGAGAGCAAAGTATCTGCTAGAACAGTGCTCAAGCTCTGGCTCAGGGACAGACTGCCTTTTCAAAGTGTGCCCTGACCCCTGTCCCTTATGACTAAGAGTCACCGCCAAGCAGGATCAACAAAGAAACTTCACACAGAGAGTTCTGGCTGGAAAAAGTCAGCTATTCAATGTGGAAAAATCTTCCAATTATTGCTGTTTCACCATCCTCAGATGGTGGATACCCAGGCGAAACAGCATCTGAAAGGACCTCCAGCCAAACTCCAGCAGACCACAGAACAGATGCCTGACTTTTAGATGAACAAACCAACAAACAGAAAGCAGTCACAATCAACATCAACCGAAAGGGGACCCACACACACACCACACAACCCAATCCCCCCAAAGGCCATCAGCATCAAAGATCCTAGGTAAGATAAATCCACAAAAAATGAGGAATAATCCAGTTGACTTGGGTCTGTTTTGGGGCTGTCTATTCTGTTCCACTTATCCAATTGTGTATTAAATTCATCAATGCCACCACGCTTGTTTATTGAGCTAGCTTTAGTGAAGTATTAATATCCATGTGTGGAAGTCCTTTCAGCTTTATTTATTCTTCAGGCTTATTTCATCTATTCTAGGTTTAGAAAGGAAAAGTTTGTTGATTTATTTTGCTTGAATTTGCTTGGAATATGGCCTGAAATAATAATAAATGTACTTCTCAAGAACAGGAAAGGTCTTTCCTGTATTTATTTATTGGAAATATTTCACTTTTTCACTCATGTTGGAGTGCCAAGGTACGATCTCAGCTCACTGAGATTCTTCTACTTCAACGCCCAAAGTAACTGGGACTACAAGGAGGCACCATCAACCCCAGCTTATTGTTTCTGTATTTTTGGTAGAGATGGGGTTTCACCATGTTCCCCAGGCTGGTCTCCAACTCATGGACCCAAGTGACCTGCCTGCCAAAGCCTCCCAAACTGCTGGGATTACAAGCAATTTCCACTGTGCCTAGCCTAACTGCATCTACTCATATTTCTTTTGATTTCTCTGAGAACTGACTCATTGTGTTCTGAGAGAATTTTGCATATTTTGTTACCCTTATATTTAATGAATTCAATTTTGTGGGTAGTATTGTAAATGGTGTTTTAATATTTCAAATTCCTATTATTTCTGTGCAGTATTGCTGATATAGAAAAAATCAACTGAGTTTTGTCTATTGACCTCCTCTTTGCTTCCTTTTATCTCCATTGAATGTATGCGAATGTTGCCTCTATTTCACTTCCACTTCCTGAAATTATTGCCTGGATGAATACACCCTGAATTTCAGAGATTTTCCATGGCTACCACCAGCAGGTGCACGGAGCCCATGCACTGATTTCACAAACCAACTGTCTGAGGAGCAGGGTCTCCTCACAGTGCCTCAGACAGAGCTTCCTTGTCCTCAGGACACACCCAGGAGAAGTCAAGTTTTCAGGGTACCTCGTGACACCGGTGGCCACATTTATGAGGAAGACGAAGCCTACTTCATCTCAGGACCCACCCAAGAGTGGCAGTGGCTTTGGGGCACCTGGAGTCGCGACCACTATGAGGATGAAGACTCCTTTTCTGGACCTGCCAAGGACTGGCTGTTGCTACAGGACACCTGGTGCTACATCCAGGGTGAGAATAAAGAACTGACCTCAGGACCCTGCCAGAAGAGGACATGGCATTGAGACATCTTGAGAGATAACTCACAAACTATCACTTTAGTCATTTTAATGTGCACACTCTCTTTAAAACACTGGGGTTTCCTAAGCTTGAGATTTCTGCAATGGGCTTGCTATACTGTCTTATTTTTAAATCAAGCATACTGAGGTAAAAATGTTTTAGTATTTTGTCCAAACTCTTTAACTTGGTGTATTCATTATAGAATATGTGAATTTTCATCAATTATATCAGATACATAGAAAATGAATGCATGAGGCAAATGCATTGCAAGGGTAGCATTTGTATAGGTCCACCTGCACATCAGGAGTTGATGGAAACACTATATTATGAATAATGCTACTACAAACATTCTTATACAAATTGGTATAAATACACCTTAATTTTGGGGCAATATGCTGAATGTATATACAATTATTTGTGAAAGTACTAGACTGTTTTCTAAATAAACTTCCTCTTTTATCTTCCCATTAGCAATTGGATGAGGTTCCCAAATTTTCCATACATTCACTAACATCTGTCATTTCTTCATGTTTACAGGCCATTCTATGCAACATAAATTTGTATGTCATTGTGGTCAGATTTTCATTTTTCTGATATGCTTAGCTCTAGATTTGATGCGACAATAATAAAAAAGTCAGTGAGGCATGGTGGTGGGCACCTGTAATCTCAGCTATTTGGGAGACTGAGACAGTAGAATTGCTTGAACCCAAGAGGTAGGGGTTGCAGTCAGTCGAGATTGCACCATTGCACTGCAGCTTGCGCAGCAAGAGTGAAAGTCTGTCTCAAAAGAAAAATTGAAGAAATTTTATAAGAGACCTCATGTTTCTCTAAGTTTCTGCTGTTCTAACATCCTGTCATTTTCTCTATCTAATAAGTAGAGCACATAATACATTTTCTTTGGCAGGGTAGTGTTAAAACACAAGTGAAATGCATGCTGATTAGCAGATATAAAGAGGCCACATTGGGGTAAGAAAAGAGTTATGGGTCTTTTATTTCAGAAACTGTTAGTCTCAAAAAGGTCAACATCACTAATTATTAGAGAAATGCAAACCAAAACCACAATGAGATCTCATCTGAGGCCAGTGAAAATAGAGATTACTAAAAACCCAGGAAACAACAGATGGCAGTGAGTTACTGGAGTCATAGGAACATTTTTACCTGTTGTTTGTAGTGTACATCAGTACAGACATTGTGGAAAAGTGTGTAGTAATTCATCAGATATTTAGAACAAGAAATACCTTGAACTCAGCAATTTCATTACTTGGTGTATAGCTCTGCTTCAAAACAAGGCATTCTATTTTAAGAATATATGCATGTGTACGTTTATTATGGCACCAAAGCAGTAGCAGAGACATGGAATTAAGTCAAATGCCTATCAGTAACAGACTGCATAAAGGAAGCACGGCACATATACATCATGAAATAGTATACAGCCATTAAAATGAAGGTGATCATGTCCTCTGAAGGGAGATGGATGAAGCTGAAAGCCATCATCCTCAGCAAAATAATACGGAAACAAAAAAACGAGCACTGCATATTTACAATCATTAGATGTTCACACTGAACATTAAAGACACATAGACACCGGGAGAGGAATAGCATTCAACTTGGTCTGTCAGAGCACAGCGAAAAAAAGGAGCATCAGAATAAATAGCTAATTTAGGTGGGGCTGAATACATAGGTGATGGGTTGACAGATGGTGTGAACAATCACGGAACAAGTTTACCTATGAAATAAACTAGTGTGTCCTGGATATGTACCCTGGCACTTAATATAAAACAAAATTGAATACATTAAATAAAATAAAAGCTTTCTTTTGGAGAAGTGAGGTTATAGTAACTTTGAAGTTTGTGCTGGACTGTATTTACGACATTTTTTGTAATAACAATTCAGAGTTGCCATAAAGTGCCTTGAAAATAAAAAAGTAGTATTCCTCAATCTCTAATTGATTTAATTTATTTCATTTTATGTTTATAAAGGAATCTCACATTGTCTTTTTGGCTGGAGTACAGCAGTGCAATCTTGGAACACTGCAATCACCTACTTCCTGATTTCAAGTGATTATTCTGCCTCAGCTTCTTGATTAGCTGAGATTACAAGTAAGCAACACCACACCTGATGAGGTTTCACCATATAGGCCAGGACTGTCTCAAGCTCCTGTCCTCAATTATGCTGCCTGCCTTGGCCTCCAAAACTGTTGGAATTACATGTGTGAGCCACCATGCCTGGCCCTTGATTGAATTTCTAATTTAGAAAACATCCATCTTGCAAAATCTTATTTTTGTATCGTATTTTTAATGAGTTTCTGTATATGTCTCATAATTCAAGAAAATAACAATTTTAATGTCTTTTCTTTTATTGGAAATAAGATTATT
>NW_016807268.1:0-3081 GCF_001698545.2 Rhinopithecus bieti
CCGCGCCCGGCCTGAGTTTGTATTTCTAATATTGTTTTTTATTTTAAAATACAATAACATGGTATGTGTCTTTTTATATTTTTTTATTACTTTTTTCCCCATTTTTATTGCTGTATATTATTCCATCTTAGGAAGACATGCTCATTTTTTTTTTATTATACTTTAAGTTCTAGGGTACATGTGCACAATGTGCAGGTTTGTGAGACATGTTCATTTTTCAAGCATTTTTCTGGTTAGGAAAATTTGAATTGTTTCCAGTTTGTGATTATTAGCATAATGCTTCTATGGACAGTATTAAAATATTTTATTTCTTTGAATTTGTATAAATTGTTGGGGCATATGCCTAGGATAAACACTGCTAAGTCATAGGGGTACCATATATTTCTAAGGTTGATAGAAAATTCTAGTTTTACAAAGTGAGGAATCACCGTATATTCAGTACAGCAATTTGCCATGATTCCTATTTGTGCCAATACCTAGTAGCATTTCGTTCTTATTCTTCCTCCCTCTCTCTCTTGTTCCCTCTCTCCTTCATTCTCCTTCTTCCTTCCTATTTTCTTTCTTTCCTTCCTTCCTTTCCATGACTGCCTTCTTTCCTTTGTTTCTACATTCTTCATTTCCTTTCTGCCTTTCTTACTTCCTCCTCTTTTTTCTTTCAACATTAAAGAGTGATGGTGGGGGTAGGTATCATATCAAAGTTTTATTTATATTTTCTAATAAATAATGATAATTCATATATTTAATATTTTTAACATGCCTGTTTAAGGCTTTCAGTTGTTTTCTATTTTGGTGTTTCTTTTTTTATTAAATTGTAGCACTTTAAAAAATATTTGATGTGAGATTTTCTGTTATATTTGGTGTAAATATTATCCTATTATGTCACTTTTTCCTTCTCATTCCATATTATTTTAATGTTATCATTCATCAGCTGTGATTCTTTCTTTTGTTTCAATTTTTCAAAATCATATTCAATTTTGTTATGTATTCCTGTACGGGAAGTATTTTTTGTCCCTTCTTTAAGCAATGTTTCCTACCCAGAGGTCAAGGTTATTTTCCTATTTTATTTATAGAATTTTATTATTAGATGTAAAATTATCTTGATTGATTTTATATATGGTATGAGGTAGGGAATAAGTTTTCACCTCCTCCAATTGGAAACTAGCTTATTCAAAATTATTACAAAGATTGTCATAATTTCACTATTCTGTTGATCCTACTGGATTAATATCATGTATCTAAGTCTGTAAAACTTATTATTTTAAATTGTTACAAAATTTATATTTTATGGTAGTATCATTATTCTATCACTTTCCTTTTGATAAACATTTAGATTAAATTACATTTATTTTGAACTATAAACCCCATTAAAACATTGTAAAATATAGTAAACTGTCAGCTTAGTTCTATGCAATAAATTTATAGAAGAGGATTCTGAGATCAAAACATACAACCATTTTGAATTTTAATAAGTGTACCAAATTCTTTCTGAAGTATTTTTTTACTTATTTACATTTCTGTCAATACAGTAATGATGTGTATTAGAGTCCCTACATTTTCACTCCTTATGTTTATTTAGTGGATTGTTTTGCCTATTTGAAAATTTGATATTTCATTTCCTAACTTTGCATTTCAGCAACTTCAAATATGGTTGAAAAAAATGTTCAGATCATTGCTTACCTATATTGCCTTTTCTATGAATTGCATTCTAGTATTCTTCTAATCAAAACAAATTTCTTGTCTTTAATTTAGAAATTCTAAGTGTATTAGTGATATTAAACTTTGTAATAATATATAAATTGCATGTATTATTGTTAATTGCTTGCAAAATATCCCCAGTTCTTCAGCCTTTTCTTTATACACACTCGTTGCAATCTAGTTTTCAGTTCCTCCAATAATGGGTAAAGTATAATTCTGCACACTTTGTATCTGGGTTCACATTGTAACTTATTTTGGCCAATAGAATCCCCTGAAAAGATGGTGTTCTAGTTTTGAAAGTAAGCCTTAAGAAGCCTTACACACTGTAGTTTATTCTTCTAGAAACCTGCTACTACCATGTGAGCGGGCCCAGATTTTCTTACTGGATGAGGAGAGACAAGTGGTCCTTTTACTCCAGCTTCTTCAGACAAATAGTCTACCTTCTGCCTTGAAATTGAAACTACTAAGGAGTAGCCAGTCTCGAGTCCATCCAATATTTGATAACATATATATAAGCAAGTTTAGTCAAGATCAATTAAGTCTGACTCAGACCAACAGAGCTAACAGATAGCAACAGAATCATGAATAATAATTCTTGTTTTAAAGACACCATGATTTGAGGTGTTCATTATGCAGATATAGATGATTAATCAAATTTTAATCTTGATTTTATCACATTTTCATGGGTTATAGATTTTAATTCTCATTTAGACTATCAATAGGTTATAAAATCATTTTCTGATAATTTAATCTAAATTTTAAAATTGTGTCTTTAATCCATCTGAGGTTTATTTTATATACACCATTATTTTTCAAATAGAAATTCAATTCAAGATTACGAGTTAGCAAATCCTTTCTAATTGAATTGAAATAGTACATGTCATAATATATTATGTATGATTTGATTAGCGTCATTCTACTTTCATTGTAGTTTTTTTGAGATAGTACTGAGATCATATATCATTATTTCATTTCAAAAAATTCAAGCACATATGATTTTGAATTTAGAATCATTACTTGAATAATTTAAAAAATGGCATTTTGTTAAAAGTTTAGTTTTGCTCAAAAGTTATTAGAATAAGAAGTCAAAATGGTAAGAAAATAGTAGCCCTGGCCGGGCATGGTGGCTTACTCCTGTAATCCTAGCACTTTGGGAGGCAGAGGCTGGTGGATCACGAGGTCAGGAGATTGAGACCATCCTGGCCAACATGGTGAAATCCCATCTCTACTAAAATACAAAATTAGCTGGGCATGGTGGCATGTGCCTGCAATCCCAGCTACTCGGGAGGCTGAGGCAGGAGAATCACTTGAACCAGCGAGTCAGAGGTTGCAGTAAGCCGAGATCACGCCACTGCACTCCAGCCTGGTGACAGAGGAAGACTATGT
>NW_016807269.1:0-1527 GCF_001698545.2 Rhinopithecus bieti
TTGAACTCTAAAACATCTTCCTTTTAATTTCTTTCACAGCTCATTAGTCACTTAAGTCTGTTTCTCCTCCTCACCTTGGAGTAATTTTCTTGTTGAAAACCCTCTTCCTTGGAAGCTGGTGATAGTGCTAACTTTCTTTAGTGTTAAATTGGTTTGCCCAGAGGTGGCAGGCAGCATCATGTGGATGCTCACCTATATGGTATTGACTTTGTGTCTATGACAAGGTTATTTGTTTGTGCCAACCTTTTTTTTTCAAATCTACATCCTTTGCATACTGCCATTTTAAGTCTGGTTATAATTATTTGTAGATATTGTCTATCTGTTTCCAACTAAGGGCAGAAGTGCTACAAAGTGAGAAAAAGAGCACACCCCGGGGTCAGACTTCATGGGTTTTTATTGAAGTTCCCCTACTTACTGTGTGGCCTTGAAAAAATTACTTTACTTTATTGTGCTTTAGTTTCCCACTCTGTAAAATGAGCATATTACCTGTCTCATAAGGTTTAGAAGTTTAAAAGGATGTAATTGACACAAGGCACTTATAATGGTGCCTAGCACATATTCTCCATCAGTATTTGCTGTTATTATATAAAGGGACAAGGTCTCAGAGCCTGAAGGCAGCTTGAAGCCAGGCCTCTCCTCGAGAAAACTTTTAGAAATTAGAATGACTTTAATAAGACCCGACCGTGGACAAAATCCTGTGTTAAGGGTACAAAAACATACCTTTCTAAGGGAGCATGACCACCTGACATTCTGCTCCTATGCCGAGGCCCTTGTTATATTATTCAGTAAATATGTGCTTATTATAAATTGTTTGCTGTGTGCCTGCTATGAATAATATGGAAAATCACTGTACATCATTATTTTTCTTAAGGAGCTTCTAGGAAAAATTAAATAACTAACAAAGACAGAAGTACAGGATATGTTACAGGTCAATCTATGCTAAGTGCTAAGAGACAGTAAGTGTTGTAGAAGTTCAGAGAAAGGAGAGATCCTTGAGGCTAAAGGAGGAAAGGCAGGCTTCCTAGAAGAACTAAAGCTTGAGCTGGGCCTTAAGGATTTATTAGGTAGAAAGGAGAAGGAAGTCATTACAGGCATGGGGTACACCTTAAGCAAAGCCAAAGAGGCTGATGTGGTTAAATGAATTCAGATAACTGATGAGATCAGTAAGGCTATCTTAACGATCCTCTTAATGATCAACTTGCAGTGTTTGAGTTTTCTCCATAATTAAACTCCCCCTTGTTTTTTTCTTCTTCTTCCCTTATCCAGCACAACTGGTTCTGCACAGATCCTCTGTCTAACAAGACAGCATTGTGGAAATTTATTTGGCCTGGGAGGTAGAAAGGTTGATCAGCTGAAGTCCAAGCTCCCAAAGGGATGTTACAAAGTTCCCATCTGGCGGTCAATGTTCTGTGTATATTGAAGCATGCATTTGTAGTTCATTGTATAAAATAAAATGAAGAAAAAGAAAGAGCATGGTTTCTGTAAGAAGTTTGGAGCTTTGGAGAAGAAAGGGATGGCTTCTGTAAG
>NW_016807270.1:0-1525 GCF_001698545.2 Rhinopithecus bieti
AATACATAAAATAAAAAATTCAACAAGCAATTACAAATTCTCTTGAAACAAATGAAAATATAGAACTTCTCAGCAAAGAAATAGTAGGTATTTAGAAAGAACCAAGTGGAAATTACAGAACTGAAAAATGTCATTGCAGAAATTTTAAAAAGTCCCTGAGGCTCAGTTGTAGAGTGGAAATGACAGAGGACAGAATCAGTGAATTTGGGGACAGATCAATCCGAAGTACCCAATCTGAACCCCAGGGAGAAAATAGACGGATAAGAAATAAACAGAACCTCCAAGTCCAATGGGACCATAACAAACAAATCTGACACTCACATCACAGGGGCTAAGGAGGAGAAGAAAGAGAGACAGGCTGAAGGAGTATTTGAAGAACTAATGGCTGAAAACTTTTCAAATTTGGTAAACAACAGAAGCTTACAGATTTAGGAAACTGAACTTCAAACAGAATAAGCCAAAGAAATCTGCAGTAAGATATCATCATTAAACTTCTGAAAACTAAAGACAAAATAAGCTCTTGAGAACTGCCAGAGAAACAATACATTACCTATAGCGACACCAGTTCAAATTATCTCATCTGAAACTACGGAGGCCAGAAGTGATGTGATGATTAAAGCAAACAAGGGAAAGAAAGAAGGCCGGGCGCCGTGGCTCACGCCTGCTAGCCAAGCAGTCTGGCAGGCTGAGGCAGGTGGATGACTTGAGGTCAGAAGTTTGGAACCAGCCTGGCCAACATGGTGAAACCCCGTCTCTACTAAATATAGAAAAAATAGCCAGGTGTGGTGGCATGTGCTTGTAGTCCCAGCTACTCGGGAGACTGAAGCACGAGAATTGCTTGAGCCTGGGGTTGGGGGGGTTAGACTTCTGATGGGGGTGGGTTGAGCTGTGATCGTGCCACTGCACTCCAGCCTGGGTGACAGAATGAGACTCTGTGTCAAAAAAAAAAAAAAAATCAGTAACAGAAAGACTACAGGAAAATCTCTAAACACTCGGAAATTAAACAATACACCCCTAAATATCCACGTCAATGAGGAAGTCTCAAAGAAAATTAAGAAATCGGCCGGGCGCGGTGGCTCAAGCCTGTAATCCCAGCACTTTGGGAGGCCGAGACGGGCAGATCACGAGGTCAGGAGATCGAGACCATTCTGGCTAACACGGTGAAATCCCGTCTCCACTAAAAAATACAAAAAACTAGCCGGGCGAGGTGGTGGGTGCCTGTAGTCCCAGCTACTCGGGAGGCTGAGGCAGGAGAATGGCGTAAACCCGGGAGGCAGAGGTTGCAGTGAGCCGAGATCATACCACTGCACTCCAGCCTGGGCAACAGAGTGAGACTCCATCTCAAAAAAAATAAAAAAAAGAAAAGAAAAAAAGAAAATTAAGAGATCTATAAAACTGAATGAGAATTAAAGGACAGCATACCAAAATATGTGAGATGTAACTGAGGCAATGCTGAGAAGGAAATTTTCTTATTTTATTTTTTATTATTTTTTTGAGACAGGATCTTGCTCTGTTGCCCAGGCTG
>NW_016807271.1:0-1162 GCF_001698545.2 Rhinopithecus bieti
AATTAAGGATAAATGCAACAAAATATCTGCAATACTTGCACACTGAAAACTATAAAACATTGCTGAGATAATTTTTTTACTTTTATTTTTTGAGATGGAGTCTCACTCTGTCACCCGGGCTAGAAAGCAGTGGCGCGATCTCGGCTCACTGCAAGCTCTTCCTCCCAGGTCCATTCCATTCTCCTACCTCAGCCTCCCAAGTAGCTGGAACTACAGATGCCTGCCACCATGCCTGGCTAAATTTTTTGTATGTTTTTTAGTAGAGACGGGATTTCACTGTTAGCCAGGATGGTCTCGATCTCCTGACTTCGTGATTTGCTCACTTCGGCCTCCCAAAGTGCTGGGATTATAGGCATGAGCCACCGAGCCCAGCCTGTTGAGAGAAATGTTTAAAATAAACTCAAATAGAACAATATACAATGTTTAATTGGAAAACTCAATGATTTACAGGGTTAATTGGTCTACAGATTTAGCAATAAGTCACATTCAAAATTCCATTAAGCTTTTGATAAAATTGGTGAGCTGATTGTAAAACTATTTGCAAAACCAAATTGCCTACAATTGACAATACAATTTTGAAAATGAAGGAAGTTTGAGGACTTAGTAAAGTATGAGTCAATAATTCTCAAATTTAAAAAAATATAGTCGAAATAGTGTGGTATTTCATAGGGATAAATTAGAAAACGAAAAAAAAGTAGTGCATATTGCAGATATAGACCCTCCACATAGCCAGTTGTTTTGAAAATGGTGTCAAGATAATTCATGGAAAAAATAAGCTGTTCAACATATTTCTACAAAATCTGATATCCATGTAGAACATAAAAAATATTGTTATTTACTTCACAATGTACAAAATGAATGCAAAACAAATTATAGACACTAATGTTGAAGCAAAAAAAAAAAAAAAATTTAGAAGAATACATAAAAGAACTCGTCCATGATTTTGAGGCAAGCAAAAATGTCTTAGCACAATGTTACCCCCCAATCAAAAAAAAAAAAAAAAAATTGAAAATGTTGAATTTCATTTTAAAACAAAACAAAATAAACTTTTGTTTTTCTAAAGAAACCACAAAGAAAATAAGAATCTGTAGATGTGTGGTATTATTTCTGAGGACTCTGTTCTTTTCCATTGGTCTAGATCTCTGTTTTGGTACCAGCACCA
>NW_016807271.1:5396-7372 GCF_001698545.2 Rhinopithecus bieti
TATATAATATATACATATATATGTAAAACAAAATCATACTTTATTATTAATAAATTCAGTATAAATATCAGAACATATCAACAAAATCCATGCATTATGGGGATAATAAGATACACAAGTATGTGCAATTGTTTTATTTCAAATATGGTGGGGTAATTTAATGAATAACTTGCATTTGTGATAATAAAAAATCAATAGTGCATTTAAATACAAAATGTGTTTTTCAAATCTCTGCATTTAAAGAATGCAAAGTTATTTTTTAAAAACTATATACGTTGCTGAGATTGCACCACTGCACTCCAGCCAGGGAGACAGAGCCAGACCCTGTCTCAAAATTAAAAAAAAAAAAAAAGTATGTAAGTCAAAAGGGAAACTAGAAAATAAAAAAAAAAAAACCTATGAAGAAGGCTTTAGTTATAGCAGTAACAAAAAAAATCATTTATGATAACTAATGTGAATGTTTAATATTAAAATTCTCTATTGATTTCATGTGACTGTCAGTCATCCAATTGTATGAGATTCCATAAAGAAATAAATCTAATGGATATTGAATAACTGAAACTTGAAGTGACATAGCAGAAACTTTTTATAAGTGGCATTCTGGTTTATGATGACGTGTGGAACAAACATTTCTTCTTTATCTCTCTGGAGGAAAAAGCCTGAGGTTTTAAGCACTCTAGAGTAAATAATGTATCAACTCTTAAAAGCAGCTTGAACATTGAACTCTTAAAAGCAACTTGATTTCTGATGTCAAGAATATCAGTAAAAAAAGGCTTAAAATGTTTATGCCTTTTATTGAGCAATTGCTTTTAAACTTTTAAAATGAAAAGAAATAAAACATGTTTAATGTTATGTAATAAATATTTATTGCAGAAACATTTATTGTAGAGAAAGTGTGATAAGGTGTCTAAAAGTAAGACATTGATTTAATAATTATGAAACTGGGATGAAATGCCTCATGGTTAACTGCAGACTATTATGTAGATGATAATAATGAGGTTTACAAATATGTTAACACAATAGGAAATTTTATACTTTTTGAAATTTAAAAAGGTATAAAATCTTATTACTGTATAATCTCAATTAGATAATCAAACCCTATCCATTAAACATGTATAAACCCATTAATAAGCTCAGTCATGTGAACATATATATGTGAATGTATATAGGGTATAAATACTTATGTACAGAGCTATATATAAAAATGGCAAAATTGCATCAAATATTTCAGTCATTATCTGTGTTTGATAATATTTTGTGTGATATGTATTATTTTCTTTTCAACTTTCTTATATTTTCTACAATAGCCAAATATTACTGTTAAAATTAGAAAATTACTAACAAATAATTTCTAAGTGTAAGAGAAAAGAGCATAAAAGAAACATGAAAGAATTTTACTAAGCAGCTTAAACCAATATAAATTATTCATAAATGTGCAATTGATATTTTGACCAAAATGTAAAAGAATAGCAAAATAACTAAGTAAAAGAATAGTATGTAAAATTTGGCATTATAGTAAGAATTGATGCAATTAGATAGAATATATCTGAACTCCCTAGGACAAAAATGTAAAACACTCTTTAGATTATAGTAGAATCTTCAAGGACATCCATAGATTCACATAGCTAAATGCAATTTCAGAAAAATGAAAGGAGAAATCTATTATCTGCTGGTGACATATACTGAGACTATGGTGTGTGTGTGTGTGTGTGTGTGTGTGTGTGTGTGTGTGTGTATGCTCAGTGGAGAAAATCCATAGCATTCTTTTAGGATATAAATGCATCTAATCAATCTTCTGCACAATGAAGGAAACAATCACCAAAGTGAATACACAACCCACAGAATGAAGAAAGTATTTTCAAACTACCCATGTAACAAGTAATTAGTAACCAGAATATATAAGAAGCTCAAACAACTCTACAGGGGAAAAAAAAAAAAAAAAAAAAAAAAAAAAAAAAAAAAAAAAAAAAAAAAAA
>NW_016807272.1:0-271 GCF_001698545.2 Rhinopithecus bieti
GTCTCAAAGTAGCTCCTGAGAAATCTTTCCAGTGTCTCTCTGAAGATATTTCCGTTTTCATCATAAGCCTCAAAGCCCTCCCAAATTTCACTTTGCAAGCTAAACAAAAACAGTGTTAGAATACTGCTCAATGGAAACAGAAGCTTAACTGTGTGGGTGGGCTACACGTGACATAGAGCAGTTTCACAAAATGTTTCCTTCTGGTTTTTCTCGGAGGGTATTTCTTTTTCAGCATATTCTTAAGAGCGGTCCCAAATGTCCTTTCTCAGGT
>NW_016807273.1:0-3098 GCF_001698545.2 Rhinopithecus bieti
TGATGTGGTGCTAAGAAGAATCCATATTCTGTTGATATGGGGTGGAGAGTTCTGTAGATGTCTATTAGGTCAGCTTGGTCCAGAGCTGAGTTCAAGTTCTGAATATCCTTGTTAATTTTCTGTCTTATTGATCTGTCTAATATTGACAGTGGGGTGTTAAAGTCTCCTGCGATTATTGTGTGGGAGTTTAAGTCTTTTTGTAGGTGTCTAAGAACTTGTTTCATGCATCTGGGTGCTCCTGTATTGGGTGCATATATACTTAGGAGAGTTAGCTCTTCTTGTTGCATTGATCCCTTTACCATTACGTAATGCCCTTCTTTGTCTTTTTTGACCTTTGTTGGTTTAAAATCTGTTTTATGAGAGACTAGGATTGCAACCCCTGCTTTATTTATTTATTTATTTATTTTTGCTGTCCATTTGCTTGGTAAATTTCCTGCACATTTTTATTTTGAGTCTATGTGTGTTTTGGCATGTGAGATGGGTCTCCTGAATACAGCACACCAAAGGGACTTGATTCTTTTTCCAATGTGCCAGTCTGTGTCTTTTAATTGGGGCATTTAGCCCATTTACATTTAAGGTTGGTGTTGTTATGTGTGATTTTATCCTGTCATTATGATGCTACCTGGTTATTTTGTCCATTAGTTGATGCAGTTTCTTCATAGTGTAAAGACCATCATAGTGCCGATGGTCTTTACAATTTGGTTTGTTTTTTCAGTGGCTGGTACCGATTGTTCCTTTCCATATTTAGTGCTTCCTTCAGAAGCTCTTGTAAGGCGGGCCTGGTGGTAACAAAATCTCTCATCATTTGCTTGTGTGTAAAGGATTTTATTTCTCCTTCTCTTATGAAGCTTAGTTTGGCTGGATGTGAAATTCTGGGTTGAAAATTCTTTTCTTTAAAAATGTTGAATATTGGCTCCCGCTGTCTTCTGGCTCATAGGGTTTCTGCTGAAAGATCCGCTGTTAGTCTGATGGGCTTCCCTTTGTGGGTACCCAGCCTTTGTCTCTGGCTTCCCTTAATATTTTTTCCTTCATTTCAATGTTGGTGAATCTGATGATTACGTGTCTTGGGGTTGCTCTTCTCAGAGAGTATCTTAGTGGTGTTCTCTGTATTTCCTGAATTTGAATGTTGGCCTGTCTTGCTAGGTTGGGGAATTTTCCCGGGGTAATATCCTGAAGAGTGTTTTCCAACTTGGTTCCATTCTCCTCATCACTTTCAGGTACTCCAATCAAACATGTGTTTGGTCTTTTCACATAGTCCCATTTTTCTTGCAGGCTTTTTTCATTCCTTTTCATTCTTTTTTCTCTAATCTTGTCTTAATACTTTATTTCATTAAGTTGATCTTCAATCTTTGATATCCTTTCTTCCACTTGGTCAACTTGGCTATTGATACTTGTGTATGTTTCATGAAGTTCTCATGCTGTATTTTTCAGCTCCATCAGGTTATTTATGTTCTTCTCTAAACTGATCATTCTAGTTATCAATTCCTCTGACTTTTTTCAAGGTTCTTAGTCCTTGCATTGGGTTAGAACATGCTCCTTTAACTCAGAGTAGTTTGTTATTACCCACCTTCTGAAGCCTACTTCTGTCAATTCATCAAACTCATTCTCGGTCCAGTTTTGTTCCCTTGATGACACGGAGTTGTGATCCTTTGAAGGAGAAGAGAAGTTGTGGTTTTTGGAATTTTCAGCCTTTTTGCGCTGCTATTTCCTCACCTTTGTGGATTTATCTACCTTTGGTCTTTGATGTTGGTGACTTTTGGTTGAGGTTTTTGTGTGGATGTCCTTTTTGTTGATGTTGATGCTATTCTTTTCTGTTTGTTAGTTTTCCTTCTAACAGTCAAGCCCCTCTGCTGCAGGTCTGCTGGCATTTGCTGGAGGTCCACTCCAGACACTGTTTGCCTGGGTATCACTGGCAGAGACTACAGAACAGCAAAGATTCCTGCCTGTTCCTTCCTCTGGAAGCTTTGTCCCAGAGGGCCACCCACCAGACGCTGGCCAGAGCTCTCCTGTATGAGGTGTCTGTCTACCCCTGCTGGGAGATGTCTCCCTGTCAGGAGTCATGGGGGTCAGGGACCCACTTGAGGAGGCAGTCTGTCCCTTAGCAGAGCTTGAGCGCTGTGCTGGGAGATCTGCTGCTCTCTTCAGAGCCAGCAGGCAGGGATGTTTAAGTCTGCTGAAGCTTCGTCCACAGCCACCCTTTCCCCCAGGTGCTCTGTCCCAGGGAAATGAGAATTTTTCTATCGGCCCTTGACTGGGGCTGCTGCCTTTCTTTCAGAGATGCCCTGCCCAGAGAGGAGTCTGCCTCTAGAGAGGCAGTCTGGCTACAATGTCTTTGCTGAGCTGTGGTGGGCTCCGCCCAGTTCAAACTTCCCAGTTGCTGTGTTTACACTGTGAGGGGAAAACCTCCTACTGAAGCCTCAGTAATGGCGGATGCCCCTTCCCCCGCCAAGCTGGAGCATCCCAGGTCAACTTCAGACTGCTGAATTAGAATTTCAATCCAGTGTATCTTAGCTTGCTGGGTCTGTGGGGGTAGGATTCGCTGAGCTAGACCACTTAGCTCCCTGCCTTCAGCCCCCTTTCCTGGGGAGTGAACGCTTCTGTCTCGCTGGTGTTCCAGGTGCCACTGGGGTATGAAAAAAAAACTCCTGCAGCTAGTTTGGTGTCTGCCCAATTGGCCATCCAGTTTTGTGCTTGAAACCCAGGGCCCTGTTGGTGTAGGCACCCGAGGAAATCTCCTGGTCTGAGAGTTGCGAAGACTGTGGGAAAACTGTAGTACCTGAGTTGGAATGCACCTTTTCTCACAGCACAGTCCCTCACAGCTTCCCGTGGCTAGGGGAGAGAGTTCCCCAACCCCTTGTGCTTCCCGAGTTAGGATATGCCCCACACTGCTTTGTCTTGCCCTCTGAGGGCTGCATCCACTGTCTAACCAGTCCCAGTGAGATGAGCCAGGTACCTCAATTGTAAATGCAGAAATCACCCACCTTGTGCGTTGATCTCCCTGGGAGCTACAGACCAGAGCTGTTCCTATTTGGCCATCTTGCCTGCCACCTCCTTTAAGCATTTCTTGTAGGAAAGGTCTACTGTTGATAAACTCCCTT
>NW_016807274.1:0-1528 GCF_001698545.2 Rhinopithecus bieti
TATTCTATAATCGTTCCTTTTTTGGGAAACTTTCTGTTCTTTTATGTGGATGCAATATCTTCTCACAGCTGTCTGAGGATACTAAATGGAAGGGCTGGTCTTGAAGTTGTTTTCCCATAGCAAGTGTCAGTTTCCTCTATGTTCTGTTTTTTTTTTTTTTTTTTCATTGGCTTTCTTCCCTATTCAAGAGCAGAGCATTAAAAAGCTTATTAGAAGCTCTGTTGACAAGATTCGTCAACTATTGGGCTCAGCTTAATATTAATCAGCATGTACCACCAATTTTTTTTTTTTTTTTTTTGAGGCAAAGTCTCACTCTGTTGCCCAGTCTGGCAAGATCATAGCTCACTGCAGCCTTGATCTCTGGGGTAAAGTGATCCTCCCGCATCAGTCAACCAACCCCCAACCCCCAAAGAAGTAGCTGGGACTATAGGAGCATGCTGCCATGCCTAGCTGATTTTATTTTACTTTTCAAAGAGATGGAGTCTCACTGTGTTGCCCAAGCTGATCTCCAACTCCTGGCCTCAAGCAATCCTCCCAACTTAGCCTCCCAAAGTGCTGGGATTACACGTGTGAGCCACCATGCCCCGGCCTAAAGGCACTTCTTAGTGCAACTTCGGGTTGGGATATTGAAGCAGTTGGATTCATGACCCAGTTACTGAACTCTAGTCAATAAGTTGTCAACCACAGGCAGACAAATGCTCCCTTCCATCTCTGCTTGCACATTACATACCTCTAGCCTGAGTTTCTCTCTTCTTTCAGGGCTTTGCTGAATGTGTCAAGAAATAGTCAACACATTGTGATTTTTGTCAGTCTTTTTCCCCATGGTTGTATGTTCACTTGGTGCCTGTAGTCTGACTTCCATGGTATCACAGGTGACGATTTTACCAAATGTGTTGGCGTGGATAACAAAGATCACCAACATTCTAGCTTGCTGTGTCCTAACCATGTGCTGCCTGACTGCAAAGCCAGTAGCACGTATAATCATGCATCCCTGAATGACAGGAATATATTCTGAGAATTATGTCATTAAGTAATGTTATTGTTGTGTAAACGTCGTGGATTGTACTTACACAAACCAAGATGGTGTAGCCTGCTACATACTTAGGCTGTATAGTATAGCCTATTGCTTCTAAGTTACAAACCTTTACAGCATGTTACTGTACTGAATATTGTAAGCAATTATAATACAGTGGTATTTGTGTATCTAAACATAGCTAAGCATAGAAATGGTACAGTAAAAATAGAGTACAATCTTACGGAATCATCATCATCTGTATGGTCTGTCATAGACCAAAATCAACCAATTATTTTTTTTTTGGCAATTTGATTGGCAAAACTTTAACTGTTGATAATATCCAGCTTTGATAAAGGTATGGAGAAAAAGGAACGTTCTCTATGCTGTAACTAGAATGTAAATTTGTATAGCCCTATAAAGGACAACTTGGCATTATTATTATTATTTATTATTATTATACTTTAAGTTCTAGGGTACATGTGCACAACGTGCAGGTTTGTTAACATATGTATA
>NW_016807275.1:0-675 GCF_001698545.2 Rhinopithecus bieti
CCTATAGTCCCACCTACTAGGGAGGCCGAGACAGGAGAATCACTTGAACCCTGGAGGCGGAGGTTGCAGTGAGCTGAGATCGCGCCATTGCACTCCAGCCCAGGCAACAAGAGCGAAACTCCGTCTCGGGAAAAAAAAAAAAAAAAAAAAAAAATTAAACATGCTTTTTGAAAAAATTCTTCAGAAAATGAAAATCAATGAATTATTCCTTTAAATAATTTAAAAATTCATGTGTCCAATCAAAAGTCAAGATTATGCTTAGTGAGACACCAGAATAATTCCTATCAAAATTAGAATTGTTTATTTCACCTCTATTATTTGACATTGTTCTGGGATTACTAGCCAATGAAATGGGCATGAATATAAAATAAGTAACAATTCCTAGCAACTATATTCTTATTCCATGTCCCTTCACCATATCATTTCTCCTTGCAGTTGATATTAACTATAAGATTGCTTAATTAATTCCCTAGCCCCAGCAGTTATTCCGGCTTTCTTCCCACCCACCTGTCTTGCTGAGGTCTCAAGCATGCTTCATCATCATTCAAATGATGGAATTATGATCAGGGCCATGTCTGAAACACTTTGTATTCCTAATGCTGAGAAAACAGTAGAGCCTCAGTGAGTATTTTCAGATTAATAATTTAAAATGTGATATTAAAAATTGAAATGTAT
>NW_016807276.1:0-1525 GCF_001698545.2 Rhinopithecus bieti
ATAAATAAATAAATAAATAAATAATAAAAGACAGAGATTGTCAGAGTAAGTCGCAAAACATGACCCAATTGTATGTTGTCTACAGAAACCCATTTGAAGTGTAGACACCTGTAGATTAAAGGTAAGTGGATGGAGAAAGATATATCATGCTAACAACTAATCAAAAGAAACCAAGGAGTAGCTATATTAATTTCAGACAGAGCAGACTTCAAAGCAAAGAAAGTTATCATGGATAAACAAGGGCATTACAGGCTGGGAGCGGTGGCTCACGCCTGTAATCCCAACCCTTTGGGAGGCTGAGGAAGGTGGATCACCTGAGGTTGGGAGTTTGAGACCAGCCTGATCAACATGGAGAAACCCCGTCTCTACCAAAAATACAAAAAATTAGCCGGGCATGGTGGCGGGTGCCTGTAGTCCCAGCTACTTGGGAGGCTGAGGCAGGAGAATCGCTTGAACCTGGGAGGTAGAGGTTGTGGTGAGCTGAGATCATGCCATTGCACTCCACTCTGGGCAACAAGAGTGAAACTCCATCTCAAAAAAAAAAAAAAAAAAAAAAGGCATTACGTAACAATGAAGGGGTCAATTCTCCAAGAATACATAACAATCCTCAATATGTAAGTGCCTAACAACAAAATGTTCAAATACATGAGGCAAAAACTGGTAGAACAACAAGGAGAGATTGATGAGTCCATTGACAAAGTTAGAGACGTCAATACCCCTCTGTCAGAAATTAACAGATCCAGCAGGCAGAAAATCAGGAAGGACATAGTTGAACTCAACAACACCATCAATCAACCTAATATAATTGACATCTATAGAATACTTTATCCAACAACAGTAGAGTACACATTCTTCTCAAGCTCCCATGGAGCATTCACCAAGATGGACTACATTGTGGGCCATAAAGCATACCTTAACAAATGTAAAATAATAGAATTACACAGTGTTTTCTCTCAGACTACATTGGAATTAAACAAGAAATGAATAACAGAAAGATAACTGGAAGTCCCCAAATACTTGAAGATTAAACAACATGTGTCTGAATAACACATGGGTAAAAGAAGAAATCTCAAGAGAAATTTATAAGTATTTTGAACTAAATGCAAATGAAAACACAGCTTACTAAAATGTGTGGGATGCTGTGAATGCAGTGCTTAGAGGGAAATTTATAGCATTGACTGCATATATTAGAAAAGAAGAAAGATCTAAAATGAATGATCTAAGCTTCCACCTTAGGAAATTAGAAAAAGAAGAGCAAATTAAATTCAAAGTAAGCAGAAGAAAAGGAATAATAAAAATTATGGCAGGCCAGGCACTATGGCTCATGCCTGTCATCTCAGTGCTTTGGGAGGCTGAGGCAGAAGGATTGCTTGAGCTCAGGAGTTTGAGAACAGCCTGGGCAACATAGTGAGACCTTATCTCTACAGAAAATAAAATAAAATAAAATTTAAAGTAAAATTATAGCAGAAATCAACAAAATTAAAACAGTAAATTAATAGAGAAAATCAATGAATCCAAAAGCTGG
>NW_016807277.1:0-670 GCF_001698545.2 Rhinopithecus bieti
AAGCTAGCTTTAGCCAAATACAAAAATTTCAAAACCCAACACAGTACTCTGTACATAACAGATACTCTTAGATCAATGATTTAGCCAAGTAGTGCTCTATAATTAATAAATAGATTTTACCTTCTCTGTGAAAAAACGACAAATTTCTCAACCAAACCTTAATCAAGCACCCATTTTATACCCAACACTTTATGGCACAGAGAAGTTTAAGGATTCTTCCCTTAAGGCATTTACAGTCTAACCAGGGAGTAAAACTAACCATATAGGCTGGGTGTAGTGGTGCACACCTGTACTACCAGCACTTTGGGAGGCCAAGGCGGGTGGATCACCTGAGGTCAGGAGTTCGAGACCAGCCTGACCAACATGGTGAAACCCCCCCCCCCTACTAAAATACAAAATTAGCCAGGCGTAGTGGTGGGCGCCTGTAATCCTAGCTACTTGGGAGGCTGAGGCAGGAGAATCGCTTGAACCCAGGAGGCAGAGGTTGCAGTGAGCTGAGATCATGCCACTGCACTCCAGCCTGGGTGACAGAGTGGGACTCTGTCAAACCAAAAAAATAAAAAAAACGAACCATACAAAAACAAAAATAACTAAATGCTAAACTATGAGTTTCTCAGGTATGTGGTTTACTTTCTTCCAAGGCACTATTCTCCTGTCTTTTTTTTTTTTT
>NW_016807278.1:0-15293 GCF_001698545.2 Rhinopithecus bieti
GGGAAAAAGGAAAGAAGAGAGGACTTGATTTTTGTATGCAATTGTCGAAAATTCTCAGTGTCTGTGGGGCCCTGATGCCCTTCTAACTCTTACTGGGTGCTGGCATTTGGAGGCTGCCAAGATTCTGTGGAACATTTTGGGATCAGGTGCTTTGTTGCCCATGCTGGTCAGCTCCCGTGTAGAGATGTGCACCCTGTGCATCTGTGAAGAGCACTAGATGGACATAAACAAGGTAATGACCTTGCCGGAAATATTAACAGCAGCCATCAGGACCCCAACTCAGAGCCCAGAGCCCATGAATAACCAGATGATATATGACTGAATTTTAAAAAATGCTGATTTTACATTTTCATTCCTATTACAAATTTCAACATAAATGGTTTAAAAAATTTACTGAAATGATTCTTAAATTATCCCAGTTACTTAGAATAAGCTTTTGTTACTTGCAATTTTTTTCTGGGACTCTCTAAATTACTCATATTCGTTTTTGCTTGTAAAATATGATTTATTTTTCTTGAGATGGAGTTTCACTCTTGTTGTCCACACTGGATTGCAATGGTGCCATCTCAGCTCACTGCAAACTCCGCCTCCCAGGTTCAAGTGATTCTCATGCCTCAGCCTCCCAAGTAGCTTGGATTACAGGCACATGCCACCATGCCCAGCTAACTTTTGTATTTTTAGTAGAGACGGGGTTTCACCATGTTGGCCAGGCTGGTCTCCAACTCCTGACCTCAGGTGATCTGCCCGCCTCAACCTCCCAAAGGTGCTGGGATTACAGGCATGAGCCACCGTGCCTGGCTGATATTTTTTACTTAATGTGTTACCTATATATTCATAACCAGTAGTTATACTTGCCTTTGAACTTTCCGGTTAATATATGTTCCAGTTTCCTCTTCATATCTCATGTTATTAGTTCTATACGTTTCTTCCTTTCTTCCTATGCATACTTTTGAAAGTTCATCTCTCTGAATGTGTGTGTGTGTGTGTGTGTGTGTGTGTGTGTATGTCTTTCTTTTAAGCCAAACCAAATGTCCCCTTTTAAAACTAATTCCCAGCCCCATTTTCAATGTCCAGCAGGTCAGGCAAGCTCACACTCACCCTTCATCACAAACAAAATCTACTTTTGCTCCAAGCTGGAGATTAAGTGGAAATAGCACATGACCATTAGGAAGTTGGCCCAGGTAGTCATCACAGGATTTCACTGGAGAAAAAGAAAAATGAACAGAAAAAATTGGCATGTGGAGAAGAAAGACGCAAGGCAAAATATCAAGCCAGATAAGAGTCTAGGCACCTTCACATGTGGGGCTGCAGGGCTCCAGTCTCCCTGGGGGTGTGCAGCGCAGAGACGCAGCCCCTCTGGAGTCAATAGCCGGGCTCACAGCTGTAGAACACTTCCTGCCCAGGCCAAAGATTGTCCTTGTCCCTTTGGGGTACGCTCACCATGCAGGACATCGGAGGCAGCTGACATACTGGGGGGAGAGAGGAAACAAAATAGTGCCTAATTGTGTGAAAATAACTTTTCTCTCACTGTTAAATTGGCCAAGGGAAATAATAATTACAAATCTATGTAATAATAAAGGAAGATAACAGCTTTAATATATTGATTAACAAACTAATACCACAGGGGTGGAGGCAAGATGTTCTGCCGTCAGTCATAGACTGACACATTTGCAGAACTGTGACTAAAACAGAGGTTATCCCCAATTCATTGCTCTTTCATCTAAAGGTGTGCCCACTAAGATTTCGCAATGGACAGTTCTTTCTAGAATGCTCCAATTACTGTTCACCAGGTCAAAAATTGGGAGACATGATGGATTTTTCTTATCTTCATACTTCCTTTCTAGAACACATCACCAATTTAGGTCTTGCATTCATTTTAGGCAATAAAGGAGTGCCCCTGCCCATGTCTCATCTAATGGCTCCCTCGTCACCTGTCGACACCAGTGCAACAAACAGCCGTCCTCATCATCTCACTCTCATCTCCTGTCAAGGCCTTCTCCAGTGGCCACCCTGAACATAGCAGGTGGTAAGAACTATGGCGTTCTCATCTCTTCATGCAGTTGAAGCAAGGTGCTGCCTTAGTCATTCATTTCACTCCGGCTGAAGAAGTGGGCCAACTGTTAACAAAATCTAAAAGACCTACTGCTCACCATAATGAGAGTGTAATTGCATGCAACATATTGTAATGGCCAGCGCTGGCTCTCTCTTAATATAGTTATCTGATCTCGGGAAGTCAGAACACATTTGGAATCTCAACTGAAATTACATAAAACTGCTTATAAAATTGGGAAAAAATATTTCGTTTGGCTTTGAGCCGACCAGTTCCCTTTTCTGGACTTCAGCGTTCTCAAACTCAGATGGAGGATTGGACTAGAAAAATGACTTTCTTTAAGGAAGTATGTAGAATACTTCTTGATGCTGTAATGTCCATTTTCAGCGTTCATCACCCATGCTGTTTCTCTGACTATCAATGCCTCGGTGGATGTAATATTGGACTGGTTGCT
Source organism: Rhinopithecus bieti (assembly GCF_001698545.2). NCBI lineage: Eukaryota > Metazoa > Chordata > Mammalia > Primates > Cercopithecidae > Rhinopithecus > Rhinopithecus bieti. The sequence goes on from NW_016807278.1 coordinate 2,505, forward strand.
GTCCTGCGTTAATTTCTGTTGGCCCAAGCTCCCAGTCACACTTTGCACTTGCTTCGGACTTGCGTAGCAATGGAAGCCTTAAAACTACATCATTTATCTTCCTTGATAGCTCGGCTCTGGTTAGCGTTCTGCCAGTTGGAGCGCATATATACGAATTAAAAGGACGGCATGATAGCAGAATCTGTTCTACTTCTAGAGGCTGGCTCGGGCAGCGGCGGATATAGATGGCCCTTCAGTGAGCAGTTTACGCTCAATTCTAGCCATTGCCAATGACTTTGGCTCCAACAATATCAGCTGCATTCTGGCAGCAGTGGGTGGGCCCTCCTGCGCATTAGCAGCTTTCAGGGCTGCCTGGCTCATGTGGGGAAGGGGCTGCGCCATTTCAGCCATCAGTACAGGCTCCTGTGCTCTAGACTGGCAGCCACAGCAGCTCCCTGATCTCTGGTAACTCTGCCTTCTTTATTGCTTTTCCTGCGCCCTTCATAACATCTTGTGACCTATTAGCTGTGATATGGTTTGGCTCTGTGTCCCCACCCAAATCTCAGTCAAATTGTAATTCCAGTGTTGGAGGAGGAGCCTTGGCGGGAAGTGACTGGATCATGGAGGTGTTCTAATGGTTTGCACCATCACCCTAGTGCCTCCTTGTGATAGAGTTCTCTCAAGATCTGCTGTTAAAATGTGTGTAGCAGCTTTTCTACCTTGCTCTCTCTCTCTTCCTGCCAACCATATTGAAGATATGCGTGCTTCCTCTTTTTGCCTTCACCGGATGATGTAATTCCCTGAGATGTCCTAGCCACTGCCTCCTGTACAGCCTACGGAACTCTGAGTCATTAAACCTCTTTCTTTATAAATTACCCGTCTCAAGCTAGTTCCTTTATAGGATGTGAGAACAGACTATACACCTGGCGTGAAATCCCTCCCTCCTTGAAAGTATCTAGAGTAGTTTTGATTGGCATGACTGGATGCTGATTAGCAAAGGCAAGACTTGGAGTGAAGCGGACTTGCATTCCAGTTTTGTCTGCCAAGTTAGTATCTTAGAAAGTTATCTAATCTTCTAAGGCACATAGTCTCTGTAAAACATTGAGGGGCCCGGCATGGGCTGGCTCATGCCTATAAATCCCAGCATTTTGGAGGCCAAGGGTGGGTAGATTGCTTGAGCTGAGGGTTTGATGACCAGCCGGGTTAAATAGTGGACTCTATCTGCTACAAAAAAAACATAAAATCTCGTAACAGGGTGGTGGCATGCCACGATAGTCCTGCTACTTGGGAGATCAGCAGGAGAATTGCTTGAGCCAGGAAGGCAGAGGTTGAAGTAAGCCATGATCACACCACTGTAGCCCAACCCAGTGGCAGAACAAGACAGTATCTCAAGCAAAACAAAACAGACAAACATAGAACACTGCGTTAACTACCCTAATAACTTCTGTTTTAAGGATTAAATTCACATGTAGCTGTATTAGTGCCTGGCCAGGGAATCATTTTGTATCAAAATTATTATACTCAAAAGTAATTGACAGATCTGGTTTATGAGAACCCCAAAGAAACATCATATTCCTTGCCCAGGTTGAGCTCTGGCTTCTCAATTTCCAGCACATGTGTATGTACACTACCTTGCTGAATTCGTGTTCACTGTCTAGAAAATTTGCTCCGACCCTGTCAGCTACACACGTCCCTCCCCTGAACAAATTACTATCTCCTGATCCAACAGCAATGCATGTCATTTGCAGGGCCTTCTAGGCCTCAGTTCAGACTCACCCCTGCGAGGCAGCTTCGGTAACTCTGGCCTCCCATTTGTTCAGGGCTTGGCATTGCACACGGGGTGGGGTCCTTTCATGACAAGCCAGGCTGACACCTAAACTCCACAACTTCATTTAAGGAAAATAAGCTCCTGTTGGAAGATAACCAATATTTCCATTTTCCACATTTGGAGGCGCTGCATTCCTGTTAGGTATAATGCACATAGGCCGGGCCGTCCAGATTGCCACTGGATTCTTCATTGCTGCCGTGCCCAGTATATGGAGGCTCCCCACGAGCTCAAACACCTTCTCTCCGCTCCAAGATTGCAGTGGTAGGTCACCACAGATCCAATTAGTTGAAAATACTCTTGTTGGCACTAAAGAAACTCCGTTGTCTATGGTCGGGTGGTAGCGCACAAGAAATTTTCTGGGGAAAAGCGAAGGAAAGTTAAGTAACAGTCAGTTTAAATAATGAATGACAAGCTATCTCATGAGTCACTAAACTTTAGCTTATTTTTACATTCATTATTTGCTTTTATCTTTGTAACACGAAGGTTACATTTTTATAAAGTTGTAACTTCAGTGCTGCCTTTCTTACTTATATGATTTTGCTATAGCTATTTGCATGCATGTTATTCACTCGATTCCAATTCTTTTCGATTTAAATAGCTCTTTGATTGGAATCATGGTGTTATAGAGTTTATACAGTTTTCCCCTGTTCTTTCCCATTTGCCTTCTTAATTTCCATTTTTGTTATTAACTGAGTTAGCTTTTTTAGAAAATAAAATACAAAAACAATTTGCCTGAAAGATAAATTACAAGGATTGGAGAGAAAACACAAATATACACAGTGGGAAAAAGAATTCTAAACATATTCTTTTATATTATGAGACCATTTATAAAACTGTAGATTACTGGGGGTTAAATATTTTTAAGATCTAAAATGATATAAATGGAAATACAAATTGCCAAAATTCATTATAAAGATACTTCCAAATGTAATTTACAAGGTTTCACAGCATATAAAAGATATGAAGTTTACCAACTCATTTCATCAAATCTAAGTTTGATATCATAAGATGATATCTGTGTAAAAGTGAGCATATATTAGTCCACCAAAACCCCTAAATACATTTAAAAATGTAGCAATAGTACATAGTATACTGTATTGCTATAAACTAGAACAAAATTACTTCAACCCAAATCCCAAAAAACTTGGAATTAAAAATGAGTGAATTTAATCAGATAAATTTGAACATGAATGAATTAATTAAAATTAAAATTTTTCAGGCTCTGCTTCTAGTAATAGTAACTCAAATAAAATATTGCTCCAACCATCCACCCTCAAAAAAGGCTAGAAATACTGAAAAATCAAAAATATTTATCTGTGAAGGCATCAGAAAGCTAACAAACTAGTAAAGCATTCCTGGGCCATGATCTAGGAGAAGATGAAAATCCAGTTGATAGCTGGGTATTTGGGCTTGGCAACTGGGCTGCTTATTGTTTGGGAATGGGCAGCTGTATCAGGACTGGGCAACTGAGAGACTGAACAGACTTTTGATTGTCTCATGAAGTTAAGGGACAACAATGGAAGTCCAGGGCCTGCCCCTAATGGAAAGCCTGGCAATACCTTCTGATGTGTTCTGAGGACACAAGAACTAGGCCGTGGTAATCAGGGTTAACCGAAAATAAATCTGCTGTCTCAGAGACTGGAACTAGTACTTCAAGTACTGGTACTGTGGCTGGCCCCAGAAAATCACAGTTCCTGAGACTGAATTAGAGTGGTCCTAGATTGCTAATGTCCCCAGATGCCTGCAGAAACAAGACAAAAATTCTATCTGGAAGAAGATGGGTTATCTAAGGCCTTGACATTATTTCTACAGACACATTTTCAAATATAATTCCTGACACACAAAGATAACCAGATACTTGGAGAGATAAAATAACACACACAATTACTGATGACAGAAACTGACCCATTAGAACTACAGACCTGTTGAAGGGTATAATTGAAACTTGCAAGAACTAGAAACTATTAAAAAGAACAGGGTGGGGTGTGGTGGTTCACGCCTGTGATCCTAACACTTTGGGAGGCTGAGGAGAGTGGATCGCTTGAGCTCAAGTTCGAGGCCAGCCTGGGCAACTTGGCAAAACCCCATCTCAAAAAAAAAAAGAAAAAAATTAGCCGGGTGTGCAGGTGTGGTGGTGCACACCTTCATTCTCAGCTACTCAAGTGGTTGAGGTGGGAGAATTGCTTGAGCCTGTGAAGGTTGAGGCTTCAGTGAGCTGTGATTATGCCACTGTGCTCCAACCTGAGCAACAAAATGAGACTCTGTCACAAAAGAGGGCAGATTTGGAAAATAAAAAAACTCTAGAATTCTAAAAGTAAAATATGATTGCTGAAATTAAGAATTTTTGTGAGATTAATAGCAGATTAGAATCTGAAAGAAAATCAATGAACTGGAAGCTAGAACAGAAGAAAATACTCAGAACAAAGCACCAATAAATAAAAAGATTAAAAAATAGACTAACTACATAGAAGAATAAAGCCTAACATGTTTAACTGAAGCCCCTCAATGAGAAGAGAGAGATAACAGAGCATAAACAACGTTTGAAGAAGTAATAACTGAGAATTCTCCAAGACTGATGCAAGACATCATTAAATTACAGATCCAAAAGGCTATACAGGCCTGACGTGGTGGCTCACGCCTGTAATCCCAGCAGTTTGGGAGACCGAGGTGGGCAGATCACCTCCTGTCAGGAGTTCGAGACCAGCCTGGTCAAAATGGTGAAACTCCATCTCTACTAAAAGTATAAAAATTAGCCAGGCATGGAGGCACAGGCCTGTAGTCGCAGCTACTTGGGAGGCTGAGGTGGGCTGATAACTTGAACCCAGGAGGCTGAACCCAGTGAGCCGAGATACCATGCCACTGCACTCCAACCCAGGTGATAAGAGAGAATTCTGTCAAAAAAAAAAAAAAAAAAACAACAACAACTATGCAAACCCAAGCAATACAAAGAAATTCTTACCTAGACACAACACAGTAATATTGTAAAAAATCTATTTTAAAGTGTAATCCATTTTAAAAGAAACCAGGAAACATGGACAATAACCTTCAAAGGAACCACAATTAGAAAAATGTTGAAAGAATTTGTTGTCAGAAGATCTACAATACAAAAATGCCAGAGACTTTTTCAGGCTGAAGGAAAATAGTTTCATACAGAATTGATAGAATTGCAATAAGAAGGAAACACACCAGAAAGAGCTCATATATGGGTATGTTTTCATTTAGGATCTTTATGATAGAGAGAACCTCTTCAATGATTAGAAGAAACACAAGATGCAAGTAAAGATTTTATTACGGGCTGGGGGTACACGGCATGCCTGAAGATCACACAAAGGTTGGTCTGCGAGGAATGGAGAGAGAGAGAGAGAAGGGGACCCATCGGCCAACGCCTTTATTGGGGACCAGAGTATGACCCAGCAGGCATCTCCCATGGGGAGTTCTAACTGGTGAGTTTAAAGAAAGCAGGCACATGTTCCAGGAAGGCATGCTGCGACTGAGAGGTGGTCACAGCAGCATATCTGCGAAGTCCATGCAGGGCACAGAGGTCAGGGACGCTAGTCAAGTAGGTTTTATCTAGCTGTCCCATAGAGAGGTGGTCACCAGGAGGCAGTTGCATAAGGCAGATATCTGGCTCGACCACGTTGAAAATTGGGAGGAGGTACAGAACTGGAAAGGGCAATAAGGGTGACTAAGCTCTGCTTCTGGCATGAGAAAGCTAAACATATTCTAAATAGATGCTGAGGTAACATAAAAATTCTAAGAATTCACTACGGTGTAAATGCAAATAAATACTGTTTTTATTTATTTTGAAATATAGTGTCTCTGAAATATAGAATATCTGTAATTTGTTAAATCAAGTGTAGCCTAAAGCCTTACATAGTTTAAGCTCAGCCTCAAGGTTTCTCTGTACACTGCGAACTATAATAAGTGAAGATGTAAACAGACTGTAGACTACTCTTATGCCAATCATCGAGTTTTGGCCAATCAAATGTGGCCAACTCTTTGAACTGTCTTCAAATAAGACAAACACTGAGCTATAACCAATCCAGCTGTTTCTGTACCTCACTTCTCTTTTCCGTATATCACTTTCCTTTTTCTGTTCATAAATCCTCTTCTACCATGCAGCTGGACTGGAGTCTCTGGCCTACTCTGGCTCGGGAGGCTGCCTGATTTGCTAATCGTTCATTGCTCAATTAAACTCTTTTAAATTTAATTCAGCTGAAGCTTTTCTTTTTGCAAAATGTATGACAACAATACAAAAAGAGGGGGAAGACAAATGGAATTAAATATTAATAGTTTGGGTACTTGCATTGTTTGGAGAGTGGTAAAAGCACAATTTTAGTAGACTATAGTAAATCAAGGATGTCTATCTCTAGAGTAGTCATTTAAGAATAACTTAAAAGCTACTGGGGAAAATAGAACAATAAAATACTGGATAAATTTCTTACTATATGATGTTTATAAGAGAGAAATTTTAAATATAAGACAAAGAAGGGCTAAAAGTAAAAGATTTAAAACACACATAATATGAAAACAAGAAAAAAAGTTTATGTAGCTGTGTTAATGTACAAAGTAGATTTTAAGGCAAGAAGTATTATGAGAGGTAAAGAGAGATATTTCATTATGATAAAATAGTCAATTCAGCAGAAAGAATAAACCAAAAATTTCATGCATTTAATAACATGTTTAAAATACATAAAGTAAAGATTGCTAGAACAAAGAGGAAAGACAGGCAAATTCATAGTCATAGTTTGGGATTGTAATGGGTTGAATAACCACTGTCCTCCTTAAAAAATATCTGTGTCCTAATCTTTGAAACCAGTGAATGTGACCCAATTTGGAGAGTCTTTGTAGATACAATCAAGTTAATGATCTTGAGTTGTGACCATCCTGGATTGCCAGGGTGGCCTCTAAATTCATGCCCAGTGTCTTTACAGGAGACAGAAGAGCAAAGGAAACATGCAGAGGAGAAGGTGACGAGAAGATGGAGGCCGAGAAGGAAATGATGCATCTATGAGCCAAAGAACATCGAAGACTGCCAGCAGCCACCGGAAGGAAGTCTGGAGAGAGGCACAAACCGGCTTGCAGATGGAACCAATCCTATTGACCTCTTAACTGGATTTCTGGCCTCCAAACTTTAAGAGAATAAATTTCTCTTCTTTGAAGCCACCAAGTTTGTGGTAATTTGTTACAGCAGCCCTGGGAAACTAATACAGATATTTTACACATGCCTCTTGGTAACTGAGAGAACAAGTGGAGGGCAAAAAGACTGTTCTAAACCACATTTTCCTAAATGACATTTCTAGAAAGTGAAGCAAAATAACTACATTCGTTTCAAGTGCATATGTAACATTTTACCAAAATCGTCCGTATTCTGGGCTATAAAACACATCTCAAGAGGTCTCAAATGATTAAATTAATGAAAGAATGGTAACTATAAGATCTTTAAATATTTCAAAATTAAGCAATGCCCTTCTAAATAGCCTATGGGTCAGAGGAGATATTAAAAGGGAAATTAGAAAGCTTTTATGTACAATGATAATAAAAATATAAAGATTGTGGGAAATAAATACAACAGTTTTAGGAAAAAATTTATAGGTTAAATGTACATATTAGAAAAATAAAGGTTGGAAACAAATTAATTAGTGTCAAGAATTTAGGAATGGAGGAGTACCCAAAGCTTAAAGCAGAAATCAATAAAAGAGAAAATAATCATACACTAAAGAAAAAACAAGAAAGTTAAAAGTTGCTTTTCTGAAAAGCTTAGGAAAATTGATAAAGCCCCAGTAAAACTAATCAAGGAAAAAAAAGCAAAGGATATTACCAATATCAGAAATTAATGAGCGTAAGGGTATCACTACAGAACTTACAGGCATCCAAAGGCTAGTATGAGGATATAATAAACAGCATTATGCTGATAACTTAGGAAATCTAAATAAAATGAGTAAATTCCTTGAAAAATATAACTACCCAAATGAATTCAATAAGGTATAAAATAATAAATAGTTTTATAGCTATTAAAGAAATTAAATCCTGACAACAACAGCAACAACAACAAACCCTCAGGTCCAGATTGTTTCGCTGCTGACTTCTTCCAAACATATAAGGAAAAATAATGTTAATGTTACACAAATCATTCCAGAGACTAGAAAAAAATAAATAATTTTTAACACATTTTGCGAGGCCAACATAATCTTGATGCCCAAACCTGGTAAGGATATTAAAATAAAAGCAAATTATAATCCAAGATCTCTTGAGAATATAAATGCAAATTTTCTAAACAAAATATTATGAAACTGAATCCAGTAATATTTCCAAAGGATGATACAATGATCAAAGTGAGGTTTACCTTGACTGATTTTAAACATTAAATCAATGTTACAATGTTACAATAAAAATATGAGCAATCCTGCACACACACACGCATACTCCCCATACATAGGATAATCATTTATAACACATCACAAACAACATACGTTTATTCTAGGAATTCAGTGTTTGTCTTTTAAACATCAGTCAATGTAATATATTACATTCACAGAGTGAAAAAGAAACATGATAATCTCAATACATGCATAGTGATCAATTAGAACAAACATTTATAAATCTTTTAGTAATTAGAAATAAAGGGGAGTTTCCTTCATCTAATAAAGGATATCATGCAAAAACTACAGCATACATCATGATTTATGATGACTATTAAAAGCCTTGTAGTCTTGTATCATCTCTTCTATTCAATATTGTATTGGAGTTTCCAGCAAATGTAATAAAGCAAGAGAAATAAACAAAAGCCATAAGGAAGGAAAAAATGTAAAAACTTTGTCAGATTCATGGATGACATAATTACACAGCAAATTCAAAAGAATCGACAGGTAAACTATTCAATTTATAAGTAAATTTAACAAAATTGCTGGAGCTGAGATGAAACAGGTGCATATCTGAGAGTAAATAATTAGAGAAAGAAATTTTAAAAATAAGATGTAAAATAAAGATAATGAAATATGTACATGACTTCTATAATGTAAATTAACAAGCATTATTAAAAGAAATTAAAGAAGACTTCAAAATGGGAGGATATATCATATTCATAAATTTGAACTTCAAAACTGTAAATTTTTTACTTGTCCACAAATTGATCTTACCGAGTCAACAGAAACTTTTTACAAATTCAAGTAGGATTCTTTATGTAGAAATTGACAAGTTGATTCTAAATTTTATATGGTAATGCAAAGGGCCAAGAATCACCAAGTAAATCTTGAAGATGCACATAGTTAGAAGATATATGCCACCAGATATCAAATTTTAATGTAATGTGATAGTAATTAAAATTTTAATGCAGGACTATAGTTTATTTGCCATTATAGTATGGCAGATAAACTAATGTATGGCAAATAAACCAATGAAACAGAACCTCTCTGGAATGAGAGCCACATATAAGGTCACCTGACTTATAGTCATGGTGGTATTGCATTGTAGTATGCAAGGAATAGTCTTTTTAATAAATGATGTTAGATCAATTGCCTATCCATAAGAAACAGGGCTTTGTCACCTGGGCTGTAGTGCAGTGACACCACCATAACTCACTGAAGCCTTGAACTCCTGTGCTCAAGGGATGCTCCCACCTCAGCCTCCCAAGTAGCTGGGACTATAGGCATGTGCCACTGAGTCTAGCTAATTTTATTTATTTATTTATTTTGTAGAGACAGAGTCTCAGTTTGCTGCCCAAGCTGGTCTTGAACTCCTGGCTTCAAGCAATCCTCCTGCCTTGGCCTCCCAAAATGCTGTGATTATAGACATGAGCCACCTCACTTGGCCCAACTGCTCAAGTAGAATAGAAAAAGCAGTAACTGGAAAAAAATAAACACTCATAAATTGAATATTATTAAAATGTAGAACTTTCGTAACCAAAAGACATCATTAAGAAGGAAAAAAGAAAAGCCATAGCCTGAAAGACAATGTTTGTGTTACATTTATTAGAAAACATGAGAATATTTAAGAACTTCTACAAAACAATAAAACAGTAGACAAACTAGTAAATAATAGGCAAAAGTTTGGAATAGGCACTTCGCAAACATATGAAAAGGTACTCAGGATCATCAATGACATACAACATAATCATAAAGAAGACCCAACAATCCTTCATGCAAAAACAAAAATGACTCTTCCAAACATAACATTGAGATGAAGCTGGACACAAAAGAGTACCTATTTTTTGATTCCTTTAATATAAAATTTAGGAAGCGGCAAAACTATTAGTGTTATAAATCAGAATACTGGTTATTTTGGGAAGATAGCTGGGAAAGGGCATCGGGAAGGCTTCTGGGCTGCTGATAGTGTTCTATATCTTAATCTGAGTGACTTTTACATGGATGCGTTTACTTTGTAAAAATCCATTGAACTGCATAATTAAGATGTGTGCACTTTACTATATATATATATGTTATACTTCAGCGAAAAGTCTACATGGTACAGGAAAATTGCTGGGGGAAAAAAAAGACCTCCCAACAAAGTAAACTCCAGGCCATATGGCTTTTCTGGTGAATTCTTTTTAAACAAGAAATAATACCAATCTTATATAAACCCTTACTAGGAAACAAATATATGAAACACTACCAGCTGACTTTATAAGACTGTCATAAGTTTGATATCAAAATCTTATTAAGGACATTACAAGAAAGAAAATTATAGTCTAATCTCTCAAATATGTTAGGAATGGGATGATGAAAGTGTTCTGGAATTAATTAGCAGTGTTGGTTACCCAATGTCTTAGTCTATTTGGGCTGCTATAACAAAACACTATAAACTGATTAGCTTGTACACTGTAGAAATTTATTTCTCGTAGTTTTGGAGGCTGGGGAGTTCAAGACCAACACTGGCAGATTCAGCATCTCCTCCCATGGCGGGAGGGCAAAAGGAGTTCTTCTGGGCCTCTTTTATTAGGACGCTAATCCCATTTGTGACGGCTCTGCTCTCACGACCTAATCATCTTTGAAAGGCCTCACTTCCTAATGTCATCACCTTAGGGGTAAGGATTTCAACATATGGATTTGGGGTGGACTCAAACGTTCAGACCGTAATGCACAACTTTGTGAATGTACTAAACACCACTAAGTGGTATAATTTAAAAAGGTAACTTTTATGATACATGAATCATATTTTAATAGAAACATCTAAAATGTATCATAAAAGCATATTTGCCATATATAAAAATGATTAAATATTATGACTGAGATGATTTATTTTAAGAATATAAAATTGAAATTCAAAATCATTTGCCTTTGAAAATGTACTCAAAACAATTTGTTACATTAACAGAAAAGAGAAACAGATATGGTTACATCAAGATATGAAACTAAAGTGTTTGATAAACTTCAACATGATTCAAATACCAAAAATTTTTTTAACAATGAAGAATATAAGAGAATTTCCTTATTTCAGAAATGGTTATCTACAAAAAGCCTACAGTGGACACCAACTTAATGGTGAAATGTTTTAAACTTTAACTTTGAGATGTGGAACAAGACAAGGATGGCATCTATTGGTACCAGTGTTCAATGTTACACTGGTGGTCCTAGCCAGTGTGATAAAGAAGAAAGAAAATAAGGAAATAAGGAAGGAGGGAAGGAAGGAAGGAAAGAAGGAAGGGAGGAAGGAAGGAAGGAAGGAAGGAAGGAAAGAAGGAAGGAAGGAAGGGATTCTTGTAGCTTCATGAAGGATCATCTGGAAACGGAGAGAAACTGGGGATAGGAAGGACAGAAGGAGGGCTGTTAGAAAGGCTTGGGGCAAAAGAAGAGGCAATAATTAATTGTTAGAAGTTGCAAGATAAAGTCTCCTTTGCTAAATTACTAACTCTATGACCTTGGGTAAGCCTCTCTGCCTCAATTTCTTTACCCATAAATTGAGTCATAGACCTTCTTCAAAATACCATTGTGAGAATTAACATAGGAGAAAACATTTTATAAGCATTTTATAAATCCTAAAGCTTTATCAGCTCTACTTCATTAGCATTATTAGCAGCAATAATATTAGTATTCCTATTGCAACATCCTCAAAAGGCACACATTTTGAAAACATAGCCAAAGGCAGACAAGAAAAGTAAGAATTTCTGCTTATAGTAAGAACATTTCTAAGAATATGGTGTAGCAGTTATATGAATGTATTTCATAATGCAATATTTCAGTACTTCTCTAAAATAAGATATGAAGATTACAGCTTTCATTTGAAAATAAGCAGTAAAAATGAATCATTGGCTTCTATCACCTACTCTTATGGTATTGGGAAATCACCAAATAAAATGTTTATTTTCAAAAGTGTATGTTTTATCTGGCTAACAGTAGTGTTACTACAGCTTGAATGGGTGGAATATTTCTCAAGGATTTTTTTTTTTTAGTTGGAATTTCTTCTTCATGATCCTTTGAATAAAGGAGAGGAATCTTTTGTTGTTGTTTTCATGAGGATTTTTTGCAAAACTTTCATCTATCAATAATATTTAGATCCAATTTAAAGAAAAAATGTTTAGACTAAAATCACTTAAGTATAATATTAAGTACAAATAAAACTAAGAATATTTTAAATTTGTAACATAACTGCATCCATTAAACCAAGTAAAATTCCAAGAATAATCAAGCAAAAGAAATTAAATATTCAAATTAATAATTCAATGTGATCAGTGATACTGAGTTTGATGACAGAAAGACATAGCCTTAGATCTGGTTTTATGTTTGATCTGTTTATGTATATTTACATGAATCCCACTAATGTAAGAAGTGCATCTTAAATTTATATACTATATAAAGCAGAATTGTTAAGACAGTTAGCTCAGAATAATCACAATTTACCCAACGAGCAGTCTTCAAGTGCCAATGTAAGACATGAAAAATGAAAAAGACTATTTGTTTGCTTAACGTTTCAGTTAGCATTGTGGCTTTCTTGAAATCAACATTAAATAATTTTTATTTTATTGATTGCTAAAACTGAAAGCATCA
>NW_016807278.1:15330-17058 GCF_001698545.2 Rhinopithecus bieti
TTTGAACACATCTTTTTCCTCCTAGTAGATTGTTTCCAAACCATAGTTTAAAATATTTAGGTTGCTCTAACATTTTAACTAATATAAATGATGCTGCAATGAAAAGTTTATACCAAACTGCTTTAAAAAGTGTGTAATTATTTCGTAAGTATAAATTCTAAGAAGTAGGTTAAAATATATGCCCACTTCTGAGGTTAATAGTGCATGGTGCCTTTCGAGAGGATGTGTTGACCTCGTGGTGCGGGAGAGTCCAGGTTCTTCCACAGCTTCACTAACCTTGAAGAGCATAAATTTTAAAAATCTTTACTGATTTGCCAAGCAGGATGATTATTATACTGGAGGTGGTAGAACCACCATAATTTCAAGTTTACTGAAGTAAAATCAAGTTTGAAGGATTTTATGTATTTAAGCCCTCAGAATTAGAAAAGACACATCCCAGGATAAGGAAGAACCTAAGGAAAGGGTTGCCAGGAACCCCATAGGAATATTCGAGAACATTACGGCTGTCTTCAGCCATGTGAAGGACAGATTGCACAGAAGGAATTCGGTTAAGGTTTTTATTATTCCAGAGAAAAATTAGAATGTATCAGTAAAAGAAATAGGAAGGGATATTTCAACTCACTCTCACAAACAGGTGTTTCATTATCCCAAATGACAGTATTGCCTGAGATGATGCACGTGGCGGACGAGGAACCAATGAGTCGGTGTCTAGAGGCAAAAAATAAGGAATATTAGGTTCCAAAGACACAGGTCAACTATCCAATTAAGTTACTACTTCCAGAGATTACACTGTTACAGAATTCAGAGGGACATTTTCCACTTGTCAAAGGATTATCTATCACCTTCCCAAGTTTCACATTCTTCTTGGGACTTTTGGACTTTCTTTTTCTTACCTTCTCAATTGGGTGAGCTTTCTCTTCTTTATTACCTTATGACACTTTTTTATGCAAATCTAAGATGAATTACAGTTTTTCCTACAAATTTCATTTTTTAAAATATAATACAAACTTCTTGAGTGCAGGGAAGCTGTAATATATATACATGTATATGTGTGTATGTAGTCATGTTGCATGTATTTCTTTGCCTTAAAAGTGTGAATGTATGGATGCATGGTTGGGCTTTTATCAACAAGATTCATCAAAGAAGGCCAAAATAGGCCATTCACAGTGGCTCACCCCTGTAATTCCAGCACTTTGGGAGGCTGAGGCAGGAGGATTGCTTGAGCTCAGGAGTTCAAGACCAGCCTGGGTAATACAGTGAGGCACTGTCTCTACAAAAAATTTATTAAAAATCCAGGCATGGTGGCACATTCCTGCAGTCCTAGCTACTCAGGAGGCTGAGGCAGGAAGACCGCCTGAGCTGGGGAGGTTGAAGCTGCAGTGAGCACCAATCATGCCACTGCACTGCAGTCTGGGCAAAAAAGCAAGACCTTGTCTCAAAAAATAAAGAAAGAAAAAAGGAAAGAAAGAAAGAAAGAAAGAAAGAAAGAAAGAAAGAAAGAAAGAAAGAAAGAAAGAAAGAAAGAAAGAAAGAGAGAGAGAAAGCAAGCACGCATCCTTCTACCCATCATTCATTATCCCTGACCAGTGGGCCTGGGATGCTCTCCCCCAGGAGAAACTGGAAGACAGATTCAGGTATGACATGCTGGCTGGCTGGGTGACTCCCGAACTTTGTACAGGGCCCACATCCTCAACCCTCCTCCCAGCCCCAGCACACACCAGCACTGCC
>NW_016807278.1:17358-94954 GCF_001698545.2 Rhinopithecus bieti
AGGAAGGAAGGAAGGAAGGAAAGGAAGGAAGGAAGGAAGAAAGAAAGAGAGAAAGAGAAAGAAAGAAAGAAAGAGAGAAAGAAAGAAACAAAGAAAGAAGAAGGAAAGAAAGGAAGAGAAAGAAAGAAAGAAAAAGGAAGGAAGGAAAGAAGGAAGGAGGGAGGGAAGGAAGGAAGGAAAGAAGGAAGAAAGGAAGGAAGGAAGGGGATTCATAACTAGAAGCAAAGGAAATCCAGGCTGACCGAAAAGAATTGAGCACTCATTTTATACTTAAAATATTAAAGTCAGCAATTCTCAATTAGTATATCTCAAACTGTTCAAAGTGTGCCATAAATGTGGAATAATTTATGACATTTATTTTACTTCACCTTAGACTCTTGTGATAGATGGTTGGGTGAAACTAGTCATAGTGAGGGTAGGGTCAAACTTGATAGTACTATACATGAAGGAATGAAGCAATATCAAATAACAGTCGCGGTTATTGGTTTAGCAGAGAACTTTGCTTTATGAGTATGTAAGAAAACCTGGCAACGTAAAGCTTTATTCAAACAACAAAACAGTGCCAAATGGAGATCAAATAAATAGTGAGACAACAGTGGGTGCTTCTGAAGACACTTGATGCACTGTTACATTATAGTAGTGATTTATGATGTACTTATTAATGACTTCAATATCATTTTGTTGTTGTTGTTGTTACTTTTTTTGAGACAGATTTTCACTCTTGTTGCCAAGGCTGGAGTGCAATGGCGCGATCTCAGCTTGCTGCAACCTCCACCTCCCGGATTCAAGAGATTCTCCTGCCTTAGCCTCCTGAGCAGCTGGGACTACAGGTGCCTGCCACCACACTTGGCTGATTTTTGCATTTTTAGTAGAGATGGGCTTCACCACGTTGACCAGGTTGCTCTTGAATTCCTGACTTCAAGTAATCCGCCCACCTTAGCCTCCCAAAGTGCTGGGATTACAGCCACCACACCCAGCCTCATTTTGTGTTTTAATGCCTTCTAGTATACCACCAAAAATGAAATCATTTTCGATTGCACTGCCAACAGACATACACACAAGTATGAAGTATGTGAACAAATGAAGTGAAGAAGGGCTGCAATCCTATATGTGCGCCTCCTTCTGTCTATTTGTCTTAGGAACAAGGGATTCTGGAGACTCCTCTGGCTTTTGACCTCACTGAGGTTATTTCTCAAAGTGTTCTTTTTGATTTTCTAATCACAGGGGTTGGGATAGGAATGGTGAGGCAAATTCAAATTTAAGTTGGCATTTTTTTTCTTCCATACTATTGTTCAGTGCTGTAGTGCTGAACATTTTAAATATGAGTCAAAAGATAACTTTATGTTCACTGATCAAGGGGAACAGATAGAAAAATATTTTAATTTATTAAACTTGTCTCTCAAAGTAGATTAAGCGATTGAACAAATAATAGTTTGAACACCTCTCATTCAGAATGTTTATGAGGAAGTAAAGCAGAGAGATGAAATCCATGCTACTTATTGTTAAGGGAAGCTCTCATATGCATTTGAACAGATTGACAGAGTTGAGCCTTTACATCCTACCCTATCTTTATGGAATCTCCTGGGGAAGAGACGCGTTGGTGGATTCACAAAGTTAAGCCATGGTTCAGCAAAAGCCATTGATCCATTTCATTCCAGAAAAACCACATTACAGCCATGTGGGTAAAACATGCTAGACTTTGGAGTCTCCTCCTCAGGGCCGAGAGGACAGTGAAGGCCTGGAGAATATTAGTCCCATTCCATTCTTCTTAATATGTGCCCTTGCAACAAGTGGATGGGTTAGGAAAAATGAGAATAAAAAAACAAATTTTGCAAATTATTTAGGTAACAATTTTTTCTTCTTTCCTTTTTTTTTTTTTTTTGAGACAGAGTTTCGATCTTTTTGCGCCCAGGCTGCGAGTGCACAAAATTAGGGGGGGTCGCGATCTCAGCTTCACTGGCAACCTCCACCTCCCAGGTTCAAGTGATTCTCCTGCCTCAGCCTCCAGAGTAGCTGGGGTTACAAGCATGCACCACCATGCCTGGCTAATTCTGTATTTTTAGTAGAGACGGGGTTTCTCCATGTTGGTCAGGCTGGTCTTGAACTCGCGACCTCAGGTGATCCACCCGCCTCGGCATCCCAAAGTGCTGGGATTACAGGCATGAGCCGCTGCGCCCGGCAGTTAGCACATTTTCAACCTTAAATAATCAGATCCAGAAAATATATTTAAGGATAGAGTTTATTTGAGCACAAAGCTTAAAGGTAGCCACATGGAAGACTCCAACTCCGAATGAATGGGGTCAGCACTCCAAAGTGGAGGATGTAAGGTATCACTGATATAGGCAGAGACAGAGAAATTTTAGCAGGATTATATTTTCCATATGGGACCATGCGTAGTTACAGCACTTTGATTTGTTACAGATTGCTACGTTCCAAGGAAGATTACTTTATTGCTCCCCAACAAAGGGTAGTGATCTGAGGGGAAGCCCATCCCCTTGGTAATATAGTAAGAACTTAAAAAAAAACTTTTTATTTTGAGATAATCAGATTCACATGCAGGGTATAGTACAGAGAGATCCCAGGTACACTTTACTCAATTTTCCCCTAATAATAACATTTTGCAAAGCAATAGTGCAACATCAACATTAAGATATTGACATAGTTCTAATCCACAAATTTTGTTCAAATTTCCTGTTTTACCTGTACTTATTTGTGTGCATGTCCGTTTATGCACATGTGCCTGTGTATTTATGTCTATGCAGTTTTAAAAAATAGACTTTATGTTTTAGCACAGTTTTTGGTTCACAGCAATAATGAACAGAAGATACAGAGATTTCCTATGTACTCCCTACCCCTACACATGGATAGCCTCCCCTATTATAAACATCCTTCACCAGGGTGGTACATATTTTTTGCAACTGATGAACTTACACTGACACATCATGGTCACCCCAAGTCCATAGTTTATGTTAGGGTACACTCTTGGTATTGTACACTATATGACTTCGGATAAATTTATTATGACATGTGCCTACTGTTATGGCATCATACAGAGTAGTTTCACTACCCTCAAAATCCTCTGTGCTCTGCCTATTCATCCCTGCTTCTTCCCTAACCCCTGACAACCACTGATCTTTTCACTGTCTCCATAGTTTTGCCTTTTCCAGAATGGCATATACTTGGAATCATATGTTATGTAACCTTTTCAGGTTGGCTTCTTTCACTTAGTGGTAGTGAAAAAAGATTCACTATTTAAGGTTCCTCTATGTCTTTCCATGGCTTGATAGTTCATTTCCTTTTTGGTATTGAATAATATTCTATTGTATGGATGTACCACAGTTTATCCATTCCCTTGCTAAAGGACATCTTGATTGCTTCCAAGTTTTGGCAATTATGAATAAAGCTGTTATAAACATCTGTGTGCAGATTTTTTTTTTTTTGGTGTGAACATGAGTTTTCAATTCCTTTGGATAAATACCAAAAAGGATAACTGCTGGATAATATGGTAAGAGTATGTTTAGTTTTATTTAAAAAACTGCCAAATTCTCTCTCCAAATCATGGTACCATTTTGCATTCCTACCAGCAATGAATGAAAATTGTATCCCCCTCACCCCCGAAATATATTGATGTCTTAATCTGCAGTGCTTATTAATGTGATCTTATTTGGAAATATGGTCTTTGGAGAGGCAATCCAGTTAAGATGAAGTTGTTAGTGTGGGCGCTAACCCAATATGACTGGTGTCCTTATTAAAAGAGAGAACTTTGGACACAGACATACACAGACAGGAGAACAGCATGTGAGGACAGAGATCCAGAGGGAAGACAGTCATGTGAGGACAGAGATAGAAACTGGGGTTCTGCTGCCACACGCCAAGGAAGGCCTGGGGCTCCAGAAACTGGAAGAAGCAAAGAAGGATCCATCCTTACAGGTTTTAAAGGGAGCATGGCTCTGCTAACACTTTGATTTTGCACTTTCAGTCTCCGGAACAGAACTCCAAAAACTTCATTGGTATTAAGCCACCCATTTTGGAGTACTCTGTCACAGCAGCCCTAGCAAACTACTTGTGCTATGACCATTAAGATTTCTCTCACACAGCTACTCAATGGCCTTCCTTTTTTCCCAGCAATGTCTACTCTGGGTTAAGGCTGTTTGTGTGCTTTGACTATACTCTTCCCCCATTTTCGTCCTTCCCACCCAATGAATGCCACAGTTTTCATATTTGCACAGCCTTGGTTTCCAGCAAGGATACAGATGATTTTCCCCCGATCTTGTCATACCTTTGCTCATTTCAGTCAGGAGCTAAACACCTGAGTTGAAGCCTTTGAAGAGCAGATGGTAATAGTTTACTTGTCCTTTCTGAGATGTGACTAGAAGGTAGCGTGACTGTGTTAGAATTCTAGAACCAGAGATGTTGGTTCAAGAGACGCCAACTCACCCTTTAGTACAAGAATAATTAATTTGGGATCCGAACTGGATGTCTTTGATCACATGAACCATGCCATTCACAGGATCTTTAGGATTACGACATGATTTACCTACAGGAAAGAAACAGAATTTTGGAGCCAAGTAGAGTAAACTGAAAATTTTTTTTAGTACATCAAGTCTCAACCTGCCTGTAGCTTACTGAACACATGCAGTTCTGATGGTTCCACAGATTTTGTTACCATGAGGAAACTCACTAGACTACCTTAGGATCAGCTTCCTTTCATAAAAAACTTCCCTTTCAGATCTGTTTCATTCCCATATTATGCCTCCCAGAAAAATGTAAATTTTGTTATTATCTGTAATTCAATTCAACTGGTATAATCCAAAGATCTCAAAGCCCAAGATTTTCACATCTTTTAGTTATTTAATCCACTTCTCTTTCTTGTCCCAAGCCATTCATTACTTAATTTTAGTCATGAAAATGGGAGACCCCCAGTGAATGGGGATTTTCCCTCAATCATGTCCTGTGATGGCTGTTTCTCAGGAAATAAACTTGTAATGAAGGCTCCAGGAACTCAAAGCAGTAACAAGGTATGATCTACAAGAATAATTCTCTTATATATTTTGCACCTTGGCAAACTAATTGTCATATGCAACTCAGTCACAAAATTTGAACAAATTGAATCAGATCTTACAGATGTTTGACTAACAGAGGGGTTCCCACTCCAGGGTTACTTACGTGTGCACTTGTCCTTAGCACTTGTCCAGACTGAGTTTTTTAGGCAGATGATAGAAAATGGTCTTCCATAATAACCAGGGCGGCATTCATACTTCAGATGTGTCCCAACGGGAAACTCAGATGCATCAGTTAGGTTGGTAGGCCTGGCAAATGGAAGCTGTTCCGGGGCATTGCATTGACCTGGAGATCAAGACCATAGCAGCATCAAAGTTAATGAAGAAATTACCATACTTTTTTCTTTTCTTTTTTGAGACAGAGACTGGCTCCATTACCCAGGCTGGAGTGCAGTGGCGCTATCTTGGCTCACTACAACCTCTGCCTCTTGGGTTCAAGCAATTGTCCCTACCTCAGCTTCCTGAGTAGCTGGGATTACAGGTGTCCACCACCATACCTGGCTAATTTTCGTATATTTAGTAGAGACGGGGTTTTACCATGTTGGCCAGGCTGGTCTCGACTCCTGACCTCAGGTCATCTGCCCACCTTAGCCTCCCAAAGTGTTGGGATTACAGGAGTGAGCCACCGTGACCCTGTTGAAATTCCCATTCTACTTTCTCTTTCTCTCCAATATACTACATAGGTGTGATCAAAAAAGAAAAAGAACACTTCAGTAATAGCCAAGGGGTGCAGGAGTGGTGGCTCATGCCTGTAATTCTAGCACTTTCAGAGGCTAAGGTGGGTGGATCACTTGAGGTCAGGAGTTTGAGACCAGGCTGGCCAACATGGTGAAACCCTGTCTCTCCCAAAATATAAAAAGTTAGCAGAGCATGATTGCATGTGCCTGTACACGTGCCTGTGCACAGCTACTCGGGAGGCTGAGGCAGGAGAATTGCTTGAACCCAGGAGGTAGAGGTTGCAGTGAGCCAAGATTGTGCCACTGCACTCCAGCCTGGGTGACAGAGCAAGATTCCATCTTAATAATAATAATAATAGCAAAAGCACTGATTCCTTTAGAACAGTGGTCCCCAACCTTTTTAGCACCTGGGACTGGTTTTGTGGAAGACTACTTTTCCTGGAATGGAGGGTGCAGGGGAATGGTTTTGAGATGAAACTGTTCCACTTAGATCATCAGGCATTAGATTCTCATAGGGAACACGCAATCTAGATCCCTCGTATGCACAGTTCACAATAGGGGTTTTGCTTCTATGAGAATCTAATGCTGCCACTGATCTAACAGGAGGTGGAGCTCAGACAGTAATGCTTGGCCGCTCACCTTTACTGTTCTGGCCAGTTCCTAACAGGCCACCAGACAGTACTGGTTCATGGCTGAGGGGTTGAGGAAACCTGCTTTAAAAGATGCCTCAGAAATAAGCTCCTTTTTAAAAAATCAGCATCCATCCATTCAAAAAGTCTCTGCTAGCTTGAAGGAAACTAAGCTATTTATATCATCTTTCACTAAAGGAGGAGCTGCATTTCACAGCTTCAAAATTTAATTAATCAGTAAGTGCCTGTGCTGTGACTTCATCTCTCCCATCATCATGCATAATTCTTTCTTGTAATGAGATCAGTCAGTGAATCCAATCTGTTAATATTTATTCAAATCTTCTAGATGCTTACTGACTTTGGGGGACTACTTGTTTTACTAGATACTAAATGAGTTGTACTAAAATATTTTATTTATTGTTCCTTTGTCTATTTCTTTTTATAATGTTGTCCATCTATTATTTTATATATTTTGAGGTTATCAGGATTATAAAAAGTTAAATTGCTATATTTTATGGTAGAGTAACCTTCTTTATTATAATAAAATATCTCTATCTCTAGAAATGAATCTTGCCTAAAATTCTACTTTGTGGAACAAATAAAAAATAAATAATGAGTTGGGAGAGCTACTCCCCAATATATAAATACTTACTTTGAATATACAGTAGTCACCCACGTATCTGTGGGGGACGTGTTCCAAGACATTAGCCAATACCTGAAACCTCAGATAGTACCAAACCTGATAGCTATCAACTAGAACACATTTCTGTTCACATCTTCCACCCACAAATTTAATGCCTTTCCCCTCTTAACTAAGCACTTAACATGCACTGTGGTTGTAACTTTTGCAGTTTGAAATGTGACAACAAAACTAGCACAAATTTATTTTTCCTTCTTCACAATTTCATCGTTAGAAGATTCCTTCTTACCTTAGGTCTTAGCAACTTTAACATACAATGTTTTTCTTTCCTTATTAAGTGGACAACTTTCACCTTTTCACTTAAAGGAAGCACTTGCTACTAAACTGGACCCTAATGGTAATGAACTCCCCTATTAGGCTCAGATAAAATTTTGAGAATCTATATGGAAAGGTATGGTAGGCTAAGTAAGGACCTCTCAAAGATATCCATGTTCTGATCCCTGAAGCCTGTGAATGTTACCTGTAATGGTAAAAGGGCTTTGCAGATGTGATTAAGTATCTTGAGATGTACAATTTATCCTGGGTTAATCACAAAGGTCCTCATAAAAGGGAGGCAAGAGGGTGAAAGGAGACAGAAGTAAGATATTTAAAGACACTATGGTGCTGGTTTGGAAGGTAGAGGAAGGAGGCCATGAGCCAAAGGATGGAAGCAGACCCTGGAAACTGGAAAGAGCAAGAAAACTCCTGCTCCCCTGGAGCCTCCACAAGGAACACAGCCCTATGGATCTATTTTAGACGTCAGCCTCCAGAACTGGAAGAGAATACATTTCTGTTGTCTTAAGCCACTAAGTTTGTGAAAATTTGTTACAGCAGCAATAGAAAACTAATGCAAAAAGAGAATGGTATATAGTGTTAAAAATGTTGGGTTCATAGATTGAACTTTGAACCCAATGTCTTCTACTTAATGGCTATGAGGTCTTAGGCAAACTGCTTAATCTTGCTGAGCCTCAGTTTCATCTTCATAAAGGGAGTAATATTTTCCTACCAGGTTTGTAGGGAGAATCAAAAGTAGCATATGCTCTCACATACACAGAAGGCACTTCATAAGTTATACTTATGATTATTACCCTTAGAAAAGGGGGGGGACTTCTAAGAGTTAAATTCTATTATTCTGCTAAAGTGGGAGTGCTTGCTTTGCTTCCAAGAGTTTATTTTCTGCTCCTTTGCAGAGCTAGTTTGGAATGAGCCCATGTTTTCAGGAATGCACTGGATAACCTCAGTGATTGGGGACCTCAGCTCTCCTGAGTGAATGTGCCCCCGATTCAGCCTGGGACTTCTCTTCTGCATCTCATGAGCTCCATCATAGTGCCCATGGGACCCCGGACAGAGAGGAGAATTGCTAAGGTTGCCTTTTCCCTGTTGACAATGGCTTTAGTCAGAATTGGAAGCCTAACTCTGTGCTTTCTACTGAAGCAAAGGATGATGCTCCAAGAAAGCTCATATTTCCCACTTATTTTTCCCAGACAGCCTGTATCCATCATCACACATTTGCTTTATTAAGCCAGCAGTTGTTAAGCAAGGATGCCCTTGTCTATGTTTCGTGCTTCATCTCGTGCCACTCGGTCCCCTCACCAAGGTGTGGCCCTTTCCCCTTTTTCAGTTTCCCGAAGACACACATTTTTCCCCTGTCTATGACATTCCTTCTGTGTGATGCACTTTTATCTTCGCTCTGACTTCGATTCTTCCTCCAGATGTTTGCTAAAATGGTACTTTCTTATCGAAGCCTTCCCTGGCCTGTCTATGGCCATACCACCTGAACACACCCAATCTCATCTGAAGCCTTCCCTGACCCTCTTAGGGATTTGGAATCTAAACTACTTCCCTCTACCCCACCCTATAATAATCCCTAGTCAGGCCCTTTCCTTTTCCTTTCATATCAATAATTGTTTGTTATTACAACTTGTGCCTTTTATCTTTGTGTGCTTTTAGAATGATCTACTTCTCTCAATAGATATTAGATATGAATAATTTAAAGGCAAGAGACGATATGTTTTTTGTACCTCTAAATTAATACCTAGTCCTGGTGCTTAACACTTAATTATAAGCACTCAATGCATATTTGTTGCAAAGAACAACAAATGAAGAATTACTTATAAAACTTAAAAAAAATCAAGAATTCAAGCTATGTCCCCCAAATCTCTGATTTAGTTGGTCTAGTTTAGAGCCCAGGAGTCTACATTTTTAAAAATTTTCACAGCTGATTTTGATAAATAACAGCACTTTGAGAACCACTGTAAAAAAAAAAAAAAAAACTGCGTAAAACAGTTGCTGTTATTTTCAGTGTTATGCATTCACCTTTCCTCTAATTGATACATGAGATGAAATACAATTTTGATATTTGTCTTATCCATTGATGCTGGACAAAGGAAGAAATTCCAAGTGAAGCACCTAGTGCCAAAAACTGTATTAAGAGAGGGTAAATGTCACAGCAAAGCTTGCAATGAGAGGATAGAACAAGACCTAAAGTAACAAAACAAATTGAATGAACCCTTCTTGGAAAGAAGTTCCTTCCCCTTACTTACATAATATTCTTACCTGCATAGTAGTATATGAATAGTGTAGATAATTATAAAAAGTAAAGTTGTGTAATAGCTCAAAAAAGGAATATATGAGCCTTCAACAAAGAAAGCTTGATGTAGTTTCCTTTCCCTCCTTTATTACCAATCCCTCAATTGTGGCTAGTTCCTATCATAAATATATTAATATAAACTCCATAAACTGAAGACCTACCATAATTTTAAAAAGTTTTTATAGCTTTATCAAGATATATTATACACAATGATTGATTAGTATTTAAAGCACACAATTCGATTACTTATATGTATGCATTGTGAAACCATCACCAAAATGAAGACAATAAACATTTCCATCATACACCCCGCCCCACAGAGTTCCCTCATGTCCTTCTGTAGCCCATTCAAACATCCACTTCCTTCCCTAGGCAACCTTCAACGTATTTTCTCTTACTATAGATTGATTTGACTTTCTAAAATTTCAGATAACCCGAATCACCTCGTTTATATCCTATCATATAAAGGAAATCACTCAGGTGCTTTTCTCTTACTACAGATTGATTTGACTTTCTAAAATTTCGTATAACACGAATCACTTCGTTTATATGCTGTCATATAAAGGAAATCACTCAGGTGCTTTTCTCTTACTACAGATTGATTTGACTTTCTAAAATTTCATATAACCTGAATCACTTCGTTTATATCCTATTGTATAAAGGAAATCACTCAGGTTTTTTTTTTTTTTTTTAATGTTTTAGCCTTTACACAACATAATTAGAGATCCATCTAGATTGCTGCACATATACAAATTGTTTCCTTTTGTTGCTGAGTAATATTCAATTGTATAAATATATCTTAATTTAGTTTGTCCATTCACTTATTCAGGGACATTTGGATTCTTTCCACTTGTTGGTTATTACAAGCAAAACTGCTATGAAAATTCATGTACAAGTCTTTGTGTGGACATATGATTTCATTTCTTTTGGGTAAAAAACTAAGAGTAAAATGCTGAGTAACATGACAGGGTGTGTGTCTAAGGTTTTAAGAAGCTGTTGAACTATTTTCTGAAGTTAATATTATAATTTGACCTGCCAAATAGCAGTATATTATAATTCCAGTTGCTCCACCTTATCGCCAACACTTGGCTTAGTTACTCTTTTTAATGTTAGCCATTCTAGTGGGTATATGTTGTTATCTCCTTTTGGGTTTTGTCTTATATGACTCAGCCCACTTTCACATTCTCCTGGTTCAGATCTTCCATTCAAAGCAAGTTGATTTATTCTGTGCTATACACACAATTAACACATCATCACTTTCATGTCTGTTGAAATATGAGCTGTCAACCCAAAGAACACTCCTGCTTTCCATTCTGCATCCTTACCCTTTAAGGAATAGACTTGCACTTGCTTTGCTTAGGCACCTCTATCAGTTTAAAAAAAAAACATGCACTTTCAAAATATATAAATTTATAAATTATATATGTACACAAACAAATTTTATGCCTCAATATAAATTTTTTGAAACGTAATACAGATAAAATAAACATTTTAAATGCTTTGTTAATCATCATGACTTAATACAATCATTAGCTAACATCTAATGGGACAAAAAACAGCCACAGTGAGTTTCTCTGGTCACAATAGTGAATGTAAAGCTGTATGTCAACTGTCTTCATGATACTTTCTAGATTTTTTGGTTTCATCAAGTTGTGATCAGCTGTGATTAGATTGACAGCATTTCTTCCTCTTAATGCCTCTGACAAAAAATGTGTATACATGTGTCTTTGCGGGGAGGGTGAGAGGGATTGTCAACTCTGCCATTTTCTTGTTTTCTGGAGTTGGTTTTATTACAGGGATCTTCACCCAGTATTTCTGTGTAGGACACTTTTGATGTTACCTGTCCAAATGTGAAGATTATTTTAGATTAAAATAGATAATATAAATCGTACATCCACTCATCTGAGCATATGTAAACCAAAGTACATCACAAACCACAGAAAGCAAATTGGAACTTCCCTTCTATCTTGCACCTTTACCTAGCAGAGATAATCAAACCAGATCCTACATGAGGACCAGATGAGGGCGCCAGAGTTCACCCTATGCGAAACACTGCCTGGTAAAGCTTAATTTGTGTACTATTTTATGGCTCAGAATGTGGTCTATCTCCATGAATGTGAGCCAGAGAATATGTGTTCTGCTGTTGTTGGATGAAGTCACTTATATATGTCAATTATATCCAAGTGGATTGATGGTGCTGTTGAGTTCAAGTATGTCCTTATGGATTTTCTGCCTGCTGAATCTGCCCATTTCTGATAAGGAGACTTCAGCACCTTTTCTGATATCAGAAAGATATAGAAGTCTCCAACTATGATAGTAAATCCATCTATTTCTCCTTGCAGTTCTATGGGTTTTGCCTCACATATTTTGTCTCTCTATCAGGTGCATACATATGGGATATTGTTATGTCTTCTTGGATAAGTGGCCCCTTTATCATTATATGATGCCCCTCTTTATCCCTAATAATTTTTCTTGGTCGGAAGTCTGCTGTGTTTGAAATTAATACAGTTACTCCTGCTTTCTATAACTAGCATTAGCATGGTATATCTTTATCCATTTACTTTTAATATATATCGTCTATATTTAAAATGGTCTTGTTGTACACAATATATTGTTGGGTCTTGTTTCTTGATCCACTCTGATGATCTCTTTTCAAATGGTGCATTTAGATCATTGACACTCAAAATTATGGTTGATATAGTTGGTTTAGTGTTTGTTACTGGTTTCTATTTGTTGCCTTTGTTCTCTTGTTCTGTGTTTCTATTTTTTGTCTTCCATTCTTTTCCTGCCCTTTATTGGTTTTATTGGTTTCCTTCCTTCCTCCTTAACCTCCTTCTCTCCCTTCTTTCTTTCTCTTTCCTTCCTTCCTTCCTTCCTTCCTTCCTTCCTTCCTTCCTTCCTTCCTTCCTTCCTTCCTTCCTTCCTTCTTTCTCTTTTGATAGGGAGTTGTGCTCTGTCACCCAGGCTAGAGTGCAATGGCATGATCTCGGCTCACTGCAACCTCTGCCTCCCAGGTTCAAGTGATTCTCATGCCTCATGCTTCAGCCTCCCGAGTAGCTGGGACTACAGGCACATGCCATCATGCCTCGGTAATTTTTGTATTTTTGTAGAGACAGGGTTTCACTATGTTGGCCAGGCTGGTCTTGAACTCCTGACCTCAGGTGATCCGCCCACCTCAACCTCCCAAAGTGCTGGGATTACGGGCATGAGCCACCATTCCCGGCCCTCTTTATTGTTTTAACTGAGCATTTTATATGATGCAATTTTCTCTTCCTTATTCACATATAATTATCTTTCTTTTCTTCACTTTTTTCAGTGGTTGTCCTACATTTGCAATATTTATTTGCAGCTAATCTAAGTCCTCTTTCAAATAGTGCTATACCACTTCACGGGTACTGTGAGTTAATCATAATAACAAAACAATCCTAGTTCCTCTGCTATGTTTTGTATAGAAATAAATATCCCCATAAACTGTCCTATGCAACCTGTTTCTGGATTCACTCTTTAAGTGCTAGTAAATCCATACACCTTTCACTCATACTTTCCTGATCATAGGAGCTAAGACTTCTCCCTTTTCAGTGATCCTGCAGTCTTGCACCACTTCTTAGTCATGATTTTTCAGACATGCATGGGGGCTTTCAGATTACAAAACACTGTCACATGCATTACACCATCTGATTTTCAAAATACCTCTTTCAGAGATCAGGATGTCAGTTATGCTCATTTTATACATGTGGACACTGAAGGTCAGTGATGTGACTTAACTTACTGGGTCCAAGACCCCAGCTGGTAAGTAGCAGAAGCTGGAAAAAGCCGAACACTGGCTTCCTAATAAGTAGATTTCATAAAACTCCACCACCTACTTCTACATGCATATGCCTTGGGTGCATAGCTCTTATACTTCTTTAAAATTTTTAAGGACCGTGCACACTGGAAACATCCATCAGCATTTTAAAATTTAAATTATGTCAGCAAGAAATTTTCTAGGTAGTATAGTTTAGGCTGTTTCACATTTGGAGGTTATTGTGATAACCTCAGTAAATTTTTTTTTTTTTGCAATTAATAGTGTCTGGGATTGTTTATAACAGTAACTTAATCAACATAGGCAAACTAAAACAACATTCTAGTAAGAAGAGGGTCAGTACTCACAAGGATGACACAAATTCTTAAGCATTGACAACAGGTTGCTTAACTTACTGGGCATGCTTCTCTCCTAAAAATAAAATTGTAAGTTTTATCATATCTTTTCACCTGACAGGTTACTTTCTGGTGCCTAAGGAGATAAAATATTAATAACAACTCTTGCGGGAATTTGGTTTTAATTTATTTTATTTTTTACTCTTTTAGAGAAGAAGGAACACTCAAATAAAGAATGCAAAATGTCTAGTAGCAGAAAAGGGCGAACCTGGAGTTGTCAGAAGAGGCTGAACAAGAACAACCAAGGCTGTCACTTCAATTGAGATGTTGCCAGTGAGTCTAGGCAAACAAGAAGACTTCTGGGGAGCCCAAAAATAATAATAGAAGGGTTCTAATTGAAGATGTTTACCTATGTGAAGTTAAGAAAAAGGAAGCGATGTGGCCTCAAAATTTCCATAGTAATTATAATAGGCTTTATTTTGTACTAAACACATCACTAAAATGCGAACTGTAAACATATCTACTGTCCCTTCTACCTGCAGCGGTTACACTGCATGTTCTGGGGCTGCCCTTACTCCTCTAATCCCCAAGTGCCTGGCATGCATCTGTCTTAAAGTATGCTGTCTATCAAGTGCACGGTGATGATGGCGGTGGTGGCTTGGGGTGGGGGACGAGGACAGTTCTATGCGGGGCAGTTGTGAGGTAATACCTGCATCCCTAGGACTGCTTGTCTAAACACCATTAGGAGCAAAGTGCAGAGGTAATGGTTGGGGGGATAGAAATGGACTCGGGGACAGGCCCTGTGTTAGACACTCGACGGGCTTTATGCAACTGAGGCAGCAACTCCACAATGCACAGATATCAATGTCCCCATTTTACAGAAGATCAAACAGACTTGGGTGTGCTAAGTTGCCTCATAGTTAAGTTTCTAGGACCAGAACTCAGGGTTGTCGGATCCCCAAGTCCCCTTTCGCTAGGATCAACGCCATGCTCCGCTATAGCCAGCCTAGACTGTGAATACACAAATGCAAGGAATTTCGAGCGACACCTGCTCAGCATCTGCGCCTTCCTCTGCGCTGGTCACTACTTAAGACCCATGCACATGGGGACTCCACGCTTACCCAGAAGCAGCGAGGGTCTCCAGTGCGCAGAAGGATCCCAGACCCGCCGGCCTGCCAGGTCCCGCGCTCAGCCCACCCATTGCACTGCCTTCGGACCCGGGCGCGCAGCGCAGCGCAGCCCAGCGAGGCACGCGAGTTCCCTGCGGGACCCCGGGTTCCTCGTCCGCCCAGGCGCCTCCCCACGCCCGCCCGCGTCTCACCCCAGGCCACCGGCAGCGCGAGCAGCACCAAAACCGCCAGCAGGGATCCTCCGCAGCAGAAGGGGGGGCGGGGCGCCGGCGGCCCAACAGGCTCCGGGCTTCTTGGAGAAGAGGCCCCCATTCTCCCCAAGCACATCTACAAACCAGATTTGTTCTCGAAGAAAACTGAAATAAGAGGAAAAGAGCAGTACAAAGAGGAGTGGCCAATCCTTGTGCTCCGCGCCCAGGGTATGGGGAGGGCTGCGGAGTTCCGGGACAAAATGCTTTTGACCACAGCTTCCTCTTCATGGGCGAGGCCATGTTTACTCCCCATTTGCATTGTTTCTAACGGGTTTCGCTGGCAGAGCCCACCTTGCGGACCCAGGTGAAGCAGTAGATCTTGACAATGCTTGGACTTGCGATGGATCCCGCGTGCGAGGCTCTGCGCTTCCAGACAAAGGCGGTGGATGATGGCAGCTCGCCTCCAAACACCCAGCTTGACTATTCCTCTTTGCAAGAATGTGTGCGGGAAGGTCAGCTAATGAAATGCCTGGTCTCTGTGTTGAAGGGCAATTGCAGGCGATGTGTACAGCGTACGGAGAATGTGAAGAACCAATTTCCTTATCGTGAATTGAGATGTCATGCCATTGTAACATTTTTAAAAAGGGAGGGACGATCAGATACACATTTTAAAAATGTAAATCTGTGTATAGTATGGAAGGTAGATTAGAATAGGGCAATAATGGAGGGGGAGACCAGTCAGGGAGTTTTGCTGACATCCAAGTGAGGTTTGATGGTGGCCCTGACTGGGTGGATAAAGTGGACAATTAACAAAGATTTTGGATATTGGTTACTTCCTTTCTTAAGGTTGGTGGTGAGAAGAAAGCAATCAAGAGTTAGCACCAGGATTAGAAATGGATGGTGGTGCTACTTATTGAAATAAGAAATATGGATGTAGGAGTGACAGATTTAGGGCGACGATTAAGTATTCAAGGATGAATTTATTCCTCCTATCTATCTGTGATCCTGTGCCCTTTAACCAATCTGTCTCTATCTCCCATTGTCTCTCCCTTCCCCAGCCTCTGGTAACCAGTACTCTACTTTCTACTTCTATGAGATGAGCTTTTTTAGAGTCCACATATGACTGGTATCATACAGGATTTGTCTTTCTGTGCTCACTGGTTTCCATTAGGCTTTCTCCCAAAATTCTAGTGGAAGAAATGTCTACTTTGATCATATCACTTATCACACTTTTTAATACATCCAGTGACATTCTTTTAAGGATTTGCTATCATCATTTCAAGTTATTCTCGACAGAGTAATGGGAGAAGCAGTCAGATTGAAGTAGGCTTAGGAAAAGAGAAGAGGAGAAGGCTCAGTTTCCCAGTTTTCCATCACATGCTATCAGAAGGTGCCACTCCTTACCACTTCTGCTGGTATCCATCTCCTAGTATCTACTTTCTCCCCTCACTCCTTGAAGATTTTAGTTCCTGGCTCATGGCCACCTTCTCCACTATTACTTCTGCCATAGTCCCTGGTGATTTCAATATTCACAGCAATAGTATTTTCAAATCCCTGGCCTTCCAGTGCCTTGACCTCTTCTCTGCCTGCAGTCTTGTCCTCTACTCTCCTCTGACACTAATGCTCATGTGCATGCTCTGAAACTTGTCACTTTCACTGCAACCCTCAATGATTTCAGTGATCCCACTCTCTAACCACCAATCCTAGTCTTCTCTTTTACCATTAAACTGAATCCAGCAATCTTTGTCTGTCTCAGTGCCTGCAGCCCATTGATCCTACTGCTCTCTCTCTCAGCCTCTCACCTCCTTCGTATCTTCACTTTCATCACTACCAGGTTAAATTCCATACTCTGTCATTATAATCATCATCTTGCACCCACCATTAGCTCCCTCACCCTTCTCTTGCTTTATTATAGGCATTAGACAAAATGACAATCCTGGTTAGAATCAATTCTCCATTATTTTGCTCCCATACTTGTGAAACTGAATGTGACTGGAAAAGACACAGAGATACAATGACTAGCCTTACTTTAGTAACAGATAACTTCAAATGGACCATTGTACTGCTGCCTGACATTTCCACTATTGTTTGTCTAATCATGTATTCTCCCATTCTCCTAAACGACTATTTCATATTTTTGACATTTATTTCTGACACCTTCTCCAACATTCTTAATCTCTGTGAATAGCTTTGTTTCTTTCTTTATTGAGAAAATAGAAACAATCAAATAGATCTACAATTTTCTACCATCGCTCTACCAAAATTCTTGTATTTGGCCCATGTAACCTCCTTCTCTCTTGTTAGTGTATTTATACTGTCCACAGTCTAAGTCTAAGGGTAATCTCTCCACTTGTGCCCTAGATTCAGTTTGCTCTCACTCGCTCAAGGAAACCAGCAATTCTCACTTTCTCCAGCATTACCATATCCCTCTTTCTGCTGGATTTTTACCATCAGCTTGCAAACAAATTATTTCTCCAAGTACAGCAGGTGTGTTCTTCTCTTCAGTTTTTTCCTCCCATTTAATATTCCTTTTGCTTAGAACGATCTTTGCCCAGATATCTGTCTGCATGGCTACTGCCTCATCTCCTTGAGTTATTTGGCTCAAATGAGACCTTCTTAATGGAGCCTTCCTTGGCCACTATTTAAAATTGCACATTAATTCAGAACTTCCTTTCCTTTTTGCCTGTTTTTTATAGATTAATAAATTATACTTATCATTTTTTCATTTTATTACCATCTGAAAATCTGCTTATTGTGTGTCTCTCCCACTAGAATAAAAGCTGCATGAGAACATGTCAGTTTACCACTGCCAAATCCCATGACCTAAAATAATGCTTAGCACAGAGAAGGAGTTCTACAATTATTTCTTGAATGAATGACTACAATGGTTGAGACAGCTAAGGTCAACCACTCTTTCAGAAAATTTGATGGTAGACAGATAGTTTAAAAGAGAAACATAGATGGTTTGGGGGAAGATTCGTCTTCAGATGGAGGGGAAGGTGGATATCTGTTGCTCTAAATGTGTCCCTTCCTCTGGGATTTGCCCCTAGATTTTTCCATTGGGAAATCCCGTCTTTCCCATAGTTCAATGTGATTCTGGAAGACTATGGTTTCTCAACCTCCATATTATTGACATCATGGACCAGATAATTCTTCATTCTGGAGGGCTGTCTTGTGCCTTGGAGAATGTTTAGCAGTATCCCTGGCCTCTACCCACTAGAGGCCAGAAGCACTTCCCTCCTCCAGTTGTAGTAACCAAAAATGTCTCTAGACACTGCCAAATGTCATTGGGAGGGCAAAATCATCCCATTTGAGAATCAATGAGGTAGACCAACCCTACCCCCATCTCCAAGGCTGGGCAGGAAACTCAGGCCTTGCCCTGTGTTTATTTCACTGTCTTGCTCCTAGTTATTGCTTCCTTTGGGGACATGTAACCCTGTTTGGAGAATGAGAGCTATTGAAGGGACTTTTGAAAGACTTATTGGACAAGAGAAGCTCTTTGTACTGGAAAGCTAAGCTGATGAGATGTGCACTTCACATGGTAAGCAAATATTTTGCTGGTTTTTAGGGAGTTTCTTCCAGATAATGAAGCCAGCAAGGCAAAGCAGAAGGAGAAGATATTCCTGAAGGCATGCTTTGACTATCCCTGTTTTGACAAGAGCCAACTACACACCTGGCCTTTTCTGTCATGTGATTTAGTAAAATTCAGTTTTGGTTTAAGCCAGTGTGAGGTGGATTTCTGTCACATGCAGCTCAGCAGGTCTTGGCTTCAGGAGTTTTGGAGGTGGAACGAAGGAGCCAGTGATGAGAAAGGGTCTAACTGAAGGAACAATGTCCTGGAAAAGACAGAAAGGGATGAGGAGAGAAAGATATAGGCTGTGAAAAGTGTAAGACAGACATGATGGTAAGGGTAGGTGGATGTAGGTATGATGGAGGGTGGAGGGAGAGGAAGTTGAGAGAATTACCCTCGGATATTTTCATCATCCCTTAATAGAAGAAAGAATGAATGTAGAATAGATGGCTTGAGGTGAGTGAACAGACATCATGGGGAAATGAAAGTGTTGCTGACTGTACATGAATAAAAGATGCTGAAGAGCATCCCACTTCTGGGTATGGATCCAAAAGAATTGAAAGCAATGTCTGAAAAGATAACTGCACACCCATGCTCATGGAAGCACTATTCACAATAGCAAAGAAGTGGAAACAACCTGATATGGTTTGGATCTGTGTCTCCACCAAATATCATGTCGAACTGTAATCTCCAGTGTTGGAGAGGGGCCTAGTGGGAGGTGATTGGATCATGAAGGTGGATTTCTCATGAATGGATTAGCTTGGTACTGTATAGGGAGTGAGTTCTAACCAAATCTAGTAGTTTAAAAGTGTGTTGCACCTGCCCCCTTTCTCTCTTCCTCCTGCTCCCACCGTATGGGATGCCTTGCTCCCCCTTTGCCTTCCTCTATGGTTTTGAGTTTCCCAAGGCCTCCCTAGAAGGCAGGAAGAAATCAGCATCATGTTTCCTGTACAGACCCTGGAACCATAAGCCAATTAAACCTCTTTTGTTTATAAATTACCGAGCCTCAGGTATTTCTAATACAGAAAATTGGTACCCAGGTGTGGGTCATTGCTATAAAGATACCTGAAAATGTGGCAGCAACTTTGGAATTGGGTAACAGGCAGAGGTTGGAAAAATATGGAGGGCTCATAAGAAAGCTGTGTTCCCATCCAAATCTCATGTAGAATTGTAATCCCCAGTTGTTAGAGGTGGGACCTAGTAGAAGGTGATTGGATCATGAGGGTGGATCCTTCATGAATGGTTTAGCACCATACCCTTGGTGCTGTTCTAGTGTGTGGCACCTCCCCTCTCTCCCTTGCTCCTGCTTCTGCCATGTAAAACATGCCTGGCTTCCCTCTTTACCTTCTGCCATAATTGTCAGTTTGCTGGGGGCCTCCCCAGAAGCTGAGCAGATGCCAGTATCATGCTTCTCATACAATCTGTGGAACCATGAGCCAATTAAAACTCTTTTCTTTATAAATTACTCAGTCTCAGGTATTTCTATATTGCAATATAAGAATAGACTAATACACAATCTAATGGCTGCTGACAGATAGATACACAAAATGTATTAAAAAAATTGCATATACACCCAACGAATTTCTTTCTTTCCTTAAAAAGGAAATTCTGACACATGCTACAACATAAATGAACCTTGAGGACATTATACTAAGTGAAATAAGTCAGTCACAAAAGGACAGGTACTGTATGATTCCACTTATATGAGGTACTGAGAGTAGTCAAATTCATTGCGACAGAAAACAGAATGGCGGTTGCCAGGGGCTGAAGGGATGGGGAAATGTGGAGTTATTATATAATAGATACAGAGTCTTAGTTTTATAAGAGAAAAAGAGTTGTGGAGATCTGCTTTACAACAATGTGAATGTACCTAACTCTACTGAACTGTACACTTAAAAATGGTGGAGATGGTAAATTTTATGTTATGTGTTTTTAATCACAATTTTATAAAAGAGAAAAAAAGATGCTGAGCAGCATACTTAGTCTAGGGGAAGGTAGAGAGTAAATTTGTGGTCACTAGTGAGCAAAGTTTTATTTTCTCAAGAGTTTAAATGTTGGAACAGAGAAAATTAACAGCTATATCTATATCAAGGGTGTGGTGGGAGAGGATGAGTGAGCCAGGGAAGGTATTGGCTGGACAAATATAAGAGAAAGTCTTGAGGGTGAGGAAATTGAATTTGTGGGTTGAAAGTTTGGCTAAAATGACCAAGTGATGGGATCCTGAATGAATAACTGTTAAATCGTGAACTCTAAAGCCCAAAGACTCTCTGTTACTCAAGAGTTCATTGACTCCAGAAAAAACAAAATAAGGCAAGTGTTGTATGTTTTCTTTACAATTACGATTTATTGAATGGCTAATGTACACATTATTAAGTGAAATTTTACAAGCAACTAGAGCTTATCACAAAACTGCTAAGGAAACATCCAAAACTTGAACTGTATACCAAATCTCTAGGATTAAAACTTGATTCCCATAATTTAAAAAAAACTTGTGCAAATTGGAATCACTGAGTGATTATGGAAAGGTAAAGTATATACAGTAATGTGAGAAAAACTCAAACCAAGTGAGGGTAAAAATGAAATGATTAACAACACCAGAGAAGGAAGCTACTATCAAAATAAAACCATTCTTCCTAATAAAAGTATGGCCATCATAACCCCAGAAAATGCTTCATACTTTATTTGGATAATTAAAACCACATTATAACCAAAATCACATAGTAACACTGAGTATGCTGTTTACAAAAAGAAGATGGGTCTAGATACCAGGACAGCTCTTTTTAGTGCCTTCCTTAAAAAGGGCGAAACTTTTAGAGCCATGTAATTGTTTATAGCCATGGGCTGGCTTCAGGCATCTCACAAGTGAGGCTTCAGAAAGTCCTTGAAGAATACATGGCAGTGAAACTGGGCTCCCATCTTTACCATAAAGATGTTCTTCTTGAGAATAAGTGCATATAGGAAGTGATTGCTTACGACATAATTTCCTTGGTCTTGAGACCATATAAAGAGACTTGCTGATATTAGAGCAGTTTCTTTCTAATCAATGGTCCGTTGAATTCCAAGCAACAAGGCACACTGAAATAGATCATTTCTGTTTAGGAGGCAGCATGAATAGCAGCGGTGCAACTCGAAGTTTCAATAATGCTAACATTCTCTTTACATACCAGTTACAACTGTTATAACCAACAAAGCAACAAATCTATTAGAAGATATCATTCTATTGAAAGGCCTTTCTTCATATAACATGATCTGGAACAAATAACTACTTTTTTCTTTTCTTTTTTTTTTTTTTTGAGATGGAGTCTCCCTCTGTCACCCAGACTGGAGTGCAGTGGCATGATCTTGGCTCACTGCAAGCTCCGCCTCCCAGGTTCATGCCATTCTCCTGCCTCAGCCTCCTGAGTAGCTGGGACTACAGGCACATGCCACCATGCCTGGCTAATTTTTTGTATTTTAGTAGAGACGGGGTTTCACCGTGTTAGCCAGGATGGTCTCGATCTCCTGACCTCGTGATCTACCCACCTCGGCCTCCCAAAGTGCTGGGATTACAGGTGTGAGCCACCGTGCCCAGCCAAATAACTACATTTTATATACATTCATATGAACGTGAATTAATCTAAATGAGTGAGAAATGAAAGTAATAATGTTTCTCATTCATATATTCATTCAACAAATATTTATGTGCTAGCTGTACTCTGCACCCCTACTGGTTTGGATTTAGAGGTCACTAGTATGGTCTGCCTGTCATGACTCACCAGCAGCAAGTTACCTTTTCTTCCTCAACTGCCATCACAGATTTTCTATACCTTATTTATGGTATGTATTATTACCTGTGATATGTATGGGTCTTATTTGTCTTATTAAAATAAATTCCAAGAGGACAGAGGTGGTATCTTTATTTTATTTTATTTTGAGATGGAATCTCGCTCTGTTGGCAGGCTGGAGTGCAGTGGCGTGATCTCGGCTCATTGTAATCTTCAACTCCCTGGTTCAAGCAATTCTCCTGCCTCAGCCTCCAGAGTAGCTGGGATTACAGGCACGCACCACCAAACCCAGCTAATTTTTGTATTTTCAGTAGAGATGGGGTTTCACCATGTTGGCCAAGATGGTCTCGATCTGCCGACCTCGTGATCTGCCTGCCTCAGCCTCCCAAAGTGCTGGGATTACAGACGTGAACCACCGCTCCCAGCTGGTATCTTTATTTTATAGATTATGTAGGAGAAAACAGTTTAAAGTTAGACATGAGCTTGCATTTCACCTTTGCCAATGACTGACCCTGAGACCTTGCCCAAGAGAATCTTTTAGCCTAGGTTTTCTTGGATATTATTTCTTCATCTTGGTATTATCTTGGGAGAACACCCACCTTTCAAAGTGCTACTGATGGCTAAGTAAGAGAGGGCGTGAAAGACTGTTGCATAATCCCTGGACAGAGTAAACCTTCAAATGTTCATCCCCATTTTCTCATGGGAACCTCAGGTGCACACCTCATGTCGCCTGTCCGCTTTTCTGTACTCCCTATAATTCAGTCTTCAATTATTAGTTGATGATCTAATGCCTTCCTTTTTCTTCTTAACTCTCTAATACCTCCTTTCCCAGCCTCATTCTCAGCTGAACAATTTGCTTTCTATTCACTGAGAAGACTGAATCATCGGAAGAGAACTTCCACATATTCACTTCCTATCACAGCTTCCCACCTGCCTTCATCTGCACCTGCAGATTCTGCCCTCCCTCCTGTTACTAAGCCCATACAGCTAAGGTCAGCTCCTCTGCTTAGTCTGTTCCTCCTAGCTTACCCAGACCTTGCTCCAGCAATTCTTGCCTCTCTTTCTGCTGTCACTCTTTCCCTTTCTACTAGATCCTTCCCATCAGCATGTAGGAATAGAGCATAGCTGCTATTTCTCCAATCTTAAAAAATATTTCTGTTGACTTTACATTTTACTCTTTCTAGCACTTTACTTATTTGCCCCTTTTTATAGAAAAGAAATCCTGGAAAGAGTTGTCTCTAGTTGATAGCTGCAATGTCTCTCCTTTCATTCGCTCTTAAGCTCAGTCCAGTCTGGCTCTTGCCTCCTTCCTCTCTTCCAAAACTGTTTTGTCAAGTTCACCAGCAAATTTTGTGCTGTTCGCCTGTGATCCCAGCTACTCAGGAAACTGAGGCATGAGAATCACTTGAACCCAGGAAGTATGAGCTGAGATCACACCACTGCACTCCAGCCTGGGTGACAGAGCGAGACCCTGTCTCCAAAAAAAAAAAAAAGAAAGAAAAAAAAATTGTGCTACTGAATTTCAATGGTCAGTTTTCAGGGTTCATCTTTCTTGGCCTATCAGCAACACTGAACAGAGTTGATCACTCCCTCCTCCCTAAAATTCTTTCTTCACCTGACTTTGAGGTTCTTCTCCAGATAGTATCAGAGGCTGCTCCTTCACTCCTTAGTGGGCACCTTCTCACTCCATGACTCCTAACGTTGGAGGATCCAGGGCTCAAAACTTGGACCTTTTCTTTTCCCTATAGCCTCTTTGACTTCTCCTTGGAGATCTTATTCAGTCTCATTGTTATGTACCTCCACACAATGACAAAGCCCAAAGTTGTATCTCCAGCCTGGACCAATTGCCCAAAATACAGACTTGTACATCAGCTGTCTTCTTGCCAAGTCTATTAGACACCCATACTTAACATCTCCACAGTGGAACTCCTGATTTTTCTCCCCAATCCTGCTGTTTGCATTCTCGATCATGTTAATTAATGGCAGTTCTATCCTTCCAGTTGCTTAGGCAAAAGCCCTCCTGTCATTATTGATAGTTCTCTTCCTCTCATATTCTGATACAAACTATCAACAAACCCTATTGTCACTGTCTTAAAAATGCATGCAGAATCTGGCCTCTTCTCACAGCCTGGTGGTAGCCACTGACAATTTCTTGCCTGGATGATTGCAGCAGCCTCCTCATTGACTCCCATCTTCCACCCGTGGCTTCCTACAGTCTGTTCTTAACACAGCAGTTAAGGTGAATGTGTTGCTCCTCTCCTTAAAAGCTTCCAAATAAAAACCAATCTCTTTACCATGATTTCATACAATCATCCTCTCCTGCCCACCATCCCATTGCAATGACATAGCAAGACTTTGTACGATCATCCTCTACCCCGCATCCCACCTCCATCTCTCTGATTTCATCTCTACAACTCTAGGCCACACTGGCCTCCCTGCTGTGCCACCAACACAGCTGGCACAAACTGCCTTATGGCCTTTGCCCTTCGCACCTACTGTTCTTTCTGGAATCCTCCTCCCCTATATGGCCACATGGCTTTTTATTTTATTTTATTATTATTTTTTTTAAGATGCAGTCTTGCTCTGTTGTCCAGGCTGGGATGCAGTGGCACAGTCTTGGCTCACTGCAACCTCCACCTCCTAGGCTCAAGTGATTCTCCTGCCTTAGCCTCCCAAGTAGCTGGGACCACAGATGCACACCACCGCGCTTGGCTAATTTTTGTATTTTTAGTAGAGACAGGGTTTTACTGTGTTGAACAGGCTGGTCTTGAACTCTTGACCTTGAGTGATCCTGCCCGCCTCAGCCTCCCAAAGTGCTGGGATTACAGGCATGAGCCACCATGCCTGGCCCTGGCTCTTTACTTCTCTTGAGTTTTTGCTCAAATGGCATTCTCTTATAAGAGCTTCCCTTGCAACCACTCTGTTCTCTTTATCCCCCTTGCCTACTTTATTATGTCTCTATATAATGCTTATCATCTTATTTATTTTATTCTTAGTTGTTTTGCTATTTAGTTTAATATTTGTTGAATGGATGAATGGATTAAAAAATTGGAACATTAGTTGGCAATATGAAGTAGGTAAATGAACAACTGCTATGCATGATTACTGAAGACTTGTGCAATAGTAAGAAGCACGTATATATACCATGAGTGCTATGCTTATTGATAAATACAAGTGAAGGAAATTTTATACGTAAATTAATAATATTTCCATTTTATTACATACCACCAGTTTGTCTTCTGATCAACTTGCTGGGTTGTATGGATCAATAGAATATACTTCTCGTGCTTCTAAACGAAAAGCTTCTTTCTGGCTTGTATTTGTATAATAATTGCTAAACAGAAGAAGAAAAAAGTAGTATCTTTACTCATTGACCATGATTCAATGTAGCAGTTGTTTGCTTTCCATAATTCCCAACACATGGTAAGTACTTTTGTGGATGATTTCATTTTTTAAAATTATACTTTAAGTTCTGGGGTACATGTGCAGAATGTGCAGGTTTGTTACATAGGTACACATGTGCCATGGTGGTTT
The DNA here is from genome assembly GCF_001698545.2 of Rhinopithecus bieti. NCBI lineage: Eukaryota > Metazoa > Chordata > Mammalia > Primates > Cercopithecidae > Rhinopithecus > Rhinopithecus bieti. Next base: position 43,321 of record NW_016807278.1, read on the forward strand.
GCTGCACCCATCAACCTGTCATCTATATTAGTTATTTCTCCTACTGCTATCTCTCCCCCGACCCCCACCCCGTGAAAGGCCCCAGTGTGTGATGTTCCCCTCCCTGTGCTCACATGTTCTCGTTGTTCAACTTCCACTTATAAGTGAGAACATGTGGTGTTTGGTTTTCTGTGATGATTTCATTTTTATTGTTTTTATCATATGAAGTATAAACACTGTAACTCCATTTTTTTTTTGGAAAAGCACATAAAAAATTAATGATCTAGGCTTGTAAGTGTTCAAGTCAGAGGCTGACACTAGGCAGCTTTACCCTAGAACCAGGACGCTTAATGACTAACAACTACAACTTCCAAAGTGAAGAAAAGAAGCAAAAATAATGTTCTTATTTGAGAATTTGATCATAACTTTACCCTTTTGGGACTCAATCTTCTAGTCCAACTTAAAAGCTTTAAATGAGTTTGAAGAGAATGTTTTTACTTTCCTTCATTGAAAGTACACATATTTCATAGTGTTTCTACTTTGCCAGAATTACTAAAAGACGATAAAATGTGATTATACTACCATGTAGAGCTCTGAAATAAGGTAATACAAAATTACTGGGGAAGAAAGAATACCGCTAAGGACACTGTCACCATGTTACTCACTACAATATTGAAGAGTTCCGTGTATAGAAGATACGTTAAGAAGATTACAAAACAGTAATTTTTAAGTCAATGTGAGATTTAAGCTTTGTTACAATATCTTAGATGACTAGAAAAGAATAGCATAGTATCTTTCAAAGGTTTAGAGGGCTTTTAAAAATATTTAATATTGTCACTAGACATTCATTTTTAAATGATTACTCATCTCATTTACAAAAAGCATTTCAGGCCGCTCAAACGTCTATACCAATTATTGGAAAATCAATTGAAGTGGGTTAGCAAATGGAAATAAAACAAACGAATGACACCTAGGAATCTGGTTAAACAGGTATGTTTGGTTCATATCAGTTGAGGCACTTAAGTATAGTACATGATATAATCATATTAATAAACAATAATTAGACTGGAACATTACAAATCATTTGCACTCGTAAGCATTCCCCAAATTTGCAAATTTTTATACACATGCAATGCTCTGATAGCAAACTCAGTAGCATGAAGGAAAGAGATAGAGACTGTATTTTCTATGTGTTTATGTTTCTAAATACTCTTGGCTGAACTTATCTTGTGACTTCCTATAAGGAAGGCCCTGCAGATGACATCCCTATTTTTTTTGAGACCCCTTTCTCCTTGAATTCTGTGACACTACTCTCTCCTAGTTTTCCCCCTGCCTCTCTTCTTTCACTTTCTGCCTTTTGAACATTACTGTTCTTCTGAGGGCTATTCTCATCCCCATTTTTATTTATTCTGTTCTTTTTGGTCCCACAGCTTCCATTGTGATTTAAGTGTCACCCACCTGAGTCCAGACCCTTCTCCCAAGCTCTAAATCATGAGTACCTCAAAGTAACAGGTCAGAAACGAACTCCTCATCTTCCCCCACAAACCTGCCCCTCTCCTCTTTTAGTGAGTCAGGGAGTCCACATCATCACCTTCATGTGAGCCATTCTATGTGCCTCCTTCTCCCTACATCCAGCATGTCACCAAGTCCTGGAAATCCTGTCCTCTTGATAGCAAAGAACCTCTTATTAAATATTCTCATGGTCCTTGTGAGTCTCCACAAGAAAAAAATACAGATAAGATGTCCAAATCTTATTTGCCATAGAACACCCTTTTTTTTTTTTTTTTTCTGAAATCATTCATGAAAACAGGGTTGTGTGGCACACACTCTGGTAAACTCTACACTCTAAGTACACGCTAACTGTACAGCACAGCCAGAACCCCATAGGCAGCCCTTACCCTCGCGCCCCCAGCCTAGAACAAACTGCTCAGGTTCGTAGATACCCTCAGTACATAGTTTCAGTGCAACCCCTTCATGTCTGAGCCTAGACTGGGAATTACATAACTGAGCCATGGCATCATATGGCACTGGTGGCAGGGTAAATGATAGATCCAGGGGACTTGGCACACTAAATGAATTTTGCTGGAGCTTTTTGGTGACATGTTTTAGGTGGCATGACTTTGTCATCTCCCCAGTCTGAGCTACCTGAGAGTTGGTAAGACTTCATTGGATTATCCACCTTAACACTGGCATGTACAAAGACTCACGAACCTATGCACATATAACATCCGAGGCCAACACCTGACGGTATGCTTTGCTAAAAATGTATCCTTTGCACATATCAGTATTCTGTAGCTTCAACAAGATTTATGTGTCAGAGTTTTTTTTTTCTTCCTTTAATGGCATGCCTCCACCTAAAGCTATGCCACTTTTACCTTCAATCACCATCACACACACAATTTCCTAGCCATTTCAAATGGGTTATATAGTTCTCACAATACATGATGGAAAGCCAAGCCTCTGGGCCTTTATTCAAACTGCTCTTTCTGTCTGGAATGCCTTTCTCTCCTTGTCTACACTCTCTTGAGGCTCACCAGAAACATCTCTTCCACATTGAAACTTTTCCTGATTAAAACTCCCAAATATTGACCATTTGCTTTGCATCCTCACCAAATATCATATAATCCACCATGGCGACATTATTTTATGGTACTTGTTTAGTGACGTGCTTGTCCTCCTTTACCAGGCTGTGACCTCCTTGATGACAGAGGCCATATGCTACTAGGCTTTGTTATTCTAGCCTAGTATAGTGCTAAGACATAGTAGGCACTCAGCTGTTGTTGTGCAAGAAACGAATGAATGGACGTGGTCATTACCTCTTTTCACGTGACTTCTATTTCTCTAACATTACTGCTCAAATGTTTTAAAAGCCATGCATGTATATATAAGATAGAGCAACATATGAAGGTGTCTACAGCAAATTGCTGATATCCATCAACTTAACATGTTGGACTTGAAGGCAGCAGCAGTTGTGCAGTGGAAGAGACTATTCAATTTCTTTATAAACTATTTAATTAGCTACAACAAGCATATTTACTTTTGTATTTTAAAAACATATGCAAATATTTATAGTGATATAAAAGATATGTTAAAGAAGGGAAACAAGGTTTTCAGTGATTTTAAATAGGGAAAACAACATTTGTGACTAGAAATACACTTTCTGTAACATAGAAAAGAAAAAAGGATGCAGTATCATTTTAGTGATAAAACACAGGAGGCTTTATATTAAAAATAAAGGTTAAAATATGCCAATATTCCCTAGTAGTATTGAAGATTTTCCTGAAAATTCTTCTCAGTAAAACGAGACAAAAACCAATAAATGAAAATGTATAATCAGTAGATATGAGGTAGAAATTACTTCTACCAATAATAATAATTGGTAGAAAATATAGTTTTCTACTTAGATGATTGGGTAACTCACTGAAAAGCTATTAGAAATAATGATTGTATAAAGATAGACTTTCCTAGATATCATTTGCAATTACTTATAAGACATAACCAAAAATGATTCTATTTATAAAGCAATAAAAATAAGATACTTTTATGTCTATGTAGCTTATATGAAGTAATCTATTAAATTTTAACTGAGATATAACAAAACATCTGAATAATTAGTCATCTGGTGTTTCTGGAAGGAAATAGTGAATATCATGAAAAGGTCAGTTCTTCCCAAATAAATATGTAGGTTTAAGGCACTTCCTATCAATGATCTAACATTTTATTTTATTTTCTAGGGTATGGGAGGTATAGTTGCGGTGCAAATAATTCTATAGCCTATCTGCAAAATAAATAGAAGAAAATTTCAAAATAGTTTTAAAGAGGGGAACATATCTCAGAAAAGCTATTATAAAGCTACATTTACTAATAGAGTAGCTCTGGCTCATAAAGACAGGCCGATCAGTGGAATATGATCTATCTTGCATATCTATGTCAGATATCTCTGACATAAGCTCCAGTTTACATAAGAATTGAATAAGTGTGCTTTATCTGATAAAGAAAACTATGGACCAATGTTGAAGGGATTTACTCAAAATAGGTTTAGAAAAAATTGAATATATAGAGAAAAAAAGTACAAGCAGGTTTACTTCAACTACCATACCATAAAATAAATTCCCAAAGGATTCAGGTGTTTAAAAATAATTAAAATAATATGTAAAATATATCTAATTTCTGGATAAGAAAATATAACATACCAAAACATAGAAACCTAGTAATACAGTTAATATTTAAGTAATCATGAAAATGACTAATGGAGAGAAAAGATTACTTGATCAAATGGAAAGACCTAATATGTTTCTGAATGGGAAGACATTACGGAAAAGATGCCAATTTCTCACAAATTAATCTATCAACTTAAGTGTAATCACAATTTTTTTGAAATTACAAATGATTCTAAAAATCACCTATAGGAAAAAACAGAAGAGAATAGGAGGAAAGTCCGATAAAATTGTAGTGTGAATTCTTGCCCTACCAGATATAATAACATAAAAGTATTAATTAAACACAAAGTGGTTTGTAATGGAAGAACAGGCAAATCAATGAAGCAGGAAAAGGGGTTGAGAAACACAACATATTTAGGTACATTAACTATTACTAAGAACAAACTTTCTGGCAAGTCATCTGACAATAGTTATCAAGTATATTAAATGCACATGCACTTATCTTTAGTAATTCTAGAAATCTATTCTAAGGAAATAAATGGGTGTGAAAAAAGGTTTAGCCAAAGGTGTTACTCATGTCTTTATATACTATCAAAGTAAATTTGGAAGCAACTTAACACACATAAATACACAGAGTAGAATAATATGTTATTTAGTAACTGAAAACATGACTTAAAGACATAAAAATATAAACATGAGTCTAAATGGAGAAAGTCAAGACAGAAGATGAAAATGACAAAATTCCAGTTTAAAGAGAGAAAAAATATACGAAAAAGATCAGGTAGGAATACACCAAAATATTTGCAGTTGTTCCCCCTGGGATTTTTTTCCTATTCTCTAGATTTATTTACAATATACTATCTGAATAAACATCATTCAATAAAATAAGCTAAGTGTTTGATATCTCTTAAGTACTACTGAAAAGTCTTCCTTTTGTATAGCATGAGATACTTCATTTAGTTATCACATTGCAGTATTTATTTCACATAACTTGTGCTTCTGTGTTTAGTTTCAGACAAGAAGCCAAAACCATTTGTGCATGTTGGTCAAGCATGTATTTGCATCTGAACTTACCGTTCTCTGTGTTTTGATATCATGCATAAGGTAACAACAATCAAGAAGATAAGAAGTATCAAACCTGCAGCAATACCTAGAAGAAAAATCCAGCAAGTATCAAATGCCAGAAGACTATCACCTACATTGTTCTGAACTGATTGTGGGGTCTATTGCTAGTGGAGGGGAAAATGTTATGTGACTCATACTTAGCCCTTCTTGGACATAAACACTGAATTCCTGAATAATCATAGTTGAGTTTAAGGTTTTTCTGATTTGACCCAGTCCACATTTAATCTAGAGCACCAAGCATATGACCACAGGTTCCAGTCAACTTTTCATTTAGTTTTTCTGTTCCTTTTAGTTTTATTAGTAACAATCTTGTCACTGAGGTGACAAGAGAGAAATCTCAAGAATAGAAATTAGGAGCACAGGACACCAGGTTCTTATAATTTTGCATAACAACATTGAACTCTCAGCTGTGAAATATGTTTTACTACAGCAGAAGAAGCCTGCCTATTTCAATAGACCAAATCAAGCCAAAGACCCAGAGTTAATAAAAACTAAAATATCAATTTAAAGAGAAGAAAGAGTTGGCTGCTCAAATAATTTATCCAACTCTATGCCAGAGTAACATTTTGTAATGTGACATGTACATTGAAATATCTTTAAAACACCAAAAAAAGAGCATCCCCTATGAGTTAAATATTATCATCAGATAGGATATAGGACTTCTAGCATTACAATTTTTTAAAAAACATTATAAGAGCTTTTCTTCAAGTATTTAAGAAGACTTACCAGAAAGGACAGGAGCAAGTGAACCTAAAAATAATACAAAATCATGAAAATGATTATCAGTCTAGTGTCATAATTCAATGTAGACCCACGTTTCATGGTAGTGTCCCAGAAATCACCACTCTAGCTGCCTTCCAAGTCGATTTAAAAGATGTATTGGAGCCAGGCACAGTGGCATATGCCTGTAATCCTAGTACTTTGAGAGGCCAAGGTGGGAAGATCACTTGAGCTCAGGAGTTTGAGACGAACCTGGGCAACATCATGAGACCTTGTCTCCATTTTTCAAAAACAAACAGGTAAAAAAGATGTATTGGAACCTTGAGTTATACCCACTTGCTTTTTATGTAACAACTCACTGGGCTTTTTTTTTTCCCCACTCTAAATAGGTTGGGGGAGTTCACCAATGACAAAATCAAAACACTCAACTTTATAATCAGAGATTTCTCAGGTTAGAATGCAAATATTAACTGTAACAACTAGCTATTTAACCTATTTCTGTTCCCTGTCAAATTGTAAGCACTTATTAACTCAGATTCATCACGTAGGGTGGTCTATGCAGCAACTCCTTTCAAAATGTCAGGTTGCTTGGTTTCACATTTTTGCTCCTTTTAAATTAGTGTTTGTCTCTGTTTTCTTTTCTTCACTTTCCCCTTCCTAAGAAAGCTGTGTTTTTTCTTTTCCTTTTTCTTTCTTATTTTCTTTTCCTTTTTCTTTCTTATTTTCTTTCCTTCTTTTCTTCCTTTTCTTTTCTTTCCTTTCCTTTCCTTTTTTTTTTTTTTTTTTTTTTTTTTTTTGACAGGGTCTTACTCTGTTGCCCAGGCTAGAGTGCAGTGGTGCAATCATGGCTCACTGCAGCTTCGACCTCCTGGGCTGAAGTGATCTTCTCATCTCAGCGACCCGAGTAGCTGGGGCCACAGTTGCACACCTCCATGCCCGGCTTTTTTTTTCTTTTTTTTCTTTTTTTTTTTACAGAGACCAGGTCTCACTACATTGCCCAGGCTGGTCTTAAACTCCTAGGCTCAAGCAATCCTCCTGCATCAGCCTCCCAAAATTCTGATATCACAGGCAGGTGTCACACACCTGGCCAAGCTGTGTTTTTTCTAGAATAGACCACCGACTTCAAGTTCCTCTGTAATTATATCACTGGTCACAAACCTATGTCAATTTAAAACCCAGGACTCTCCACGTTGAGGGAAACCCTCACTCTCCTCTCTCCTTTAGCCAGTTACAAGCGGCGGTGAAGCCCTTGGTACTTACGGGATCTGCAAACCGCCAGGGGAGGGTTCCATTGGTGATCTGCCTGGCACTGGCTCTGGGAACTGCCTTCCAGCATATACCCATCTTCACACTCCAGAGTTACAACAGCTCCATACTGATACATTTTCCTTGGTTCCAGCCCCTTCTGGATTCCATCCATATCTGCTGGTGAGCTACAGTTTACCTCTGAAATTAAAGAAATCTAATTCAAGCACAGTCATATTTTGATCTTTTACCAAGAAAACAGAGATTTCCCTTAGTAGAAAGATTTACACAACCAACCTGTTTCACTCTCAGTAAGGAAAGCTGCACTGAAATAGGATAAGACAATATCCTAGACACAAACTTTTACTGTCAGCCCTCCATCTCAATAACCTCTGGGTAATTTAAGCCAGATTATATTTTTTGTTTTTTGCTTCAGTTTCTATCCAAACAGTGATGGATAATTTTAATGGCTTCTTGGAGAAATGGTGAGGGCTGAATTGGTAATATTATTACTTATTCTGAATTACTGTTTTTTTTTTCTGCTTCTAGTTTTGCTAATTCCTCATACATGTGTATGCTTTCTCATTTCTTTCATCTTTTCGGTGTAGATCTGATGGTTTATAAAGGACAGTTCTCCTGTACATGTTCTATTGCTTGCTACCATGTAAGATGTGCCTTTGCTCCTCCTTCACCTTCCACCATGATTGTGAGGCTTCCCCAGCCATGTGGAATTGTGAGTCCATTAAACCTCTTTCCTTTATAAATTACCCAGTTTCGGATATTTTTTTTTTTTTTTTTTTTTTTTTTTGCTAGTTACAGGGCTATGCACCTCCATTTATTGATATACATCAAGAGCCCCTTCAACATACAAAGAATGAAGACTATTTTGGAGGGTTCTAAACCTCAATACTTCCCAGTCAGGCCAGCATTCAACTCTAGATCTTCAAATCACTTTTTTTTTTTAATTGCTAAAATAATTCTGTGTGGTTCCTTTGTGTTTTTTGGCAGACTTTATTTTTAAAGTAATGTTAAGTTCACAGCAAAATAAAGCAGAATGTACAGAGATTTCCCATCTATTTCCTGCCCCAATACATGCATAGCCTCACTCACTATCAACAACTCATACCAGACTGGTACATTTGTTTCAATCCATAAACTTACATTGACACATCATTGTTATCCAGAGACCTTAGTTTACATTACGTCTCACTCTTGGAGCTGTACATTCTATCAGTTTTGATGAATGTATAATGACATGTATCCACCATTGTATTTTCATACAGAATAGTTTTGCTATCTTAAAAATCTTCTGCGCTCTGCCACCTATTCATCCCTCTCTCCCCACTAACTCCCAGCAACCACTGATTTTTTTTCTGACTCTATAGTTCTGCCTTTTCTAAAACATCATATAGTTGAAATCATACAATATGTAGCCTTTCAGATTGACTTCTTTCACTTAGTAATATGCATTTAAGTTTCTTCCATGTGTTTTTATGATTTGATAGCTCATTTCTTTTTAGCACTGAGTAATGCTCCCTTTACTGGATGTACTACAGTTTATTTATCCATCCATCTACTAAAGGACATCTTGGTTGCTTCCAAGTTTTAGCAATTATGAATAATTCTGCTATAGACATCACATGTAGGTTGATATTGTATCGGATATGTCTTTATTAGCAGTGTGAGAATAGACTCATACAGTGAGATCTTGGATTTGAAGCCTGGCTCTAGTACTTCCTAGATGTGTGACTTTGGGTAAGTTCCAAATCTCTCCATGCTACTGAAACCTCATCTATAAAACAGGGATAATCATGGCACCAACCTCATGTGGCTCTCATGAAGACTAAATGAAATAATGCATGTAAGGTGTTGTGCACAGTGTCTGGCATAGAGTAAAAAGTGATCAACAAATACTAGATACTAATTTACTAGTCATATTTCATAAGCACTGTTTATGATAATGAAAATGACTTTCTGAAACTTTTATAAAAATGTACCCATAATCCCACCAACGCTCAGTAAATATTCTCAAAAGATTGTTGTGCTTTTTATTGGTACTTTATCAAATACACACTTATCATAACTGTAACTACAGTGTATAAATGCAATCCATGCTTTAGTTGTTTAATTTACAGACATACTCCAAGTTTCTATGTGTAAATGCCTACATAAGTGGTCATTCACCAGATAGACTACAGCCTGATACATTTTTTATTATTTGAAATATTTAGATTAATGACTGTATTAATCTAATTAAAGCATTTAATGTAATGAGGCAATTAATGCATTTCTTTGGCTATTTTAAGTTGAAAGTACCCAACTGAATATATCTATTTGGCACAAATTTGACATAAAAATAAGAATAAAAAATAGACAAAGCACCTTTACAATGAGGGGCGGGTCGGTTCCAGGTTCCCTCATGTGTGCAAAGAAGGAGTGCCTCTCCCACCAGCAGGTAGCCTTGGTCACAGCTGTACAGGATTGACATTCCAGGGGAAAACCGAGCTATGTTTCCACCAGTATGGTTCCCGTTGGGGGTCTTAGGCGGAGGCTGACACGCTATGAAGGCTTAGACATCAATAAGAAAGGGTCTTTAACTCAGCACAGAGGACCACATAGCCTGCACTATCTCTGGGTGATAGCGATACAGGAAGGCCAGAGGCAACAAGCCAACTAACTGGTGTCCAGAAACACTCATTCATTCCACCCAGACCAGCAACACTGGACGGAGACCTGCATTTCCTACTGACAGCCAGCATAATTTGAAGAAAAGTGTTAAAAAATAAGGTAATGAAACATTAACGGATACAGTTCACAATGGTAATCCATCAGCCAACAGTTTTCTTATCTTTTCCCTTTAAATAGCAGACAGGGTTACACCTTCAAATGTCTACGAGGGCTAGGAAGTGAAGCCACCAGATCCGACAAGTCAGAGAGCCCCTGTCCTTCTAAAAGTGGCAGCCACTGCTCAGCTCAAGTTACTGGTGCCTTGCCAGGAAGCAAAGGGGGCTCTCATGTCTCACAAGCTCACTATTTATCTTAAACTGAAGATGGGTTTCACTTAAGATTACTGTGCTGGCCAAAGACAACCATTCTGTGGAGCTGAGTTCCAATTCTTAGGTCGCCAATCAGCAGCCTCTGCTGTAGATAGTCATGGACAGGAATAAGGCTGCCAAATGATAACTACAATGACAAGAAAGACAACTCAATGGATTGGAGGGCCAATTAATTCTCCAGAACACCCAAAGTTCTCTTTCTGGCTGGCAACATAGCCTTAAATATCAAATTATTAGCAATATTACTGCCAATCATTTGCCAAAAATGTATGTGCATTTTTCTTACACTAAAGTCATAAGAATAACAGTTTTGGAGACTCTATCAATTTGGAAGTTAGCCATTATCCTTTCATGTACTATTTATTGCTCAATACACTGAGAAAGGAAAGAGAAAACAAACAATCAAGTGAGAAGATAGGAAAAGGCAGATATCTTGTAAAACAATATAATTGCCTTAGCTCTTAGACGCTTTTCTTTAGGCAGAATGTCAAGTGCAGATTCAAAACCTTTTTTCTTTACTCTGTACAACATCCCAGAATTTACCTCTTCAAGTATCTTACCTTTTTTGATACAAGTTGGCACACTTGGCACCCATGTGTTATCAATATGACACCTAATCACGCGACTACCGTTCATGATGAAGCCGGGATGGCAGTCAACATACACTATGTCATTGTGGGAATATGCAGAAAGCGTTTTATTGAGCTTGTACCCGTGTTTGACTTCTGGGTTAGGGCAGCGAGTCACAGGAGGAGATTGTAAGCACTGTGGGGAAGGCCCACTCCAAGATCCACGTCCTTTAGAATCACTTCTGCACTGCAATTTTTTCTCTCCCAGGAGATAGAATCCTTGGTCACATTCATAAGAGACTTCATTTCCATATAGAAAGTTTTCTGCCATCATGCCTGTGTGCTTCCCATTGACAATCATTGGTGGAGGGTGACAGTGAATAACTGCGGAAGAGATTTAGGGAATTCTGCCTCAGCTAGTACCTCAAGGTGAGCGGTCTTCATTCAGGTACAAATGACAACATGCAACTGCATATATTTCACATAACAAAAAATAATTTAAATTTTGGAATATGGATTATGCTTTTTTAAAAAACAACTTTATTAAATGTGATTATATGAGTACTATATACTCCATAAACATTCAGAAAATAAAGTGTAAAGGAAGAAAGAAATACAGCTATGTTCCCATGACCTAGGAATATGGGCTATATATTTTGTTATTAGCAAAATTAGCAGATGCATGGAAAATACTTTCTACTTGACAATGTTTCTCAGTGTCCATGCTGAACCACACCATAAGATTTTTCATACCTAACCTCCAATGAGGGAGATCCCTAAGACTGCCGAAGCAGTGGTAGACTAGTTCTTCAGCAACCTGCCCTCTCTAGTCCTCCATTACCATGGTCAGGCTTTTATTTTTTCTAACTTACCTTTACAAAGTGGAATCTTTTTGAACCAAATTCCATTTTCAGCATCTTGACATTTGTGATAAGTATGTCCAGTCAACCGGTACCTACAGAGAGACAGATTATAATGCATTTCCTGTTCCCAATATCACATCTCTTCAAACCATATGCACAAAGGGATTTCTAAATAAGAACTTTGGCAGAGAGGAGTTGAAATTCTTGGTCCTCCAAGTAAAAAATAATAATAAACTACTTTTGAGTTAAGCAAAGCCCTTTCCATGTCAAGAGAGAACTGAAGAGTCACAGTTGCTAGTTAGGCCATTGGAACCTCATATTCTCCATGCATGTGACAATGAGGAGCCTCTAAAGGATTCCACCAAGACAAGTTGAAGGTCGAGTTAATCCACAAAACGAGGTGGAGACCTTTTCTCAGAATAGACCATTTCATACTCACCCATCTTGGCAGGATGTATTAACTAGCTCCACACGTGAACCAACTGGAAGTTCTTGAAGATCCTCTCTCACAGGCTGGCATGTTTCTGGAGAAGCAAGGATGGAATTACAGTATTTATAGATGTCTCATATCAAAGAGAAGGACAACTCTGGAACTGAAAGTACCTTCACACCGCGGGGCAGAAGGACTCCAATTTCCTGAAGGCATACAGTGAATGGATTTGTTTCCCACAAGCAAGTAGCCAGGGTCACAAGTGTAGTCTACAGTCATCCCAGAGACAAAGAAGACCGTATTTCCACCTGTATGCTGACCATGGTGGAGCCCAGGAGGTGGCTGGCAGCCTGAAGAGAAAAACTCCCTACATAAATACCAACACAGAGGAATTTCTACTGAAGAACACTAAGTGTACAACATTGGACAGACAATCTGAAATCTGCTGCCAAAGATCATGAAGCTCAAATTCACCACTGAATGCGGTTTGCTCTTTAAAAAGGCTCTCTCATTATCTACCCTGAATAGATCCCAGATCCAAGGGAGCATTCGCATGAACACACACACCACAGAGAACATCTATTACAGGATGGAAGAAATGGAAAGTAATCTGTGCCCCTCTTGCCTCTTTCCATGATGCGGTTTTGGGTGTGCAATAATAAACAAGAATAATGAAGTAAATCTCTCCTTTTCTTTCCCCTTATTGGGTTTTTACCTTTTTCACAAACTGGTATTTCAGGATCCCAGGTGTTATTAGCTTTGCAACGAATCTGACTACTGCCCTTCAAAGTAAATCCATTAAAACACTTGAATGTCACAGTGTCATTGTAGAAATATGGGGCTTCCTTGCCAGATATCTTGTATCCATTTGCAACATGGACACGTGAGCACTGGACAGCAAGGAGGGAAAGTTCACATAGGGGAGCAGGGCCACTCCAGGTGCCTCTTTCTTGATCATTGCTTGTACAACGGATGGTGCTCTCTCCAATGAGGCTGAATTCCACTTCTCCTTCTGGCCCGGAGTTACATGTGTAAGTGACCGTGGTTCCGTATGGAAAATCTTCTAAGGAACTCCCAGTGTGTGCTCCATTGTAGATAACAGGGGGTGGTGGGCAGGTGATTTCTAGAGAGATGAAAAGATACTGTAGAATTGAGTTCCTGTATTAGACACCAAAGAACAGAAATGATGCTGGCTATGAATCTATTGTTTCCTGGATGGTATGGGTACATTTTCATGAGGTGAGTTATGTGAAAGCTCATTAAGTATGTAACATTCAATTTAGACACATTTCATAGGAAAGAAAATCTTTATTAAAAGTGAATGTGGTTGATTAATATCACATTATGAGTTTAGGCCCAATAGTAAATTGCTAATTAAAAGAAGAATTCTTCTTAACTAGGCAATAGGAGAATAAAAGACACAAGGGAATAGAATTATGCTTTCTTGAGTACTCTCTTTGGGCTGAGGTGATATGATAGTCTCTTTCTTTCTTTCTCTCTCTCTCTTTCTCTCTTTCTCTCTTTCTCTCTTTCTCTCTTTCTCTCTTTCTCTCTTTCTTTCTTTCTTTCTTTCTTTCTTTCTTTCTTTTTTTGAGACAAAGTCTCACTCTGTCACCCAGGCTGGAGTGCAGTGGCGCGATCTTGGCTCACTGCAAGCTCCGCCTCCCGGGTTCGTGCCATTCTCCTGCCTCAGCCTCCCGAGTAGCTGGGACTACAAGTGTGCGCCACCATGCCCAGCTAGCTTTTTGTATTTTAGTAGAGACACGGTTTCACCATGTTAGCCAGGATGGTCTCGATCTCCTGACCTTGTGATCCGGCTGCCTTGGCCTCTCCAAAGTGCTGAAATTACAGGCATGAGCCACCGTGCGCAGCTGATATGATAATTTATATGGTTAGCTGAGAAAACTTATTGTTAAATGAGCACCTACTTTGTGATAGGCAGTTTCCTCATTTAGAAAGTAGTAATAGTACAATTTAATTTGAATAATTTGAAGTCTGTAGTCTTTTTAAAATTTTATTTTTATTTTAATTTATTTTATTTTATTTTTTGATGGAGTCTCGTTCTGTTGCCTAGGCTGGAGTGCAGTGGTGTGATCTCGGCTCACTGCAGGCTCCGCCTCCCGGGTTCAAGTCATTCTCCTGCTTCAGCCTCCCGAGTAGCTAGGACCACAGGCACATGCCACTATTCCTAGCTAGTTTTTTGTATTTTTAGTACACACAGGGTTTCACCATGTTAGCCAGGATGGTCTCAATCTCCTGACCTCGTGATCTTCCCCACCTTGGCCTCCCAAAGTGCTGGGATTACAGGTGTGAGCTACCACACCGGGTCCTTTTTACTTTTTATTTACATTCACTGGACTTCCTAGTCTGTAGTCTTATGCAGATTTTACAGAAGAAAGGCTAGAGTTTCAGAGGAGTTGTACAATTGGTTCAAGGTCTCACACTAGTAAGCAGTAGAGACAGAATGTGAATTCAGATCTGACACCAATCCTTTACTCTCTACACTAAACTGTGTATACCCAAATTAAGATGGTGGCTCATATACTCACTGCTATCATTATTCCCATAATCATAAATCACAAAATAGAATCAATAACCAAGTACATTTAAGTTATTGGTGAAGAAAAAGGTAGTAAAAGAAAGACATGGCAAAACTGCAACCATAACTATTGGCAAAATTAATAGAACATAATCTAATACTCTAATTCCCCTAACATGCCCCAGAACAAAAATCTCCCAGGAAATGCATAGATCTCACATTATTTCAGCTCCTGTATCATTTTTGCTACTCACCTTTACAAAGACGAATCTCCATAAACCAAGGAGTTGTGCCTTGACACTCCTGATAAACACTCCCACTTAACTTGTACCTAGAGACAGAGTCACGTATGTCATTTTGCCATCAGGTGACCACTAAGTTAAGCAAGAGTCATGGGCTCCCAAGCAGACTCACTACTTTTAGGCCAAGGAGCAATAACACCAAAAATGTAGCCAACATCAGCACCAACCTCTCATTGCACAGGCGTAACTTCCATGCACGGAAAAATAGTATGATAGACACTTCCATAACCACGTGACAGGCAAGCACCTGAGACAAACTCTTATATGGAGCTTGCAGGGTGTACTGACACAAACTCTTACACAGAGCCTGCAGTGTGTGCTGACACATCAGACTTGAGTCAGGCTGAGTCAACCTTCACTCACCCTTCTTCACAAGAAGAATTAACATCTGGTCTAATAAATTGGTGCTGAGGTTTTGTCAAGAGTTGCTTTTCTGTAGCTTCACACACTGCCACTAAGAAAAGAGACTAGGATGAGAATTTAATTCAAGGTAATCTTAAAGTGAACAAAACGTCTACATTTGAGGTCTGGCACCTTTGCACTGGGGTACAGGGGGTGTCCATATCCCCTCAGAGGTACACTGTATGGATTCTTCTCCCACCAGCACATAGCCAGGGTTACAGCTATATTTTATAGATGTTCCAGGGGCAAAGCGGACCATGTGTCTATCTTCTTTTTGCCCATTGAGGATGTTAGGAGGGGCCTGGCATTCTAAATGAAAGGACAAAAACAAAACATAACTGCTTAAGTAAACAACCACAGGAAGAAACTGAGCCAAAGAAATTGACATTCATGCTACAATTCCACTCTGGTGGCCGCTGTATGATACAGAACATATGTTGCAGACCAGCTTTGGGCAATTTTAGGTCACCATTTCCCAATCTTTTGTTGTTGTTGTTGTTGTTTTCTGCACTTAGGCTGCTGCAGATGTTGTTCAGTTTCCACTGGGTGCTGCAACTCCTCTCCTGTCTCTTCCCTTCATAAGGAATCACCTTGTATGTTTTTATGGGAGATTCTGATATATCCCTAGGAATGAGGGCTTGAGTGACTTCTCTTTTAAGAAGTCACTATTAAGACAAACAAGCATTTTTCTCCTCGTTTTTTCCCCTATAGATATGGGAAACTTAGTGATTCCTAACATTTATTTTCCCAAGCATATTCCCATAAAATAAAACAATGGTGGGGGCTGGTGATAAGAATGCCCTCTACAAAATTTATATTGATTACATTTAGTAGATTTGAGGGGAATATAAACTGGACAAGGCCCTACTTAAAGCCCATAACCCCTTCTTCTAATTTTTCAAGAAAACAAATCAGAAGCACCTTTTCTGAGTACCGGAACACTCACCCTTTTCACAGACTGGTGCAGATGGCTCCCACGTGCCTTGGGCATTGCATCGGATTTGCTTGCTGCCCTTCAAAGTGAAGCCAAACATGCAAGCAAATATCACAGTGTCGTTATAGGTATATCGATCTTTCTGTGCAGATACTATTCGGCCTCTTAGGATCTGGGGATGTGGACACTGAACCGCAGAAGTAGAAAGTTCACAGCGTGGGGCAGGGCCACTCCAGGTCCCAGTCTTCTGACTATCAACTGTACAACGGAGAGTGTTCTCTCCAATAAGGATGAAGTTCACTCCTTCCTCTGGGTCCGGGTCACAAGTGTAAGTGACTATGCTTCCATATGAGACATTTGCTAGTGAGTTGCCTGTATGTCTTCCATTGAGAATAGGGGGAGGTGGTGGGCAAAAAATTTCTAGGGAAATTGCAGAAAGAAATGACAAGATCATAGATGTACTGAAAACAAAGAATGCCCCAGATGTTCCTTGATACCACTATCCTAGGACAGTGATATCTGAATCTATAATGAATCAATTAAGGCAGCTAAAGCAACATAGTTTAGAAGTATGATTCTCAAGCTTCATTCCTGAGTATATGTACTCTACTGATCCTTTGATTTCTTTTACCAGATACACAATTTTCTTTACGTACATGGTCTGGCTACCTACTTAGAAGGTCTACATAGCTTTCAGAGGAGGGAAAGCCTAGGAACCCTATTTTACTTGAGGAAACAAAATATAAGGATGCTTTGGTGAAGACCATATCCTTAAAGATCTCTAGGAGTTCTGTGTTCTGTAAGAGTCCGTAAGGCAATGACTGAACCAAAAACTTTAGTTAAGCTGAGAATGCAGTGCTGTCAGACCATTGTTGCCTAGCCTACCTTTACATACTGGCATTTTGGTCCAAGCAACTCCCTGTCCAGCAATTACACACCGACTAGAAGATGGGCCTTGCAGTTGATACCTGGAGACAGAAGGTTGTCATTCAGAACTATTACGCAGTTTGTGCTGAAGAACAGCAGCCTCTACTTACAGTTCAAGACAAGTTCATTCAATCGGTGTGCACCTGTTCCTTTTATCAGCATTACCTCTCACAACCCTACCTCAGGCTGCCCAGAAATCCTCACAGGGGAGCCTTCTGCAGGTTTCACAGTCCACACCACACACACACAAGCCAAATGAATTAAATCTCATAAATAATCCTAACACTCACCCTTCATCACAGAAAAAGTTTGCAGTTACACCAACTTGGAGAATTGGAGGCTCCTTTACCTTCCCATTGGGAAATCGTCCTAGAGGTTTACAGCGTGCCTCTAAAAAACAAACCAAAGATGAGAAATGTGTGGCAAATAACAGAACAGCCCAGATTCTTAAAATAGATTGTAAATTTAGGGTACCTTCACATGTGGGGGGGACAGCACTCCATTTTCCCGAAGACAAACAGTTAATGATCTTTTCTCCAACAAGCAAGTAACCAGATTCACAGCTGTAAGTCACAGATAATCCTGGAGCAATGGAGCGGACATTCTCGCTTGTGTGATGTCCATTGTGGATCATAGGAAGTGCTGGACACTCCAGAGGGAAAACTTTGCACACACATACCAGGAAAAAAAAGCCATCAGATGATGCATCCTTCACAATCTAGAATCAAGGGGATCCAATCTTTTGGCTTCCCTGGGCCACATTGGAAGAAGAAAAATTGTCTTGGGCCACACATAATATACACTAACACATTATAATGATAGCTGATGAGATAAAAAAAATTGCAAAAAAAATCTCATAATGGTTTAAGAAAGTTTATGAATTTCTGTTGGGCCATATTCAAAGCCATCCTGGGCCACATGCTGTCCACAGGTAGCAAGTTGGACAAGCTTGATCTAGATGCTGACTTAGGATACAGATCTAAATAAATAACACATGATCTATGGTAGCCAGTTGTTATTAACTTTCGACCTAGTCTTTTAAAGATCAAACAGGTGTGGTTTAAGTGTATCCATCTTATGCCATAAATAGCCATGAATAGTACATTATTTTTCATTTTTAGTTACACTATGCAAATTACATTTGCCTTGTGAAAATTTCAATTACCAAAATGTCAGCTTTCACCTATATTCTCACCCTATCCTTAAGCTTATTCTCTGTTCCAAAAGTAGCATGCTATCATTTCAAGGGCTATCCTGGTAGATATTAGTAATATAGTTTATTGGGATCCTATGCATGATACATATATAGTGTGTGTTTATAACTAATACATATTCTATGCCTTGCTTTCTCTGCTTAGCAACATGTACACAATATCCTTCCATGTCCATACATATATGTCTGTCTAAATCGTTACAAAGGCTTAATTGTTTTCAACAGTCATTAAGCTTTCTGACTATCATAAGATCTCCTTTCTCCAACGCTATCTATTTATCAATAGATCAATAAATACAATCCCATTTTATACTAATTTAATAGTTTTGTCAGCTCTTTAATCTGCTTAAAATTTGTCAACATTGTTCTTTATTAAGAAAATAAATACCTAATTTGATAGTATAATTTTTGTTAAATATTGCCAATTCTTGTAATTGTGAAATTCAAATTCAGATTTATATTTCAGCAGCAACATAAACCAAACCAAAAGAAAAGGAATAAAGAATTTACAGTAGGTCCCTATTTTCAAAGGCACTTATTTGAAATGTGATGGCTCAGAAGATGACTTGGGGAAATAGTGGATAGCTTCAAAACATGTTTACAGAGACTACAGAGAGAAGGATATCACCTGTGCCAGACTGAATTAGCAGATACTTATACATTAATTTCAAGTCCATTGGGTGTATTTTTGCTATAAGATCCCACCTTTCTTCTCATTTTAACAGTAACACAGATATACAGTTGAAAATCACCCCATTCCTACAACCCCAACAAACTCAGGCCCCATCCTTGCAAAACTTACCCTACTCAATTATTAGGTATGTTTAATTACATTTTTCCATTGTACTTTAAACTCCTTTGCTCAACTGATGTTTTTTGAATGAGCAGTTATAGTCCTCCATGAAGAAAAATGAAGAAGCCATAACTTTCACCTTTTCCCTTGTTTCCTTCTTATACCCCCATCATTACATGTTCACACTGTTTATCCTTCAGGAGGGTACAAAGTGTGGTCTGCACAGAAAGGCAAGACCCCAACCTCCCAACCCAGCTTTCTTTTCATACTCACCACTTTCACAGGTTGGTAGTCGTGTCGGCCCCCACCTACTATTTGCTTGACACCAAACAGACTTGTTTCCGTTCATGGAGAAGTTGGTTTTACAGGCAAATGTCACAAAATCACCATGTATGTAGGGTGGTACAGAGCCTCTAGTTTTGTATCCTCCTGGTACTATGGGCTCAGGGCAAGTAGAATATTTATTGAAATATTCACATTTAGGAGCAGGTTTATCCCAGATTCCAACCACTTGGTCTTTAGTTATGCAAAGTGTATTTTTTTCTCCAATGAGGCGGAAGCCAGTTGAACACGTGTACCTTACCACAGTACCAAGAGCGATGGGGGTAGAATGATGACTAATCCGGCCATTTAGGATAGGAGGAGGAGAGCCACAAGAAATTCCTGAAAAGTAGAAAAGGAACTTGGTAGGCATACTGATCATGGTGATAAAATATTCAAATGTAGGTAAAATATCCAAATATATATCACATAACCTTTTCAGAAACAGACTTAAAAATACATATAGTTTATTTCTTCCCTGCTTACTCCCAAGCTCCTAAATTCTTACCTTTTTCTTGATCCTCAGCAAACAGATCA
Source organism: Rhinopithecus bieti (assembly GCF_001698545.2). NCBI lineage: Eukaryota > Metazoa > Chordata > Mammalia > Primates > Cercopithecidae > Rhinopithecus > Rhinopithecus bieti. Next base: position 63,436 of record NW_016807278.1, read on the forward strand.
ATATTAATCATCCTGATCAAACAACAATAATGAAAAGAATGTATCCAAAAGTTCTGAGTCTAATCAATTTTAATAATGAAATAAAAGGCAAATTTAGCACATGAAAATAACATATTAGTGGCACGTTAGTTACACGTGGGAAGGTACCATGGATTAGGGAAATTTGAGCTCAGCAGACCTAGTTTCAAATCCCCACAGTCATTCAATAGCTGTGTGACCTCAAGCAAGTCTTACCCTCTCTAAGCTTCAGTTTCTTAGTCTATAGTATAATGCAAACTACTTCATAAGTTGTAGTGAGAATCCAGTGCTAAACGTACATGAACAGAGAAAGTACAATACCTGGAACATACTAATTATTCAATGGCTGTTTCAAACACACAACTGGGGGTACAGGCTGTGATTACCACATTTGGTCCTGCTGCTGAAGATACTTGAGCCTCACTACAGGTGATTTGTCATGACTTGATGCTGGAACACTTTGAAAAAGCCACAGGAAGTGAACAGAGGTTTTGAATAATGGCCTCATATTCTTCATTTACTTGTCCTAACAACCATGAAGGATATTGTTTACAGTTACTTTGTTATGCACACCTTTTCTGAGGCAGTCTCAGAATAAAGGGAAAATTGCCAACCTCTAGAACTTTCAGTTAACTTTCTTTTGGCTCCAAGAGGAGGTCTTGAGTGAGAACTGGCATAAGAAGATATAGCCAAACTGTTTCATCACATCAGTGCTATACTTGGTTTCAGTAAGGGTAACTTTTGAGAACTGTTATTTTTATATATATAGAATCTGCAATATAATATGTACTCAACTGAATCAATTTAACATATTTGGTCTGCATTCCAGAAGACAGAGAAGAGTGGCATATATATGTTCAAAGCACACATATGGATAAGATGTGATAATTGATATATGGGTGGGAACACACCAAACATCAAAAGGCAAGATCCATACTTGGTTGTTTTGTTTTCCACTCCCCAGACAGAAATTTTTTATTCCAGGGTGTTGTCATTCCTTCTGGGACACACTGACTAGAAGATTTGCCATTTAACTGGAACATTACACAATAAAGGGTAACAAGTCATCACTAGAACAAACCAATTCTCAGTCAAATTAGTCACTTCTCTCAAGTTGATGGTATTAATGGGATCTATATTTTAAGATTTTGACTTCAGGGAAAAGTCCAAGATTATTTGTGATCGACCCAACTACATGATAACTTCAGACTAGGTAAAACATATAGAAAATAAAATCTTAAAAATCGTATTCCTTTTAACATTCTTCCTCCCCTCTTTTGCATCCAAATATCAAGATTCTTGTGACCATCTAGAAAAAAATAGTCTCCTTTTCTAGTGAAGAAAACATCAAACATCTTGATCCTCAAGTTTACTCCAGAGAGTCCTTCTTATTGAACCCAGGATCATCTATTCATTCTCCACATTTGGAGCCCTCACTTCTAATCCAAAGCTTTGCTCTTTCAACTGCTGAAAGGACAATTCCCAGCTTTGGCTGGCCATGCGTAATACATACATTTGGAGAAACTAAAGAGGGCTTGGTGAATGACAGAGCTTTTAGTCATAAAGGACAAAGAAAAGAGAGAAAAGTCAGAAAAAAAAACTGTCTTTAGAGATCACACTTCACAATGTTTAACGATGGGTTCTAGGTCTCAGTTCAGGCCCCATCACCTCACACTCACCTCTCATCACAAAGGAAACCTCTGTCCCATGTTAAAGATTAAGAGTAGGAGCTACATAACCATTAAGAAGTTGGTTTGGAGTGGCATCCCATGATTTCACTTGGAAAAAAGAGACAAGGTTGATACATACGCAGGGAACCATTGAGTTTTCCTTAGATGGAGTAGAACTTTGGGCACCTGCACATTTTAGTGCTACATGGTTCCAAGTTTCCAAGGACATACACTGCACAGAGTTAGTTCCAATGAGAGTGTAGCCAGGCTTATATCTGTAGGACACTTCCTTATCTCTTTTGTTATAATTATCATGGTAGATATGTGGAGGTGGTAGATTCCCTGAGAAAAGAGTAAGACATTCTTCTCTGCAGCATAGAGAAGCTCTTTCTAAAATAAGAGCAATCTTCTCTACCACCAGCTTGGGGTTAGTAGGCATGGGATGAAGGTGTTTACATAAGCTGTCCTAAAGGTAAGGCAGAGAGTCCTTTGGGTGACATAGAGCAGAGCTGACATGCATTATTTTTTTTCAGAAATGATGAACTTTATAACTGTTTTCTTTATCTTGATTTATGACAGGAAACATTACCCTACTCATCATTTTCCATTTCACTCAGTTCAAAGGGTCTGAGCCATTCTCTCACCAATATTGTAGCCAGTGAAACCAAACTTTTGCAACACATTTTCACCACCAAAATCTACCTCTTCCTTCCTGCTCCAAAAACAAGGCTCATGAGGTTTCTGAGCTTTGTGGACAAAGCTTTCAATGTTGCCAGGTTTTCAGAGAGTCAGACACTTCCCAGTAAAAGAAGAGGAGAAGGGGAGTGTGGAGGGTGCAGACTCAACCTGACGAATAGCTTTCTTTCTTAAAGGCTTCATTTTTCAGTATGAAAATGTATAATGTCCACAGTATTTTTTTTTATTTTTAATTTTGTGCCTGCGATACAGCCTCAGGATGTCCTGAGACATGTGCCCATCTACAGTATTTTGAGTCAAATTCTGATCTCAGCCATTTCCCCCATTGGTGTGGCCAATGGGATTGAGAGTTCAGCCAATGGAATTGAGAGTTCATCTTATCTTCATTTGAATAAAATCTAGTCATATATACACACACACACACACACACACACACACACACACACACAAAATCTCTAATCATTGACTTTGGTGCTATCTGCTTTTTTAAAAAGCATCTTTTAATTTCCCCTACAATAACACAGATCTAGCACTGCCCCAAAATACAAAAGAGAAAGAAGTCCTACATCTGAAACATTTAGATACTACTTTCAAAGTTTACTTTTAAACTCTTTAACTAGGCCAGGTGTGGTGGTTCACGTCTGTAATTCCAGTACTTTGGGAGGCTGAGGCAGGCGGATCATCTGAGGTCAGGAGTTCAAGACCAGTCTGGCCAACATGGTGAAACCCCATCTCTACAAAAATACAAAATTTAGTCAGGCATGATAGCGGGTGCCTGTAATCCCAGCTACTCGGGAGGCTGAGACAGGAGAATCACTTGAACCCAGGAGGTGGAGTTTGCACTGAGCCAAGATCATACCATTGCACTCCAGCCTGGGCAACTGAGCGAGACTCCATCTCAAAAAACAAAAACAGAAACAAAAAACAAACAACAACAATAAAAACCTCTTTAACTAGAAAATGCAACCACATATACTATCTTCCTTCTGCTCTTTCCATAGGTACCATATATCTGTTTCCCAAAAAAACCTTGTTTTATTTCTAGATCCTGAAGTTTCAGCCCAACTTACCCCTGAAGCACTTTGGCAGTAGAGGATTCTGTTTGCTGTTTAGTTGACATCATATTACATTGCTGCCTTTCATGGTAAAACCAAGCTTACACTTAAATATCACTGTATCATTTTAAAAAAATGAACATAATCCAGATTCCACAACTCCATTTTCAACTTCTATAATTGAGCATTCAAGTAAGAGTAATACACTGAAGAGGAGGGTTGCTGCAGAGCTCCAGATATCAACTTTATTACCTTTGCTGGTGCAATGCATTGACTCTCAACCAAGAGGTCAAACAGCTTTTCCCTATTATATCCAATATGGCACTGATGATTTCACAGTAAACCTCTCTCCCTGCTGCTGCTGTCATTGGGGATGGCTGGGAGTGACTTACAAGGAATACCTTTTTAAGGAGTAGGTGGAGAAAGAGAGAATAGTATACTTTCTGAGAATTTTCTCTTCATTCTTGCAATCCAAACTGCAACTCAGCCCGCAATTTACCCATTTTGTTGAAATTCTGTATCCTGATCTCAAAGATGATTCTAAATAGGAAGTAGCAAGGTCAAAAGATATATGGAACTGGCTGGTAAAAACCAAAAAGCTATGAGCTGGTCACCAGTCCCCACCCCAGACCACAGACAAATTGTTATAGAAGGGACCTAGGGTAGCTTACTTTTTGCATGGAATAAAGTTGGCAGTGTGTAATCTCCTTGAATGTTTTAGATGTAAGCATTTATTCACTATGAAATAACTTATAATCAAAGGACAGTAAACAAAGGAAAGTGTGGTAGGATTGGGGGCCATGAGGAAGATGGGTAAGTCATAACTGTGTGCTTAGAGCTACTCAAACCAAGTGTAACCCTCCTGGCTACTCACTTTGGTGTGCAGATGCCCAATTTCCCTCTGGAAGGGGACAAGAGGAATTAAATAGGGTGCAATAAAGAGATTGTTTTACTTACATTCCTAAAAATGTATGTCATTATCCCAGGTTACAATATTGTCTGAGATAACACATGTAGCAGATGAGTCACTAAACACAAAGAGATGAGAAATCTCACAGTACACGTTTACCTATGTAACAAAACTGCACATCCTGCACATGTACCCCAGAACTTAAAATAAAATAAAATAAAATAAAAAAGAGATGAATGATCATCTCCCACCTAGACTTACATTTTAGAAAAGCTTCGTTCTTTCTCTACTGAAAGAATAGCAAAGAATAGAATATCATTTATGACAAGTAGGAGTGATAGATTAAGGACTCATACAATTTAAAGTCAAATGAAATTCAAGCTCCTGGGCAGTAGCACTGGAGATTTAAAATTGGAAGAGAGTAGCCAAAACTTCCTTGTCTCCTAGGAATCCTCTCTAGCTGGTAATCTTGAAGCAGTGTCTCTGGAGTAGATCAGGGAGGTGATTTCTTTTTCCTTATTTATTTTAAAAAGTATGTAGCAATTACTCAGATCTCTTTTGGAAGAGTGACGGTTTCTGGTTGGAACTGCTGTTCTGGTATCCATGTACCCTGGAAATGTCTCCTGCCAACCCACCCTTTATTACAAAAATATGTCACTGTCGACCCAAATGCAATACCCATGTGTGTAATCACAGAGTCCTAAAGGAGTTCTCTATGAATCATACATGATTTACCTACAAAAGAAAACCAAACCAACCCAAACAGAATTTCAGACTGGGATTTAGGAGACTTTTTGGAGACTTTTTATATTTTATATTAGATCTTAACCTGACTGGACTTGCTGACAGGCCTGCTTATGTTTACTCACAGAAATTCTTACATTTACAAAACTTTCCAAAGGATCAGTCAACTCTAGAACACTACTTGTTCAATGCACACAGTCTATATTTCTGTGCATGGACGCCAACTTTATTTGTGGTCAATTATAACTTATACATTTTCCACTTGTATATATATTCTGTTAATCTATGGTATCATCTCCCAAGTCTTCTGCCTTAAAAAAAACTCACATTAACCATTTCCTTTTTGTAACTCATCCTCTACTCTCTGCTCTTCATTCAATTAGTTACCAAAGTTTAGTGACTAGACTCCAGAAATCTCGCCCCAAACGAACTATTTTGTCATTGCAGCAGTCTCTCATTGGATCATTGAATGACATAATTTACTTTTCTAACTGTTCTCCCTTGGGCTGGTACATCTTCTATACCACTGCACATATTATCCTTCTAAAACACAAATGTAGTCATGCCACTCTGCACATTAAAAAATTTACTCTGACTTACCATTGTTTATAGGGAAAAAATGCATAGATTTTTTACAAGTAAGCTCCAATCCATTTAATCAACTACCATTCATCACTATGTAGCCTATACTCCAACGACACTGATTTTTTTCCAAAGACATTATGTTCTTGCACACTTATGCTTTTGCAAATGCTGTTTCCTCTGCCTGGAGGGCCTATATTTCTCTAATTCTTCTAGGTAGCATTTATGATTTATTTACCTATGACCTCATAACACTTCATAAATAAGAGAACTACATCATAGTACAACGTATATTTAAGAGTCAGTCTTTACAACTACTGTAGGAGTTTCTCAAAGGCAAAAACTATCAGATTAGCTTTTATGTAATTCCCAGTCCCCACTGTCCGGTCTAGAGCTTCATATCTAGTAGTTACTTAAAAGTATTTTTTGAATTGAATGGGATGAGGATGAGGTAATATTAACATTCTTTGTACTCTAACTTCTAACCTCACCCTAGCACAGTGTGGAGACCATAGATCAAAGTCATAAAGATCACAGGATGAATAAGTTTGGCCAGCTATCATGACTTAACCCTCACACCCAGTGCCCCTAGGAGTAAAAGGAAGCATGTAGCACCTAGGAGCCCTCTTCACTTGAGATGACATGTGAATTTACTGGTCTTTTATCTTAAACATAACACATTATCTCATCCAGATACAGCGACAGACCCAAAGATGCCTCTATTACAGGATTACTCATGTTTACAGAACTGCTGAGCATCTGACCACTTGAAGATCTCTAGGGAGGTGATAAAGAATGCCTCTTGAGGCCGGGCGCGGTGGCTCACGCCTGTAATCCCAGCACTTTGGGAGGCTGAGGCGGGCGGATCACGAGGTCAGGAGATCGAGACCATCCTGGCTAACACGGTGAAACCCTGTCTCTACTAAAATACAAAATTAGCGGGGTGTGGTGGCGGGCGCCTGTAGTCCCAGCTACATGGGAGGCTGAGGCAGAAGAATGGCGTGAACCCGGGAGGCAGAGCTTGCAGTGAGTGGAGATCGCGCCACTGCACTCCAGCCTGGGCAACAGAGCAAGACTCTGTCTCAAAAAAAAAAAAAAAAAAAAAAAAATGCCTCTTGATACACCCAAGAAAGCATTTGTATTTGCAAGACATCCCAACAGCAAACTTAAGACTGATTACTCTGAATGACTCCTGAATTTTAGGCGTGGAGCAAGGGAGAGGGAAGAGAGCGGCTGGCAGCCTAGAGACAAAAGCCACAGAAACATAAAAACCAAGAGAGGCTAAAACCTCTTCTCTGCTTCTGCCTTGTTACCAATTATCCTGAAAACTTTGATCTTTAGGATGTCAGTCTAAAATAGGGCAATATTTTGTGGAATGAAGAACGCATGCCATTGCAGCATGGGTGAATATACATAGAAATAAGCTCAGAGGTTCAGAGAATTTTTAGGGTAGACTTCAGAGATGGAGAAAGTAATTTTTCATAAAATTTCAGAAAATCCTCAGAATTGTTCTATCTCCTTCACTCTTACAAGTAAAAATTAGTAGTTTTAGTCTGTTTGCTTGTTTTTTCACAGTGAGGTCAGAGACTGGGGAAAACAGGAAAGGCACGTGGCAAGGGCCTTGAAGGATGAGTACATATGTTTTGATTTTTTTTATAAGGGTGGTAAGGGGAATGGATATTAATGTTTTCCCAGTTTCACTGGGGTATTATTTGTACGCAAAAAAACTGCACGTAACTAATGTATGCTATTTGGTGAGTTTGTGGGACAAAAAAAAAATAAAAATTTTAGATACAAACTTTCCCAGGATAGCATAAGAAACTAAAGTATATAAGCGATCTTGTAAAAGCTCAGTACACATATGATCCTGTAAAATTACTTTAATGAATTTACATAACTATCTTAGCTAATAAACCTTTAATGCCTAGAGAGGAGAAAACATGTTTATTATTCTTCATTATTTTATTCTGTTAATCTAGTAGAGTAACATGCCCCCAAAGATAACTCAGTAAATACTTTCTGATGGGAACTAGATAAAGGGATAGTCATTTCAAGACAGTTTCCTGTAACTTAAAATAACAATATTATTATTAATAATGGAATAGAAGTTATTCTAGGCACTAGGTAAGAAACTATAGCAATGATATACTTAGGGATATAGCTGGAAAAGTCATTTTTCTATGTATGAGAACAAGCTCAAGTTTCAACGCCCTAAACTGACAAGCAGAAAACAAGAAGTTAACTCTTCTTCCAGATCAGATGGTAGTCCAGGCAAAAAAAGTACACAGTTGTAAGTCCCTCCTAGAATAGCAGTGTATTTAAATATCAAATTTATAATCTCCTTCTTTTTCTTTTTTTTTTTTTTTTTTTTGAGGACGGAGTCTCGCTCTGTCGCCCAGGCTGGAGTGCAGTGTCCGATCTCAGCTCACTGCAAAGCTCCGCCTCCCGGGTTTAAGCCATTCTGCCTGCGCCTCAGCCTCCCGAGTAGCGGGACTACGCAGGCGCCCGGCCACCTCGCCCGGCTAGTTTTTTTTTTTTTGTATTTTTTAGTTAGAGATGGGGTTTCACTGTGTTAGCCAGGATGGTCTCGATCTCCTGACCTCGTGATCCCACCCATCTCGCCTCCCAAAGTGCTGGGATTACAGGCTTGAGCCACCGTGCCCGGCCTATCTCCTTCTTTTTCAAACAGTTCTGAGACAGGTACAGGTGAAAGTCAAAGCATAAACATGAACCAGCTGCCACAAGGTCACACACAAAGCTTCCAAAACACAGCCAGACCTTAGCTGTGACCCTACATTGCTACTGGAGAAGTCGCAAAGACTGGTTCTAAGAATAGGCATCATTATTGGGAGCCAGATATCACTATAGGTCCCCTTCGATTTATTTCCTCAGTTACTTTAGTTTTCTCTATTAACAACTACAAAAGTCTCCAAATGCTTACTCTGTGCAAAATAACAAAATTCTACAAGGAATATCAGGGTTTGACCTCAATGGAGACAAACTTCATGATCCTGATACTACTTGTACTAGTGACTGTAGTCAAGTGACTTAATCTGTAATTATCAAATGTAAATAAGGACAATATCAAATTATCCTCCACAAACTGGAAAACCAATTTAAATTTACAAGATTTAATCAGTGGCAGTGACCTGGATGAAGATGGAATGAAGATCTGGAAACAGCAAAAGCAGAAGGGTGCTTCATAGCATAAATTCCCACGATGAAAGGAGATACAGATCACACTTTCTGGATGGGAAAAAATGGGAAAGTCTCATTTCCAATAAGGAGACTTAAGGGCTATCTTCCTTTGGGAGCATCAATCCTCATTAGTAATGAAAGCCAAAATCCCAGGTCACAAGGCAGATCATATCGGAAAAGGGAAGGTTAATCCATGAGCCATCAAATAATACAAATTTTCTTGAAGGTCACTGAACCCTCTTTACATCTTTCTGCAGCCAGGAATAAAACTCAGAGGAGATCATGACTGGATCAAAGATCAAAGATGGTGACTTGGCATTCAGACACACATCCTTCCAACCATGTACCATGTTAAAAACAACCAGACGAAGCAGTTTCTGAGTTAAATCAACAGGGATATATTTAATTACTTGGGCCCAGGGACTTTACCAGGAATGGCTTGGAAATCCATTTGAAATGGATGAAAAACAAACATATAGGATAATAAAAATAAAATCAAAATTTTAGAAAGCAGGTAGGAGGGAAAATCATTATTGAGAATGATAATTCATATAATCAAATACCTTAATACTGGGTTTCCTGGCTATTTGATAAGCAAGTTTTGAATGATGATGTCAAAGTTGTCAGAATCAAAATAGAGTCACTAATGGAAAACAAAACAAAACAAAAAAACACCCTGACAAAGCCAGGGAAGGCCATGAAAACCTTCTCATGCTTGTATGCCTGTTAACCCAAACTATCATAAAAGACTGAAAAACCACAACCGTGCACAAAGGCCACTGCAACCCTATGAGAACATCCTTCCAGCATCTGTTTGTATAACCTCAAACTGGCATCACCCTTGTTATTGGTCTTTGTAGCCAAGGATAATTATTCTAAAACAATTATTTTTCCTTTAAAAACCTTTGTCTTCCTCTCCTTCCTTGAATATACACACAGTTCATGATCACACACATATTCCCATTGCAACGTTCTATTCCCAAACAAATATCTTTTTCTTTTAGAGAGTCTTTCTCTGTTTGTTATTTAGTTTAACAACAGTTATGCATATTAACCAAAGTTCAGTCCTATGCACAGGAGATGTATCTGTGAACATTAGAGACAAGGCTCCCACCCTCATAGAATGTATAATCCAACAGAAAGAGACAGACTGTAGATACTAGGAAATAAATAAGAAGGTGCTGAACATGAAATATGAAATGGAATGATATGTCACAACGTAATGCACTGGAAGGAGAAGGGACAGGGAGGCATGCAACTTCAGTTATGATGGTTAAGGAAGGCCTGTGAAAAAGCAACATTTAAGTTGTGACTGAAGGACAAGGAGGAAGAAGGAAGCAGCCAGGCAAATTGCTGAGTACAAGTATTTTAGGCAGAGGTCTAACAGGAGGAATGAATTTGGTATGCTCCAGGGACAGACAGAAGGCAAGTGTGGCTGGGATGCAATGAGCTAAGCAGAATGATACAAGATCAAGACAGAAAACTCAGCAGAAGGGATCATGCAGGTTTTCTTAGGCCACAGATATGTGAATGTTATCCTGAGTAGAAGTCATTGGAGAGTTCAAGCAGGAGAATCACATGGCCTGATTTACTTTTTTAAAGAAATATTCTGACAACTGGGTAGAGAGTGGATCGAACTGCTACTTTTAGAAGCAAAGAGTACAGGTTGGAAAAAAAAAAATGATGCTTGGACCAAAGGAGTGAGCAGTGGATATATTTTAGAAATAGAATTGGCAAGACTTCTTGTTGTTTTGCATGTGGGGCTGAGGAAACGGGAGGATTCCTGACTTCTAAACTTCTGACTTGGGCTACACAATTGATGGAATTACCCTGTTCTGAGGATGGAAAGCCTGAAAAAGGAGTGTGTGTGTGTGTGTGTGTGTGTGTGTGTGTGTGTGTGTGTATTGTGGTCTTCAGGTAGGGAATTGGTTCAGAATCATTTCCATTCAGACTTGGTATATCTAACATACTAGGCATCCACATCAAGATGCCAAGTAGGCAGATGGATGTACAAGTTTGCAGCTCAGGAGAGAGGACAGAACTATAGATAATAAATATGAGTCATCAACATATAAATAGTATTCAAAGCCATGAGACGAGATGAGATGAGGTCTTTTAGGAAGAAGAAATGAAGAAAGACAAAAGAGGCTCAGGGCTGAGCCCTAAGACCCTCTAATATTTAGAGATAGAACAAAAAAGACTAAGAGTCACCAGAGAAGTATGGAAAAACAGGTAAGAGTGTCTTGATTTGGAAGATGAGAATACAGTTTCAAGAGAAAGGAAATCATCAGCTTTTGCTGAAAGACTGAGAAAGATTAAGATAGAAAAATGACCATTAGATTTATCAGCATAAGGGTCAGTAATGATGTTGCAAGAAATAACTCCAGGAGACAGGTGGGGAAGAAGCCTGTCTGAAGTGGAGAAGGTGATAAGGAAATTTGAGTAAGTAGTCAATGAGAAGTTTTGCTGAGAAGGACAAGAAGGGGGACAGGAAAATGGAGTTCCAGTGGGTCATGAGAAGGTCCACAAAGGATTTCCTGGGTATATTTAAATGCTGGTGGGGATGATCATGCAGAAAAAAGCACATGGATGATGCAAGGCAGGAGATATCTGCAGAAGTAAAGTCCTTGCAAAGGCAAAAGGGTATGGAACATGACAATGAATACAGGAAGAAAAGCTGAAATTGTCAGCAGAAAGGATACTTCTTTCATTGTTATAGGAGGAAACATACAAAGATTTCAATTCGTATTTGTTAATTTCCAAGTTACAGGCTATTGATAGGAACTCAAATCAGGAAATAAGGCAGATTAAGGTCTTGCACTCATGGAACTTGTATAAACAGGTAAATAAATAAGCAAGAAGGTTTTAGATGGTGATAGGTGGTCTGTAGAAAATAGAATACGGTTTTGTATTGGAGAGTGCCCTGGAATATGGATACTTCAGACAAGAGTCAGAGAAGCACAATAGGGCGCTGAGCCTTAAATGTCAAGGAGGAGCCAGGCAAGGAGTAATTTGTAGGAAGAGCATTTCAAAGGACAGAATACCCAGTGCAACTGTGCTCAAAGAATAAAGGGAAGGCCAGTATAGCTGGAGCAGAGAGAGTGAGCAGGGTATAGAGAATTTCAGGGAGAGGCAGAAGGCGTCAGATTGGAGAATAAGGGGCGTGGGTTTTATTCTAATGTGACAGGTTTTCTGCAGTGGAGAACAAATCTAATCCCAGATGGAGGTAAGTTTGTAAGTTAGTAGGTTTGTAGCTGATTAGAAAATGGGAGCATTCTTATTTCATGGTTTTGTTTTCTCAGCATAAGACAAATTTAGATGGCCAGTGAAGGCTTAAGTAAAATTTAGAAGTGTGAGAAATTTGAATCTGTTTATGCAAATAGACAAAAGGAAAAATGGGAAAACACTAAAAAGGAAATTTGCTTCCCATTGACTTTGCTTATAGCAGTGTGCCCTATAGATACTTACTGCAGAATCTTCTAGAGTGATTGTTAAACCTCAGCTTTCCTGTGCTAACTCCAAACCTATGAACCTCTGGAGGGGGAGGTGGAACCAGGAACCTACATTTTATAAAGGTACTTTAGTAGTTTCTTAAGCACACTCAAGTGCAGGAACTGGCCAAGAGCCAAGAGATGATCTGTGGAGAGCACACAGTAGCAGTAAAAGTCAGCAGTGGAGACTGGGTAAGGCATGAGCCACGGCAGACAGGTGGGGAAGACCATGAGCAGCACGTACATGACAGGGAGCTGGAGAAATCAGGGGGTGTGAGCTTCAGTGAGATCCCATTCCAAAGGGCTAGAAAGGCTGAAGAAACTAGATTTTCTTCCACTAGAGGCCTTTTAGATTTTTGAACAATAGAATGAAATAATAAAAATATATATATTTCTCAATTTGTTGTTTTTGTAATTGGAAAGTGACCTATAGGTCACTCTTTAATCTTTCCAATCATGAGAACCAAAATCTCTTAAAAGAGATGAGGTTGTTACACAGGTAATTACAATGCTTAGGAGGGGAATACTGGTAGAAAAATGAGAAATGGACAAACAACAGAAACACAGGAGCTTGAATGGCTGACAGATAGGTAGACCCGGTATTTCATGGGTCTCCAGTTAAGTGACCTACATGATGCTGATGCTGTGGCCCTGAATTGGCAGGACTGGTGAAGAAGTTGATTTTCAGTTGATAATATCCTCTCTGAAATTTAGAAATAGGTGAGAAGTCAGGGACTGTATTCTGCTCTTAGAAAAAGTTGTGAATGTGCATTTGTTCAAAGGGAGTTAATATGCAGAAAAAGAAAAGAGAGATGAAGATAAGGGTCTGGAGAAAAGTTTAAGGGTCAGGAGACAGTAAAATGTCAGGAAAGCAAACAGTAAGTTGTAATAAGCCAATATGTGCAGTATTCCAGACACCTTAACAAGCTGGATGTGCATAAAAACAATTGGACACCCAGCTTGTTAGCTTAAATGCTGGCTCCATAAAAACAAGTTTGTACAGGAGGCTTATTACTGACATTTAGTAGTAACAACTAATATCCAACTTTCTTTGCTTAGTTTCATTTGTACTCAGGGCAGCTCAGTGAGGTGGAAGGCCAGGTAATCATTAGTTTCATTTTACAGATGAAGAAACTGAAGATCAGGGAACTAAATGACTTGCCAAAAGTCACCCAGTTATTGAGGTCTGCATACAGTAAACGTCTTTATCAACTAGGAATGCATAGTACCCTGGAGATAATTAGAAACTTAGACCCATCCTGTAGCCAAGAGATGCTAATCTTAATTATAATCTTCCATTAAAATCAAGCCAATCTGGAGGAAAAAAGATATAATAAACGGTGAATGAGACCTTTGCGGACGTCCACATCATTACAGAAGGTTAATAACAAGAAGAAAACAATAGTTTTAATCCATGTCTCAAAAATAACTACGGATGGTTAATGTTAAGGATCTCTTTACCAATATCACATTAGAGTTCAGAAAATCTGAGACCCATGCTTGGGAACCAGGTCTTACTCTTATTCAGGGAAGGGAGCCGAGGCTCTGCCGCTTTTGCTGGGCAGGAGCGCAGTTCAGGGTGTACAGAAACAGCCTCACGTGGCTAGTTGGTGCCGCACGCAGTGGGTAGATTTCCTGCAGCGAGCGGTAGCGCTGACCGCCGGCCAGAGAGCGATGAGCACCTGCAGAATCCCGGGGGCGGGGAGCCAGGAGACCGCGAGCACCAGCACACCGCCAGCCACACGGGGCCGACCAGACAGCGCCCCTCTGTGGCACAGCTTCCAATTCTGGAGGTCCCAGCTCCCGGAGGAGCCAGTGGGGACAATCAGGACCAGGCGGTTTATTGCAGGCGTCCCTCAAAGCTAGCGGGAGGAGGACACGCGTGGAGGGCTGTCCCCACCTTCTCGCTTTTAGCCCCTGGTTTGCATAGCGGCACAGAAGCCTTCCCTGCCCGGGACGCGTCCCCACCTCCGTGCTCCCCCTCCCAGCTCACCGAGGACCCCCGGTGCGACGAGAGCCAAGAAAACCCCGAGCAGGCCCGCGGCGCCCATGCCACGGCCGAAGCCCCCGCGGCGGGATGCGTTCCGAGACCCGCGAGCGTCCGGCAGCTCCGCGAGGGCAGGGCTGGAGCAGCAAGAAGCTGTGAGCCAGGAGAGGCGGGCCCTTAAATATTGTCCGGCACACTTGCTAGTTCTGCGCGCACACCTGCAGGCGGCCTGGGGGCTGACGCGGCGCCGGTGAGGGTGGGACAGGCGGGAGGGGCCGCCCGCACGAGGTGGGCAGGGAGCTCTGAGCCACTCTGGCTCAGACTCGCTCCTCGATGAGGTGTCTTCCCCACTTTTTTGACCACGCAACCCACTACACTCACTTGTTTCTTTTTCTAGAACTTAAACAAAACTTTCATGAATTAGTACTCACCCTTAGTAACTACAATGTTCGTCTTCTGTGCCATGCTGTGTTATGCTAGACTAGGCTAGGCTATCCTATTCTAATTCTTATTTCTAATAAGAATATATTAGAAATCCACCAAACTCATTTCAAAATCTATTAGTGGATTCATCTCCCAGTTTGTAAAAACACTGTAAGTTGACTTAGGGAATATAGGAACTGCAGCCACTTCTGCTCTTCTTTTTATTTTGAAGTAATCTCTACAGAAAAGTTTCAAGAGTACTGCAGAGAATTCCCATATACTTGTCATCCAGATTCTCTGCATGTTAACATTTTGCTGTATTTTCTTTACCATTCTCTATTCTTTCTCTATAGACATATATGTACATAGATGTGCTTATATAATTATAATTATGTAATTATTACTTTGGAACCATCTAGCATTTATTCCTACTCTAAATGGTTCACTAAGGAGTTTCTGTTCCATAACTAGAGTGCAGTGATCAAAAATAAGAACTTAACATTGACACAAGTCTATTCTATAAGCTATCATCTGTATTTAAATTTTGACGATCATCTCAATAACCTGCGTTATGGTAAAAACAATAACAACAATAGAAACCAACCTTTGTTTTTCCTGGTCCAGAATCATTTCATGATCATGTATTGTGTTTGATCATTATGCCATCCCCCCACCCCACCCCACTTCTTTAATCTGGAAAATGTCCTCAGCCTTTTGATATTGCATGACCTTTACATTTTTGATGAATACACTGCAATTATTTTTGGAGAATGACTTTTAAGTCCGTTATCTATTATAATAACAAAATACCCTGAAGTTAGTGGTGTAAAGCAAGAATAAACATTTATGATCTCACAGTTTCTGTGGGTCGGTCAGGTGGTTCTGGCTTGGGATCTCTCAGGAGATTGCAGTTAAGATGTCAGCTGGAGGTGCAGTCATCTGAAGGGTTAACTGGGACAGGCGAATCCACATCTAAGATGACTCACTTACCAACCCTTGACTGGAAGCTTCATTCGTCACCAAGTGGATTTTGCCATAGGGCTCGCTGCTTGTATGTTGAGTGTCCTTGTGATATGGCAGCTAGCTTCTCTGAGAACAAGAAAGAAGAAGCCACAACGTCCTTTGTGACCTGTCCTCAGAAATCACAATATATTATCTCCAGAATATCCTATTGATTATACAGATCAGCCCTTTTCAGTGTAGGAGGGCAGTATACGTGGATGGGAATGTCAGGAGACAGAATCACACCCCACAATTTGGGTTTGCCTATCATTTCTTCATGATAGATTCAGGTTATTGAATCTAATTATTTGACAGGCATACCAGAAAAGATGTCGTGTCCTTATGGGGAGGCATATGTTGTCTATTTGTCCTATTACTGGTGGTGGTAACTTTCATCACTTAGTTAAGATGGTGCCTGCCGTATTTCTTAGTGTAGACTCAGTATTTTTCCCTTTGTAATTGAGAAGGATTTTATAGGGAGATACTTTAAAACTATATAAATTCCTCATTTTTTCATCAAATTTTTACCCACAAATTTTAGTGTCTATTGATGATCCTTTCTTGAATCAATTTTTACTATGATGGTTGTCAAAGGGTGTTTTTTTCTAATTTAATAATTACTTCTATATTCATCTGTTGGCATTTTACTGTAAATAAAAGTTTTCCCTTCTCTATTTATTTGTTTATCTATATCAGCATAAACTATATCAATATGAATTTTATTTATTTACTCAATGGGTCATAATTCATGGCTACCATTATTTATTTTGATGCTTAAATTCTCCCTGATTGGGCCAGTGGGAGCCCTCAAAATAGTTCCTGTGTCATTTTGACTTGTTCTTATTGTTCTTTGAGCACTTCCTCACTTTCTGGTATACACACACACACAAAAAGATGCTCCAGACTCACCTCTAGACCTGACACTGGAATTTGCTGTTTCTCCAAGGAATGCTGGTTCTTTCTGGCAGAGAATGGCATTTAGATGCCAGAATTGGATGCTAAGTGTGTTCGTTTTTATTGGAGTATCATTGCTTCTGCACCCTCTCAGCAGACAGAGCAAGGATATGTATTATATATATGTATATCCATTCCCATATCTATATTTACATATGTCATGAATTCATAGCAATTCTTCCAATTTCAGTCTGTTAGCATAGAGTTCATTCTATTCTTCCGTCTTTCCATATGTGTAACTCCCTTCTTCAATAGTGAAACACCTACCTCCACAATGTATTTACTTATTTGCTTAATCCTAGAATACACAGAAAGAAGTTTAAAATTGCTAACTCTATACCATGATGGAAATCAGATCTACTCATTTTTAAAGTTTTGTTTTGTTTATAGCCCGAAAAATATAAAACAGCATTGTTGTGTTCAAAAGTTACTCAGATTATTCCCCCTTTTCAGTGTGATTGTAAAATACTGTTAATTTGTTTCTCTTTGTATTCTATTTTAGTTTCCCCTCAATCTTTTTGATTTTTTTTTTTTTGCTTAAATAAAACATTAACGTAGTCCCAAATGTCAGATTGATATAAAAAGACACAATAAAAGGGAAATGTCACTTCCCTCCATCACTTCTATTCTTCCCACCATAGGTACTCAATTTCAGTAGTTTCTGGTTTGTCTTTAGTTTTGCCCAAATGAGCTGCTACACATTTGTCTTCTTAGTTCTCCTTTTTTATTACATTTTAAAAGCATGCTATAGATATTCGTCTGCACTTTTCTTTTTTAACTTAACGAATATGCTGGAATCCACTATTTCCTACAAATTCAAATATTCCTCATTCATTTTTACAGTTGCATGCAATACTTCACTGTGTGGATATGCCATAGTTTATTCAACCATCTTTCTCTGTGTGGACAGTTTGGTTGTTTTCAATACTCTAAAGAGTAACTTTGTGAATATTTATTTTTCTGCTGTTAGAAGCATGTCTTCAGTTCAAATTCCTAGAAGTGGGATTGCTGGGTCAAATGGCAAACACATATGTAGGTTTGTTAGATATTGCCAAATTTCCTTAATAAGAGTTGTACCATTTATATTCCTACAAAACTGTGAGAGCACCTCATTAATCTAATGTGCTGTCATCATGGTTTTAAATTTTAGTCAATCTAATAAATGAGACATTTTATCTCAGTGTAGTTTTAATTTGCATTCCTTATGAGTAAGTCTGAACATTCATAAAACATATTTTTATCATGTATATTTATGTTTTCCTGTCTCAATGTTTGAGACTTATTTATATATATTAAGATTGTTATTCCGGATGTATTTTGCAAATATTTCCTCCCAGTTTGTCAGTTGTATTTTGACTTTGTTTCTGGCATCGTTTTGCCTTGTAAGCATTGTCTGTTTTAACGCAGTCAAGTTGATAAATCTTTTCTTTTATTGCATCTGGATTAGGAGCCATGGTTTTAAAAACCATTCTCTATACCCAAGTTACACAATAATTCATCGATGTTTTCTTCTTGCACTTGTATTGTTTCATTTATTTTACAGTTAGATTCATGATTTTTTTGATGTTTATTCTTGTCCACCCTCATAAATTTCCCAAATGTATTTTTATGAATAAACACTTCTCACCAACACGAAAGCTCAACTCCTCTATAGATTAGTGTGTTGGTGTCTAGTATCTTGCAGTGATCCTGTTCACATGCTTGTCAGGAAAAAAGAAATCACTGCTTTCTGCTCCAAACCTTCCAATAATTTCCTATCTCATTCAAAGTAGAAGGCAATGTCATAACTATGATCCATTCAGTCCAATGTGATCTGCTTTCCTTTAACTTCTCTGGGTTCATCTTCGAGCCTTTTCTCCTTCTTTTCTCCTTCTGGCCACAATGGCCTTTGATGCTCTAGTATTCACTCTTTGTACTCTGACTGGGGTCATTTTCCCTCGGAGGGTCTTGTTTGCTCTTCCCAGATTGTTTTTCTCCTGAATAGCCCAGTGGCCAGCTCCCTCATTTCATTCTAGTCTTTCCTCAAAGACACCTTCTCAGTGAGATCTTTCCTAGATATCCTCTTACACTTTTACCTCCCTTTCCATTTATATCCCCTTCTTTGGTCTGTTTTTCTTCTCTTACTACTTAGCTCCATTGAACACATTATATATTTTACAATGACCTCATTTGTGTTTGTCTCTCTTACGATGTAAGATCCATGAAGGAAAGATTTTGTTTGTTTGTCTGTCTGTTTCTCTATGTTTAAACCCCCTAGTTCCATGAATATTGCCTGATCCATGGTAGACACTCCATAGAATTTTTTTGAATGAATAAATCCACAAATCTCATCAGAAAATGGGGATTCTGCACAGGGTTTTCATCCTGTAATATGCTTAAGACATTAGATATACATTAAAAGGATTTTGTAGTTGTTTATAATAAACAAAATCCAGAGTACATACATGTTGGTGCCAATGGGGACAATTAAAAAAAGGTAAATGGAACTAAAATTGGAGCAGTGATTTGTAGGTGTACACAAAGGAGGTTGTTCTGTGTTAATTTTTACTACAATTGACTAAGCTTTGTATGTAGGGAGTTGCACAAGGTAGGTAATTTGGCTTAAGATACTTGAATTAAGCCAAGTGACCCGGAAGGGTACTGTTGTGATCTTCTGGCTTCCGACAGAAGGAAACACATTCTTTCTCAGAGGAAGCAACCTTCAGTTTTTTTGTGTTGTTTTGTTAGAGGCAGTATCTTGCTGTGTTGCCCAGGCTGGAGTTGCAGTATCACTATCATAGCTCACTGCAGCCTCGAACTCCTGGGCTCAAGTGACCCTCTTGCCTCACCCTCCCCAGTAGCTGGGACTACAGGCACATGCCACCATGCATGGCTATTTTTAAAGATTTCTGTAGAGACAGGGTTTCACTTGTTGCCCAGGCTAGTCTCAAACTCCTGGCCTCAAGCGATCCTCCTGCCATGACCTCCCAAAGTGCTAAGATTACAAACACAGATTTTCAACAGATTAAAATCTACCAGAAACATAAACTCACAAAAGATTTAATAAAATGTAACTGATTTTTAAAAGCCCTTTTAACTAAAGAGAAATAGAAAAGAGCTCCCTTAGCCCTATAAAGATATTTACAAAAAATACCTCAGCAAATATCATTCCTTATGGTAAAATACCAGAAGTATCTTTTTAAAATTGAGCTCATTTTAAATCTTAAGAAGATGAGATGCTTACTAAAAGTGCATAATAGGAATAAATCTAACAGAATAGTTGAAGAATCTTTATGGAGAAAATTATGACATTTTATTCAGGTAAAGTGAATATGACCTAAAGAAATGAATAAATAAGCACATTCATGTATAGGACAACTTGATTTAAAAATATATGAGCTCTCTACAAACTGATCAGATGTGTAGTCAATGCGATTCTTGTCAAAATTTAACATTTTTAAAGGAATCTGGCAATGTCATTCTAAAATACATGATAGCAAAGGGATACAAACGGTTAAACTGACACTTGCTGATACTTGTTCTAGTAGGTATCAAGACGTAAATTCTTAATATTTAAGATAGTGTGGTATTGATGAATGAGTAGAAAAATAGATTAATAAGAAAAAAGAAAAATACCTCATATATAGAAACTAGCTTCATGGCATGGGTAGTGCTGAAGATTGCTGGTGAAAGATTAGACTATTCAACAGATAATTTGGGGACAGTTCATTACATATAGTGGAATAATAAAATCGACCCCAACCCCATACATATTAATTCTGTTTCCAATGGATGATGGCTTAAATGTGAAAGGTAAGACATTAAAAATATGGAAGAACATATACATGACAGTACTTTTATGACCTTGGGGTAAGGAAATATTTCTTATAATAGATGTAAAAATGCAAATGATAAAGGAAAAGTTTGATGGATTCAAGTATATTAACTCTAAAAACTTCATTTGTTAAACTATATTATTACAAGAGCACAACCACATGACTTACATAAGACATAAGTCATCTGCAACACATATAACTAAAAAGAGACTGTTATGTAGAACATATGAAGAACTGCTGCATATCCATAGGAAGGATATACCAATTAAAATGGGTAAAAGAATGGAATTCTATTTTCAGTAATATTATGTCCTAGATTAACTGGATGAATTATTCCACTGAAAACAACCCTAAGTGCTGAAATATGTGTGTGTGTGTGTGTGTGTGTGTGTGTGTGTGTGTGTGTGTTTAGATCTATCTATCTACCTACCTATTCATCCTATCTATCTATCTATCTATCTATCTATCTATTTATCTATCCATCTATCTATCTATGTTATCTATCCATCTATCCTATCTATCTATCTATCTATCTATCTATCTATCTATCTATCTATCTAGTCTATCTATCTATCTATCTATCTATCTATCTATCTATCTAGATATCTAGATATCCCTATAAATATATATAATCAGAATGTATAAGTGAAATTATTAGGGCAACATAAAAGAGAAAGCGGAAATCCACTAGGTCATCTTAGGGATGTGGGAGAATTTGAGCTTTGATTCTTTTAGAATTTTGGGCCACTAGAAATAGAAATCAAAGCTCACTAGGATGGCTAAAATTAAACAATCAGATAATAAAAAGTGCTGATGAGGATGTAGCGAAATTGAAACCCTTGTACACTGTTGGTGGGAATGTCAAATGGTGCAGGTACTTTGGAAAGCAATCTGGTAATTTCTCAAATGATTAAACCCAGCAATTCCTCTCCTAGGTATATACCCAATAGAAATGAAAGCATATGTTCACACAAAAACTTGTACATGAATGTTCATAGCAGCATTATTTGTAACAGCCAAAAGGTAGAGATGACTCAAATGTCAATCAACTGATTGATGGATAAACAAAGTGTGGTACATCCATATAACGGAAACAACTATAAGAAGGAATAATGTACTGATATGTTACAACTTGCATGAAACATGATAACATTATGCTAAGTGGAGGAAGTCAGTCACAAAAGTCCACATATTGTATGATTCCATTCATGTGAAAGTCCACAACAGGAAAACCTATAGAGACAGGAAATAGATCAGTGATTGCTTAGAGTGGAGGGGAGGATAATGGGAGGATGGATAATAGAGAGTGGATAGAGGGTGATACTAAAGAATATTCTTCAGATGATGACAATATTCTAAAATGGACTCTGATAATGACTAAATGTATTTGTAAATACACTAAAAGCCATTGAATTGCACACTTTAAATGGGTGAATTGTATGGTATATGAATTATGGTTTAATAAAACTATTTTAAAAACCCTAAAGATATAGAAAACTTGAAAATCAGTAATGGAAAAAGATACAGTATGTAAACAGTAGTAAAAGATATATGTAATTGTATCAATTGTTGACAAAAGAGAATTTAAGAACAACTCACTCAGATGATATAATTTAAGTTTTTCTGCATATAATAGTGCATCTTCAAAACATTTAAGACAAAGTTCAACAGAATACAAGAAGAAACAGACAAATTTACAATGCAAATTTAAACTCACAGATACATTTTAATTTATCTGTTGATAATTGATAGAATAAGTTGACAAAATTCACAAATAAATTGAAAATTTGTACATGATTAACGTGCCAGGCATAGGGAACTTACAGAACACTGCACCTGATAAATGCAGAAGACACCTTTTTTCAGGTACGGAAAGCTAATGTACAAAAATTGATTGCAAGCTAGATCATAGGACAAGTCTCTAAAAACTTCAAACATTGAAATCATGCAGAATATGTCCTCTGATCTCAATGCCATTGAGCTAGAAATTAATATTCTATAAATACTTTAAAAAACTGTATGTTTGAAAATTAAGATAGACATGTCTAAATTATACATAGGGCAGAAAAAAATCATAATAGACATGAACATATATTAGTGTGTTTTTCAAACTGAGCCAAAGGAGAAAATAACATATTAAAATTTATGGGATACAGCTAATGCGCGTTTTAGAAAGAGATACTAGATACGTTGAAAAAAAGAAAACCTGAAAATCACTTGTCTTAAGAGGTCAGAAAAAAAAAAATCCAAAGAAAGTAGAAGAAAGGGGCTGGGCGTGGTGGCTCACGCCTGTAATTCCAGCACTTTGGGAGGCTGAGGTGGGTGGATCATGAGGTCAGGAGATGGAGACCATCCTGGCCAAAACGGTGAAACTCCGTCTGTACTAAAAACACAAAAAAATTAGCCGGGCGTGGTGGCGGGTGTCTGTAGTCCCAGCTACTCGGGAGGCTGAGGCAGGAGAATGGTGTGAACCGGGAAGGCGGAGCTTGCAGTGAGCTGAGATGGCCCCACTGCACTCCAGCCTGGGCTACAGAGCAAGACTCCATCGAGAGAGAGAGAGAGAGAGAGAGAGAGAGAGAGAGAGCGAGAGAGAGAGAGAAACAAAAGATCAGTGAAATCACAAACAAGAGCCAAGTTGGGTTCTTAAAAAATCGAATTAATTTGACAAATGACTAGTAAGAATGATCAAGAATAAAGAGAAGGATAAAAATAAAAGTAATGATGAATATTACAAAGGTATAAGGGATCATTACTGCAGATGGATCAAGAAGACAGGGTATGTTTGCTGTCAACAGCAACCAGAATGAACCAACCAGAAGTCCTTAGCAAAATGTTTCTCAATCTGTGATTTATCCAAAGATACTATCTGTTTCTATGATCAGTTTTGGAACTTCCTAGCTTCTGGTGAATTATAAAGAAGTTTGATATCAAGCCATTATAAACCATCTCTAGTCCTCCTGCCTTACAGCAGAATTCTATTTATGCACAAGTTACCCTCAGACCATAGGTTGCGGATGAGATCCTTGCTTCAGCACAAAGCAACTGCCATTGTGTAAATGGGGCTACCACATCTGCAAGTTGTGGTTCTCAGTGTTGATGAGCTATTGTCTGAACCTCCTGGGGTATTGCCAAGAACACATAGCAAGTGTAGGGGCATGGTAGAGACCATGCAGGTGGCTGCAAGATAAGGGAATCACTCTCCATGAGACTTAATTTTTCCCTATTCAAGTATTTTAAAAATCATTTATGGTTTCCTGTCATGACACTAACATGGAGTTTTAAAACAGTTGCAATGTTTTGCAATCTAATTAAACTTACATTATTTAGAATTTGGGTATCTTGAATACAACACAAAAGTCATACGTAAAAAAACAAAATCAATCCTAGAGATTTTCTGGAAAAAAATCTGGTCAGTTATCCAAAAAGCAGAAGAGGAACTGCTTCCTTTAGGGGGTTTCCGCACTGGCCTGGGGTGTGTGGGATGTTGGGCCCTCAATAGTGAAAGAAGTTCATTCAGAAGTCACATAAGAAGAATATTCTTTCCCCTTTGCAAAGCAGAATTAATGTAGTATCAGATTGAGTAGAATCAGTGTCTAGATTCCGGCTAAGATAATCCCTCCCCTTCCAAACCACTTGACTATCTTCACTGAAAACCAGCACCCTCTACAGTAAGCAGTAAGCTGCCTCAGAATACTTCTGTCACATAATGCTAATCAATGAGCAGTCCACAAAAATGGTCAAACATCTCTGTGACTTGGTCGTGTTGCTAGTCGTGATAATGGTGTGGGGTGGTCTGGAGGATGGGGGACAGGGACATTTGCAGGGACTTTCCAGACTGCCTAATGCTTTGCAGGCATTTCATCACCATTTCTGTTTTCATTCCTTCCAGTCAAAGCAGAAAAACATTTTCTTTCCATTTGGACCTGTCTTCCTGCAAAATTCATGGATTTGCGTGTCATATTTTACTGTATTTTACTTATTTCAGATTTTGTGTTTATGAGGTACTGAAACAAAGACTTGAACCCTCACTGTTTTAAGGGATGCAGAATACCCTTTGGGAACAGAGATGGATTGCTGTCATCAGGGGCATCCTATGTCTGCCTCCAGAGGTGGCCGTGATTCTGAGGAACAGTGAGGGGCCAGTAAGTAGTGGAAGAGGGTGTCCTTTCACACTCCTTCCAGAATTCCCTACCTTTTCTTAATAGCCCTTTTGTTTCTCTTGGAGTTTTTCCAAATCTTCATTTAAACAAATATCTTTGGCTTCAAGAAGACACAGGAGTAGTCATGTCTCTTCATCTTTATTTCTACTTCTCCCTGACGTGTGGAGAAGACCTATAGTTGACCTTCTTTATGGAGACTTCAGTTTAAAAAGAACTTTAATAAACAAATTTACTTTAGTGATGTAACAATGTAATTTAGTGGTGACACAAAACTAAATCTGAAACACTTAGAATAGTATTTTAGTAAAAATAAATTACTTTCCCTTCCCTAATTCATCAGCAATCAACTTTTTAAAAACTTCGTCACTGAAGATTGAGAAAAGGCACTGCCAGGATATCCAGATAATTGGTAGTTAATTGAAATGTACATACAAGTTTACCAAGTGAAATTTTACAATTTTGCAAAGTAAAATTTTATTTTTTTAATTAAATTAATTTTTTTAGAGATGGGATCTTGCTATGTTGTTCAGACTGGCCTCAAACTCATGCCATCATGCCCAGCCCAAAGTAAGAACTTGAAGAGGCATTTTTAAAGCACAAGAGTACTTGGTATTCTGAGAGGAAGCAAAATGATTTTCATATGTTGGAGTTCAATTTGGGTATTAAGAGGCATTAAAAAGAATTATTCTCAATACTGGAAATAAGGCAGTGTAATCAAGTGAAGTACTTTTGAATTTCTTCAGAATTAATAAGCTGTAAAATTACTTATTAATATGTGACAAATAACACAACTAACCAAGCTAAAATATAGTTTCTTTGTTATAGGAGTAACAATATACATTAAAAGTTGATAAACTTATTAAAGCAAGTTTAACACATTGGGAAAGACTCCAAATGAGTATGTTCACTTTAGCTTACATGATTTGAAGGTGACAAATAATTCTCTAAACTTAAAAGCGATAAAAACAACAGCAAAACTATACGTAATAAAACCTTTATTTTATAAACAGTTCCAAACTTTCTAGATCATTGATAACACAAAACAATTTGAGATTTCTCTCTCTCTCTCTCTCTCTCTCTCTGTCTGTGAGTGTGTGTGTGTGTGTGTATGCCATTTATATAAAAATGCCACACACAGAATAGAAGTAGAACAATAACAGTTAATATTTGGAAATATAGCAAATATATGAAAAGCTCAAAGTCCAGAAAGGGTCTGTAACTTATGATCAAAAGACAATAGTGAGTCAATATACTGAAATACATTTACATATATTCAATATCACTTTTAATTCCAATTAATAGGAGCAGAGATACATAAGATTGGCTTCCTTCCCCAACTGTTAACCTCCCAGAAAGTCTATAAATTCTTGCCAGATAACATACAATTTAAAGCGGTCATCAGTAGACATTTCAAGTTCCACTGCCAGTATATAGCCAATCAAAGGAAAGAAAATCTTTCTTCCTTCATAAGTTTTAGAAAATAGTTCATACATCAAAGTTAAACAATGCATGAAAATATTAAGAAACTATTGTATCCAAAGATATTTACTACTTCTATTAGTAACTATTTTTCTTTTAACATAGTGAATGTTTTCAGCCATCCTAAATTGCAGGTCATAATTCCCCAGTATATTGTCCATCATACATCCTAACAATTTTACTTCTCCAAAGCAGTTTGCATAAGAAGTACCATAAGTAATAAAATGTGGATTTGCTCAAAGTAGTTAGACATGTAGTTTTTCTCTAGGGAATTTACAATCCAGTGCTATTTCTTTGTCTGGTGGTTTTGAAAGCTTAATAGCAGTTATGAAAATTTGTTGATATACTTTGTAGCACCTTGCAATAACTTCTGGAACAGGGCCCTCCCTCCAGGCATAAAGAGCCCAGTGCTGGGAAGCCTAATTTGGACTGGACTTCAGTCTCTACTTTAGCTTTTAGGAAGAGGAAAAGCACATAATCTCACAAAGAAGCTCTTCGTCAGGGCTCAGTAAAAGGTGTTATTGTCGTTGTTTATGTCTCTCTTCTACTGGATTATTATTTACTCTCACATTGTATCACTCTCTCATTTCAGTTTAATGTTAAACTGTTGAAAATTCATTAAATTGTCAGTAAATTTTGTCATAATTCTCCCACTTATCTTTGCTGAGGTCTGTTTGGAAAAATAAGGATGCTTCCACTGAGTTGGAAGGCAGTTTCCAGTTTCATCATGCAATAATGTAGTACACTATTTCTCTTAGTGTAACATCTTTAATGGCTAACTTACTTTTAGTCCCTTTCCTTGTCTCAATATTCTGTGTCTGTATATGCTGCTTTATAAACGATTTCTGCCAGCATTCACATATTGTAGAATGGGGAGTCTTATAGAATTCTGAGAATTATCAAGGACTTTCATAAAATTAGAACTACTTTGGAAAATAATTTATTCGTATCTAGTGAATTTAAAGATGTATATATGTATTGACCCAACAATTACACCTCTATACACACCCAAGAGAAACTCAAGCATTTATACAATTTTTAATGATTTTATCAGTGAAAATGATTGAATTAAAGCTACACGTATTAGCATGGCGCTCAAAATCGTGCTGAAGCAAAGATGGCAAATTGCAGGATACATGAAGGATGATGCCATTTATATAAAAATTACAGCTATACAAAACAGTACTGTTTTGCATACATTTTTAACAAAATGCATTTGTTTTAAAATGTATCTACTTTTGGTAAAATGATAAAACATTCATAGAAAGGATGATTGCCACTTTATGGATAGTGCTTATCTCTAAGTGTAGAAGGAGGGAACTTGGATTGTACAAGGGGCTTTGTAGCTGTTATTTTATTGTAAAAATTCTGAAGCGCATGTGCAAGATGATGAGATGTGGCCAAGTTTGGTAGTGGGCTTATAGTTGATCATTGTTATTCTGATTTTCCTGTATATTTGAAACATTTTATAATAAAACAGAAAGAACATTTCAATGGAACAGAGGTGGTTTGCAACAGAAACTAGAAAACCTGGGGCCAGAGACAAGGAAGTTGGCATTGTGTATCCAGGTTGGCTAGTCACCCACCCAAGATTTCTCAAGGTTAACATATGTGTCCTCATGTTCCAAGCCTGATCCCTGACTTCACAGTTTCAGAAAGTGACTTCCATCAGCATAAGGACCACGAATTGTTTTCTAGTGGAGAGATTCACAGAAACAAAACTCCCAAGCAACCGTTTTTATAAATTGTATGGCTTTTCCAGTGACCAGTACCTTCATGTCTCCTACATGGAACCTCTCCTGTTTTTTCCTAACCAGTATCTAGGTATCAGAAGGCTACTTCTCAATTTGGAATCAAAGAAAAGATACAAGGAAAGTATATTGAGAGAGGTTTCGCCCAGTTTCACGCAAGGCTGAGACTCTTAACCCTGGCTGTGCATTAGAATCACTTGGGGAGCTTTTTAAAGTCACTGATTCCTTTCCAAGACCAATTATCAGGTTGGTGTAAAAGTAATTGCGGTTTTGATCTGGCTACTGATCTGGGCCCTGCCTTAACCTGATGAGACAGCTTTGCTGGTGAGATCAGTGGCTGAGCATTAGAATCATGGAAGAGGCTCACAGAAATAAACTGGGGCTCACTCTCAGAGATTCTGATCTATCAGGTTGGTGCAAAAGGAATTGCAGTTTGTGCAACTGCTTTTAATTAAAACCGCAATTACTTTTGCACCAACCTGATCATTGGTCTCAAAGGGGAATCGGTGACTTTAAAAAGCTCCCCAAGTGATCCTAATGTACAGCCAGGGTTAAGAGTCTCAGTCTTGCGTGAAATTGGGCGAAACCTCTCTCAATATACTTTCCTTGTATCTTTTCTTTGATTCCAAATTGAGAAGTAGCCTTCTGATGCCTAGATGCTGGTTAGGAAAAAACAGGAGAGGCTCCATGTAGGAGACATGAAAGTACTGGTCACTGGAAAAGCCATACAATTTATAAAAACGGTTGCTTGGGAGTTTTGTTTCTGTGAATCTCTCCACCAGAAAACAATCCATGGTCCTTATGCTGATGGAAGCCACTTTCTGAAACTGTGAAGCCAGAGATGAGGCCTGGAACATGGGGACACATATGTTAACCTTGAGAAATCTTGTGTGGGTGACTGGCCAGTCTGATTTTCTCACCATCTTACCCTTTATTCTACCTGATCCCGTCATTCCATGTACCCCAAATATCTTAACATGAACTGTAAGACTAAATATCAGGATCCTTCAGCCTCTTGCCTCATCTTTCCTGCTGAAGTACTTAATTGCTTGCGTTACCACCTGAACTTGCCAAGTCTCCGAGCTTTCATCCCTGAATGAGCTGTTTCCTTGCCTGGGATGTTCTTCCACCTCCTTGTCTGCCACTATCATCACCACTGCTCTTTAGGACATCTTCTGAATCCATCAGGTCTCAATTTGGATCTCACATTTCCTGGGGATCCTTCTCTACTCCCCAAGACTAGATAAGTGCTTTTACTACTTAACTGCTCAAAATGTTACTGGAGCTAGAAGGGAGTGCACAGTGGATGCTACAACTTTGCAGTCACATTTCTATCTGTTGGACTGAATACTTCTCCTCTACTCTGTTATTCAGCCCAGATGAAGATTAATCAATTTCTTATCCATGCAAGAGTGCTTCTAAGGCTGGGCGCAGTGGCTCACGCCTGTACTCCCAACACTTTGGAAGGCTGAGGCAAGTGGATCACTTGAGGTCAGGAGTTTGAGACCAGCCTGGCCAACATGGCAAAACGCTGTCTCTACTAAAAATACAAAAATTAGCCGGGCATGGTGGCGGGCACCTGTGGTCCCAGCTACTCGAGAAGCTGAGGCAGAAAAATGGCTTGAACCCGGAAGGTGGAGGTTGCCGTGAGCTAAGATCATGTCACTGCACTCCAGCCTGGGCAACAGATGGAGGCTATCTCAAAACAACAACAACAACAACAAACAAAAACAAAAAACAAACAAACAAAAAACAAATAGTCCCTCTATTTGGCAAAATGCAAAGCACTTCCTTTCAAAACTTTGAGTCTCCCATCTATTTTTTTCTCTGTCCAAAATGTTTTTTCCTTATTCATGCATTTGTCAAACATTAATTGGGAACTGAGTCTGCTCTGGGCCCTGTGCTAAGTCTTGGGAAGATACCCATGGTAACCATCACTAGTTTTGTTTATGTTTTTGGTCTCACTCTGGGCCTTTAAAAAAAAAATTCAGTAGCTTTTGGGGTACAAGTGGTTTTTTTGTTACATGGATGAATTATATAGTGGTGAATTCTGAGATTTTAGTGCAATTGTCACCCAAATAGCATATATTGTATCTAATGTGTAGTTTTTCATCCCTGGCCTCCTTTCCACCCTCCCCCTTCTGAGTCTCCAAAGTTCATTATATCACTCTGTATGCCTTTCCATACTCATAGCTTAGATCCCACTTATAAGTGTGAACATATGGTTTTTGGTTTTCCCCTCCTCTGTTATTTCATTTAGAATAATGACTTCCAGCTCTATCCAAGTTGTTGCAAAATACATTCTTTCTTTCCTTTTAATGGCTGAGTAGTATTTTATGGTGTATACATACCACATTTTCTTTAGTCACTCATTAGTCAATGGACACTTGGGTTGGTTCCACATATTTGCAATTGTGAACTGTGGGCTTCACTTCTTTCAAGAAGCTTTCCTGAATCCTCATGCATAGGTTGTAGGCCCTTCCACTGTCTCCCATAGCACTCTAGCCTGCCCCATATCCCAGGGCTTTTTGATCTAGGATTACCTGCTTATTTGCTTATATTCCTATATGTGCCTTCAGACATTAAAATCTGTAAAGGCAAATCTAGTTTATTGATTGGCATATCCCTACTACCAAGGCAATGCCTGGCATCCTAGTTAGGGCTCAAAAAATATCTGTTGAATGATGGAAATTTTCCAAGAACAACGAGAAACGATTTGGGATTTTGAAGGTTGACATTGAGATATCCAAGTGGACTTATGCTACTGACAACCAGGAATGTGAAAACGGTTTGGGGGAGAAAACAGAATATGAAATACAGACTAAAAATTTTCAGCACAGAGAAGCTAAATGAAGTGATGGGTGATACAATGACTTCTCTTGATAAATGCACATAAAGAAAGAAAAGCAGAAGCACAGAGACTGTGTCTTGGCACATATCCTTTGGTCGCTGTGAAAGGAGCTGTGGCAGTAGATGCTATAGATAGCAATAAGTGACCGTTGGCATTCTCCTCTCCCCACCCACCTAAGGCTGTTTATGGCAAACTCTAGGACTCTCTGCCTCACTATGGGAGCATGTTGGGCCAGCACAGGACAAGTCAGAACTGCTGGAGAGTCATGCTCCCGTAAGCAGTTCTCAACTAATGGCAAATGGGAAGTTGGCGGCAAAATACTCCCACTTCTCTGCCCCTCCTTTGAGATAAGTATGAGGTGGATTCTTCACCATCCCTCAGAGGTCCTCAGTAAGGCTAAATGCCAGCAGCTGTGTTCAGTGTTAACTAGCATGGGCACCCACACTTTGTCAGTTTCCTTCTTTTTCCTGTCTCACTTTCACATGACCCTACCAGTACTTCCCGGCATCACCTTCCCTGTAGACTACTTACACCCAGATCTGCCTCTGGGAGGGCCCAAAGCGAAATAGGTGCTAATAAAAGAAGCTTGTAAGGGTAATTTAGAAACTTGGAATGTTGAGATATCTGTGACTTAGAGAAATATTATTAAAAAGGAGAATGTCCTTAGTCATGTTTAAACTGCATAGGGTTTTCGTAGCACGAGAAAGACAACCCAAAACTTCTTTTCTTCCTC